>NC_064551.1:4820098-5148848 GCF_023856365.1 Brienomyrus brachyistius
AACTTAGTTACAGTACAGTATAATAGTTATAACTTTTACCGCTTATCCTTGGCATATGACGTGCTAACATTAGCCAGTGTATGCAAAGTAATTATGCAGGCGTATTTTCATAAATCATTTTTATAAATCACTAAATTAATTATGACTTGGGTTGTAACATTGAAAAGTACCGTTGACTATCAATCTGAAACTCATTTTCCTCAACATATTTTCCTTCCATTATAATGGCAAATTGCTGGCCATTAAGCTAAAAAGTTGGCTTAGTTACCTTTAACAACTGTTAAAAAATATATGTCAACTGGCCGGCCACTTCTAATACCAATACGATTTTTATAAAACATAAATATTGTGGTAGTATAACATGCGTAAGTTAAGGCATTTTACTTCACATCAACAAACGCGGAGAGCTCCGTGAATACGAACAAGCATTAAAGGTTTACGCAATCGATGCTTTAACAGGAAAATAAGAAAACTACATACCAAAACCCCCAATCGAGTTATTTAAACCCCAATGGATTTTACGGCATTTAACTATAACTTAAAAGCAAGCGCTAACTAGATAATTAAGCCATCGTTAATCAAATAGTAACGGATCTTTCTTTGTTTGTTAGCAATCGGGCTAACTTCCCAGCTAGCCGCATTAGCATGCTTGTTTCACTTCTGCCTTCTAGCCTAGCATAGCTTAGCCTAGCTTCTATTAGGTTATTTTTACCTGGCTCCAGCAGATAAATTCATTGGTATCAGGATCCTCAACGAGAGTCCAGAGCTTCGTCAAAAACGCTGGCACGTTGCTATTTTGCTTCATTTTGTCAACGTGAGTATGTAAAACGTACTTGAACAAATGCGTTTCAAACGCCCTCCGAGCAGAACAAGTAGCAAAAATAACGACGGATGGAGGAAACTTCCGGTCTAGCAGCGCGCGCGATTATTGGCCCGTAGCTATCTTACGTAAACTTCTCACGTGTGACAACATGCATGTATTTTGAGGCATAACTTCTGAGGTTTCGATAGTACTCTGGCTGTCCCTGCAAAAAAAATATGTTTTTTCCTAAAGGCATTTCTTTCATTCTTCATCATTTATGCAGTTGTGTATAGTGATATCCGCAATCACGGCGAGTTGCAGCATGCCAAAATGGTTTTCCAAAATAACATGTTAGTATACAGGAATGTTATGTTGGCTGTACATAAATATTCAGAGTGGATATTTAATCTATTAAAATTGCATTCATTGTATTAGCATGTTACCACTATATCCGTAGAATGAAGTTTGTAAGTAATAAGAGAAACGACTTCTTTCAAACACGTAGTGCAAAAGCTCTGGTTTTTCTTCCGTTTAAAGTTATTAATTACTCTTGACATTTTTGCCTGATCATTTATTCTCTGTAGTGTAGGTCGTCCTGTACCACAGGGGCTGGTGATCAAAAGTTACAAAAAAATAAACTCAGACCCTTTAAAGCTCGCACAAGTTCACAAGAAGATCTAGCAAAACGTACGGACAGGTTTTATTAAACTTAAATCTATAAAATTAACTCCTGTCAATTATATCCTGTCAATGTGTACCATTGGATTGCATCTGTAAAATACATTAATCATCACTGGGTAACCCCAGCTCTGCTTGGGATTTTTAAATAGAAGGTATATATATGTAAGTCATTCTGCAATAGTGCTGTCAGCTCGTTCCTTGTTCGAGATCATCGTCGAAACAAGATGCTGGGTCCTGACCACTTTCTTATCTAACACTGGCTTTATTTTCAGATAAAACATGTCAGGTATTGGATTTGACGGTTGACTCAGTGAGTTTAAACGTGATTACAGTTTGTAATATTATTTCTGGGAACTGAACAAAAACCCCCAACATGGCACTGGGAATACAGTGCAGTGTTTGGATGCATCTTTTTGCTATCCTGCTTGAATGTTCCAACAAACTCCAGTCACAGTTGATCACATCATTACTTGTAATGTGCCTCCTTAAACAGGCCTGTGAAAGCTATATATTTCGAGTTTATTTTTCTTGTTCTCTTGCAGTGTTTTACAAAATGTATTTGTTTTGTTTGATTTCTTCCGAAGTGCTTTTGGCGGAATTTTGTAGTTTATGTGACATTAATGTAACCCAGGTTACAAATATTATGAATAGTAAAATAAATAAATAGTTAATAAATAATTAACTATGAGATAAGACATAAGATAAAGATTTGTGAAATAGTCTAATTTACATGTTAAAACATTCACATGTAAAAAATGTTACGATTTTGGTGTAACCTTGTACCACGTGCCCCTCCTCGCGCTTGCGCAGTAATGTAGTGCATAGGGTAGAGAAAAACTAACGGCAGCAGACTAAAGAAGCATCAGAGACGCGAAGTTAGAATAATTTTCTAGTTTTCAGAGTGAATTTCGGATCTTTTCCAGTCAAAACAGTGTTGCAGATTGTTGAAACGATAGCGACCTTAACCAGAGAAGTCTTGGTGAGTTTTGGTGTGTTTTTATAGAGTTTGAGAGAAGTTTTTTGTACGAGTAAACGGTTTAACTGAAGTTCGTTTTAGAACGGAAAATGTTGACGATATAATTCAAAGTAAATGGATTATTTTTCAGCTTTACTTGACAACTGAACGTACAAATGCTGTTTTTTATTTATTTTATGTGTTTTATGTTAATTTTAATGTGTGCTGAGGCTAACGTGTAGTGGAAAGATACCGTAGCAATTTTGAGTTAACCGTGAAACAGAAACTGTTTATTTTTCTTTTTCAACTATTCAGATTTAAGCACATATATTTTAACAAATATATTTATGGCCTGTTGTGCAGGCCAGGTTTTTATTCCACGAGACGACACACCTCATACGTGCGCCCATATACCAAACAACAACTTGTAAACCTATCGAAGGGGTTAATTGGGGCTAAATACACCGGACAGGTGGTCATAGCAGGTCGAGATTGAGTTTGCCTGTTAGACACAGGACCTCAGGTGACAACGATCCCCGAATAATTCTGTCGAGAGTACCTGTCCCATTTACCGATCCTCCCCTTGAATAATCTGCTTGAGGTAGAAGGAGCTAATGGTCAGAGTGTGCTTTACCTTGGTTATGTCGAAACCACAATCAAGTTTCCCAGGTGCTTACTTGGTGTGGACATCGAGGTCATTGGCATTAATTGTGCCTGATATGCGCTCCAGCTTGTCATCTCTTTTAGTAGGTACCAACACATTAGATGTTCTTTACGAACAGTATGCTGACACTGCCCCACAGAATAACTACTCTTCAATAGTCACTGAAGTCAGCGTCCTTGCCTGGTGGTTTACTAGTCACTAATTGGGCTAATAAGTCTTCCATCAAAACTGCCACGTCACATACCAGTTATCCTCAAAAATGATTCCAATCATGCCAACACTATCCCACCAAAGACAGTAATAGCGGAAATACATCCTGTCCAGGGTGTTCAGCCTATCAACCTTCAGAGCTCAGACCCCCCTACCAAGCCTAACAGCAGAACAAAGCTCAGCTTTGAGTTTGGAACGTCACCAATACCAAGCAAGTGGAAGAAGAGAGTGACCTACAAATTGAATTCCATGCAGGAGGTGTTCGCACTGCATGATCTTGACTTTGGTCTCACCAAGGGCATCAAGCACCACATAAACCTTAGTGACAAGATACCATTCAAACACAGAGCAAGGCCAATACACCCACAAGACATAGAGGCTGTGTGCAACCACCTCCAGCAGCTCCTTGAAGCAGAAGTCATTCATGAGTCTGAATCACCCTTCTTCTCACTAATCGTGGTGGTCAAGAAAAAAAACGGAGATGTTATACTCTGTGTAGATTATAGAAAGGTGAACATTCAAACAATAAAGGATTCATACGCTTTACCAAACTTGGAAGAGTCTTTCTCAGCACTGTCCGGATCCAAATGGTTTTCAGTGCTAGATCTTAAATCTGGTTTCTACCAGATAGAAATGGAGGAATCAGACAAGCGCAAAACTGCATTTGTCTGCCCACTAGGGTTCTTTGAGTTTAGCAGGATGCCCCAAGATATTACAAACGCCTCCAGTACATTCCAAAGACTTATGGAACGTTGTCTCAGAGAACTGAATCTAAAACAAGCTCTGGTTTTTCTTGACGATTTGATTATCTTCTCTTCAACATTAGAGGAGCATGAGGAAAGACTGCTGAGGGTGCTCAGCTGGCTGAAAGAGTATGGCTTGAAGTTGTCACTGGAGAAATGCAAGTTTTTTCAGAGCTCTAAAGTATCTAGACCACATTGTACCTGAAGAAGGTATTGAAACAGATCCCGAGAAAATCACAGCTTTAAAAACCTGGCCAAAACCAAAAAACCTGAAAGAATTGAGAACATTCCTGGGGTTCTGCGGTTATTACCGCAGATTTATTAAAGACTATGCCAAGGTGGTAGAACCCCTCAATAAGCTCACTGCTGGATATTCACCTCTGTGAAAACACACCAATACCAAAGTGAGCACAGAGAAATATCACCATCCAAAGGACTCGTTTGGTGATAGGTGGACCGCTTCATGCCAGGTGGCATTTGACACCATCATTCAAAAGTTAGCAACTGCTCCTGTCCTTGGGTTTGCTGACCCTAAGCTGTCCTACACTTTGCATACAGATGCTAGCACCTCAGATCTTGGTGCTGCTCTCTACCAGGAGCAACAAGGACAGAGGCGAGTGATTGCTTATGCAAGCCGTGGACTTTCAAGGTGTGAAGCAAGGTATCCTGCTCACAAATTGGAATATCTTGCTCTCAAATGGGCAGTGACTGAGAAATTCCAGGATTACCTTTATGGAAGCTAATTTCTTGTTATCACTGATAGCAATCCATTAACATACATCCTTACCTCTGCCAAGCTTGATGCCACAAGCTACAGATGGTTAGCAGTTCTGTCAACATTCGATTTCCAGCTGCAGTACAGAGCAGGGAGGCAAAATCAGGACGCAGATGGACTGTCCAGATGTCCACATGACATGACATGATGTGTCATGAAGGAAAGAGCTGGAAAGAATATTGCAATTCACACAGAGACATTAATCAGAATTTCACTCTCCAAATTTAATAAATGAGCGTACAGTCAAAGCCATTTGTGAAAAACATTTAGTTTGTCAACTGTCAGATAGTGAGCTAGGGGAGACCATGCTCAAAACCCCCTTGATCCTCTCATTTGCTTATCACCCAAGGGCTGTCCCAGAAAGCTTTCAAAAGGAGAATTAGCTTGGTGGGTTACCTGTTGTTCCTCACTTCACAACATCCGAAATCAGAAGAGAGCAACAAGCTGACACTTTTAATCGAGAAGTACTCAATCAAGTGGAGTCAGGAGAGAGACCCTCACAAACCCTCAGAAAAGAGCTCCCAGAACTCTGTCTTTTACTGAGGGAGCGGAATAGACTTGTAGTGTAAAGTGGTGTCCTATATTAAAACCGGCAAGAAGGTGCTGAAACACGTTACCAGCTTGTGCTGGCTGAGTAGCAAAGATCTCTAGTTCTGAACAGTCTTCATGATGAGATGGGCCACATGGGTGTGGAGCAAACCCATACCTTGTTCGGAACAGATTTTATTGGCCCAGGATGTCTGCTGAGGTGGAAAACAAAGTCAAAACGTGTAACCGCTGTGTACGACGCAAGGTTTTGACAGAGAAAGCTGCACCCCTTGTGAACATCATAGCTACACGGCCCCTTGAACTCGTATGCATGGATTTCCTCACCTTAGAAAACAGACTCAAGCAACACCAAAAATATCTTAGTCATTACTGATCACTTTACAAAGTATGCAGTGGTAATACCCACCTCAAATCAAAGGGCACGAACTGTTGCCAAATGCCTATGGGAGCATTTCATTGTGCACTATGGTTTTCCAGAGAGGCTTCATAGTGATCAAGGTCCAGACTTTGAGTCTCACACCATAAAACAGCTGTGTGAACTGGCTGGCATTCAGAAAATACGAACTACCCCCTATCATCCAAGAGGGAACCCCGTTGAACATTTCAACAGGACCCTACTGAATATGCTGGGAACAATAGAGAACCAGAAGAAGAGTCATTGGCGAGACTATGTCAAGCCCTTAATACATGCTTATAACTGTACTAAGAATGAAGTCACGGGTTTCACCCCTTATGAACTGATGTTTGGGCCACAACCAAGATTACCAGTCGATCTAGCCTTCGGCCTACCGGTTAATCACCAGCAAGGCTCGCACACACAATATGTTCAAAACCTGAAATCCCACCTCAAAATAAGTTACAAAGTAGCAACAGAAATGGCAAAGAAAACAACAGATCGCAACAAGTTCAGATTCGACAGGCATGTTGTTGACTCCAAACTGATGGAAGGTGACAGAGTGTTAGTCAGAAACATCCACCTCAGAGGGAAACACAAGTTAGCAGACAGGTGGGAATCTGATGTGTATGGTGGTGAAGCAGTAGTTTGACTAGTTCGTGTTTCTTGTTTGACTCTCAGAAAAAATAATCTTATTCCTAAACTGCTAAAATATAAAGCAACAACACACAGCAGCGTATTCATGGAGGCAGCAGTGTTTGTTCCGAGTTGTGGTAGCTCGAACGGGGGATTGTCCGACGTGATGTCACTCAACTCGGAATTTTTGAGTTCCGAGAGATAATCGAATGCACCATTAGTGTAGGCAGTAGAGACTTAAGTGAAGATGAGATCAGTGACCATCTAAGAAAGTCTAGTCGACACAGAGAGCCTGCAAAGAGATTGACTTATCCTGAGCTAGGAAACCCATTAGTCACAGTGGTCCAGTCACTGTTTCAAAGTTTAAGCGCAGTGATCACAGATTCCTTGAATGCCCCTAAACCACAAGGTATTATAACATTATAATGCATTAGCACCATGCACAGGGACGTGCATAGGGAAAGGAGGGGAGGATGTAACCCAGGTTACAAATATTATAAATAGTAAAATAAATAAATAGTTCATAATTAATTAGCTATGAGATAAGACATAAAACAAAGATTTGTGAAATAGTTTAATTCACATGTTAAAGCATTTACATGCAAAAAATGTTATGATTTTGGTGTAACCTTCTACAGTGTGCCCCTCCCCCCTCCTCACGCATGTTGTAAGTATACAGACCAGTCTTAGGAAAAAAAGAAACATCTAGTTGAGAAAACTAATTAAAACTAGGACAGTAATTACCAAAACTTATACTGGATCTAAAAAAGGAAGGGAAAGAGGGGAAGTTGAGTCAAATTGATTTTGCTACTGTTGTGTGTATGTATAATTGTTTATTGTATGTGTAATTTCAGTAAAATTGCCAGCTATAAACCCAAGGTTTTATCTCTGGTCTACTTATCCATTGTTTAAGCTATTCAAACCACTTCTTCCGAACCTAGAACTGTCCCAGTAGCTTATGTTCTCTGTTTCTCAGTGACACAAGCAATACATTAAGATGCTACATACAGTCAACAGGGGCCTGTGTCAAAGTGGAAACACTGCAAACTGTGTTAAATTCTGGGCCCCCAGGACCGGAATTGGAGAACCCTGGCATACTAGCATCTAACGGGTCCACACTGACACGGAAAAGATTATGGCACTAGCGGTGAAAAACCACTAGATGTCAGTGCTGTATCACTTCAGTGTGCCCCCTGCCCCTCCATAAACACACCTTTCTGGCGGTGGAGGGGTCATTTAAAATAAATTCATCCTTATTTTGCAATGTATTCATTCATTCATTCATTCGATGAATGAAAATATAATGTATCAAAATGTGTTAGATGTGTTGGCCTTTTCAAAGAATTTAACTTGTCTGTGTATGTGTTTCTGTTTTTCTCTGTTTGTTTAATTTTATTTAAAAACGTTTTTCCCAAACCCTGACCAAGATAAGCATTTAGAAAAAAGATGGATAGATGGAAGGTTTTTATTCAAGGTGTAGTATCGTAAAAGTACAGCAAACGTAAGAAAGTTCGTGAGTGAAATACTTTGGCTTTTTTTCAGGTCATAGCCAGTTGAGAGTCCAAAATATCTCTGGGGCTTTGTGTTCATTAATACCACTTACATTGATCTTCCATAACCACTTGTGTATTACGGGGCCACAATGACTCCAGAGCCTATTCCAGGAAGCAGAGGGCAGGGGAGGACCTGGGTCGGGATGCCAGTTCATCACAGGGAACACACAGTCACACGCTTACCACACTTTAGCGTCACAGAACCACTTAAATGCACGTACACTGGGAGGAATGCAGGGCAGACCTGAAAGTGTGGGGGTGGATATCTGATGCACACACTTGGGGGTGTGAGATTACAGTGCGTGATACTCACATAAATGATGGAATACATTTACGTATTTGGCAGGTACTTTCATCCAAAGCGACATACAGGTGGGGGAGCATGGTCAGTCAAATACCCTGGGGCAATTGGGATTAAAGGCCGTGTCTTGCCTGCCAGCTACGGGATTTGAACCAACAACCTTCTGAGCACAGGCACAGGGTGCGAACCCTATATAAGAATTGAAAAGCACGGAATGCTTTTTTTTTTTTTAGAAAGCTTGAGTTAAATTTGAAAAAATGAAAATGAAAGTTTTTTTCTCAAGACCTTTCGGTGAAATGGATTGCTGAGCTACACCAGTCAAATCTGATGATGTTTAATATTAATTAAAGATATGGATTTTCAGGGTGTCTTATGAGCTGCTCTACCTGTCAGCAGTGGACACATCAAACCTGTGCCTTGCATTAAGGTCTGCCAGTCAAGATCAGGAAAATAAACCGTTCAAAGAGACAAAGCAACAGGCAAGCTGTTCTTCAACAGCCTGAGACTAAACATAAACAGTCAGAGTAAACAGTGGAAAATGAGGGTAATTAAGGGCATATGTCTGACTTCAATTCAATGACCACTTGGGGGAAAAGTTGTATAAATAGGAATATGTATTTTTAAATATTTGGGCCTCCATGTTTGTATTTCATTGAAAAATAACTGCATGACACACACACACATATATATATATTTTCATCCCAAAAAAACTGTACTCCAAATGAGAAATAGTTGTAAGATAACTAAATCAAACTGGCAGGCAAGTTTTTAAAATGTGTTGGCAGTTTCAGAACCAGGCGTTTAGCACAGAAATTCTGCAGTATCAGTGACCAGAACTTGCAAACGGTAGTGCTGATAGCTGTGACGTCAGAATATCTATGCTTTACCTAGCATTGTGGTACATAATAAACATGCTGGATTCAGGCCATCAATTTGGCCTTACAGTGGTGCTGTTAACATGAGATCAGCATGGCACAAGATAGGGCAGAATAAAAGAATTTCCCCATGTGGATGAATGAAGTGTCACTACTATTTAATAGACTTAATATATCTAATCACTCTGTCTAGAGTGTTTGCATACTAATTTGCATACTCAGCATTCTAATTTGAAATAATTCTTTGAAATAAGGCATTGTTTTACACGTCAATTTAGAATATTTACCCAACATTTTTTGAGTTAAAAATGGCCATGCAATGCAGACTTCAATATTTATTACTGTGGGGAGAAACGGAGCAATAAAAAAGGGTCAGAGGTTACATAAAAATGTTCTTTCCTGAAGGTGGGGTTGTTATTGTCCCCAGCTAACTTGCCGTTCCTCTGCTACGCCCCAGTGCACTCTGGGAAAGGATGCTTTCCAACTGGGCAGGGAGAGTACCTGCTACTGGATAAACATAAAGCAGCGTTTCCTGTCGCCGTCCGTCTGATCCATTCGCCACTGTGGGGAGCTGGATTGACTGAAGACCTGTGGCGTTTTCCTTGCAGCTTATTATATCGATTGTTAAAGAGAATCTGCAATTTTTCTATTTTAACACAAAGTGCTACGCACTGCAATATATGTTATTTGTTATAGATGTTGCAATATATTATAATAATGAACATTATTATAATATATTGTAAAATGTTTTATTACTGTTAAATGTTTGTCGCTGCCCGATCTGTAGAGCCGACCCAGTCTGTTCCATTCCTTCTGGATTCGGTTCATGTATAGTGTACCATGTGCGCACCTGAGTGCCAGTCGCATCATTGACGTCATGTCTGTGTTCCATGTTCGGGAACGGTTACTGATCACACTTGAGTCCAACTAAACCATGTGTGTGCGCCCTGTAAGAGTCAGTCTTGCCGCTTGTACTTTGTTTTTTCAGCTACTTCCCACATTTTTTAACTATAAGTGACAATAGGGCCTGTAGACTCATCTGATGACTTTATCACTATGACACTTTAGGACGGTTGCGGATCCATGTTTGAGGGTTTTCAGGGCCTCTCAGCTCCGATCGCTTCAGGGTCCAACAATGGTCTCTGATCCTCACTTGCACTTAGCTTTGGATCAAAGCGCCTGCTAAGTAAAAGTAATGATCTTGAGGTACTTAACCAATCTGAGCACCATGGCCAGAGATTTACAGGCACTGACAAGTATACTTACTTGACGGGGCACAAATAACATATACAATTACGTATGTATTAATTAATCACAAATTAAGTCTTAGTGACATACTGATCTCATGTTAGTTAATCGTTAATGAATCGTGATGCATCTTTTATCTCAAGCAGTTACTATATTTGTTACTATATCTGTTAATTCTGTAACATGTTAATTCCTTCATGAACTACTGAAGGAACAAGTCGTGAATATTGAAATGAAATACTAATCTCATATTTGTTCTCCATTAATGAATCGTGACTTATCTATATCAGTGAGCTATATTTGTTCATGATTTGTACTTCAGTAATAACTGAGTTAGTACTAAGTATTTCTGACCCATCAAGTGAAGCGTTACCATGAATCTCATGCCTAACACTTCACACAGCATCCAATGTCGCCAAAAAAAAACATCATCTGTAAAGAGCAGTGATGTCACCTCTGCAACGACACACTCGCCTTGATATCCTGTCCATGAAAATCACAAATGGGACAGCAGACAGGACACAATCTTGATTGAGGCCAGTCTAAACAATATCAACCTTGTGTCAACTGTATGAACACACCACTTTCTACATTCATACAGGGACCAAACAGGACACAGTACCAGCTACAGGATCTCATATTCCTGTATCATCATGATCAGAGTCATGAGGTCATGCGGTTTCTCCACAAAGCACATGTTGTCCATATTAGTATGTCCCCACAAAGCATCACATAGCTTGGCTAACCCTCACACACTCCTAGCACTGATTATGCATGACTGACTGTGGTCAACGTACCTTTACCCCCTATTTTACCTTTAAGGGTCAGCCTACTGTGTGCACCAGGACACAACCATTTTAATTATGTCTATTGAAAGGTTTTTGTATTAAAGTTAGCTAAAGGTTAGCTAGGTTTGCTGAAGAAATGGTGCTGACAAGAAAAAACTAATCAGGATAGACATGAATATTACATCAAAAGACATCACAAAGAGCTTTGAAATGGTTGTAATTAGATTCTGAGAAAGAATGATTCCACACTCTGAAAAGTTATAAAGAAATGGGGAAGGTTACAGTACATTTAATTTTTGATCCATGTACTAGCATTGGCATTAATTGCTAAGAATTTATATTTAAATTTGATCTAACACTAAAATTAAAGACAAAAGAAACTTTTGACAGGATTTAAATATAAGAAAACAGTACATTTACTGATATGATTCAGGCAATTTAAAATATTTGTACAAAAAAGTGTTACCTTTTTACATCCAACTGGGCATATTATTTGGAAAATTTCATGCTTTTATGCCATTAATACTAAAGGCATTATAACGTGGAGCTGCCAAAGGTGAAAATGGTACGTACTTGGGGCTAGTGTGGTACTATGGCATGAGCATTGCTGTCCAGACACAGGTTTCAGGATCTTCAGCATCTTTCAGAGTCAGAAGAGTTTATTTCCATGATGATTTCGAGGTAGAAATTAGATCTCATTAACTCGCCCCCACCATTTTTGGGGAGCACTTACAGTCACTTATGTCTCCAACAACAATGCTGTCATTCAGTTTTAGACCACAATGTGAAGAGCTTCTCCTAACCACCATTGCTAACATTAAAATTACGGCTTAGGTTCTTCGGTAACCATCAATCCCGTGGCTCCTGAAATAAATACAAGGTGTCAGTCTAGTGCAATGCGTGAGAGCTGGGTTCCTATACCTAAAACGATTGCAATGCAGTGATGCCTTTAAATGCTACATATTCCATAATGCCCTTTGCACCAGGCCAATCGCAGACCTGAAGCTGGTTGAAGCTGCATACTTACTTTCTCTTTTAAGAAGTAGTTGGCACAGAAACGCTGGAATGAATCGACATTTTCCACTGGATGTAGAAACTTCTTTTTATAGTTGTTATTCTCTCATTATTCGATTAATCTCAAAGTCCAGCAGAACTAAAAAGAAACAAGGAAAGAATATAATAATGCTGACCACAGCCGATTTCATTTTTACTTAATGAGTAAATAAGTCGGGAATATGCCATATGAGTATTAGCCTTGGTGCAGCCTGCCAAATGAACAGTTTTACTGCCGCTTCAAAGCACTGATTGAGTATAACTCGACAAGCATGCCCCCGTATGCTAATTGATCCAGCATTTCCATATCCCACCACACATATTGAAATTGAATGATCTCACCGACGGACCAGGTTACATTTAATAGGAATGCAACAAACTGCAACAATAAAACACACCTTCTCTGTTGGACATTAGAGACAAATGTAGACTTTTTTTCTTCCCTTCCACTGAGGAAGTGCTTTTCAAGAAGAACGTTGAACATATGTTTTTTTTTTTTTGTTGAACTCCTGAGAGTTCAGATAGACAGTAGAGTAAGCAGCCGGAATCTATTAGAACCAACTTTGCACAGTTAGTTAGCTGTCAGGACCCCAAAATGCTCTGATTCTCATTTTACGGAGCATATCTTGCAGCATGTAGTACAGTAGTAGAGTTCAGGTGGTCAGAGATTTGTAAAAAGAGATTATGGCTGTATGTAAAATGATAACATCCACAGAACTTTTTTGAAATTAACATAATGCTTGTTTAAGTCTTTAAACAAGGGCAGAGGATTAAGCTGCACGTCTCGTCTCTGCTTGCTTTTCCATCTCACTTGGCACAATGTGCACCACATTTTTATTATCATTTTTAAAGCGAGGCACCTATCAAACACCCAGAAGGCTGCTGGGAGTGGAATATGTCACATGACCTAGTACATATCACATGACAGTCACACATGCCAGATACATTTGCTCATGTTGGCCCTCAGATGCTGCTGTTACTATTTTTGCAAGTTGTTTGGAATGCAGGTATATTCTAAGCACAAAAATACCATAATGCAATATTGTAATAACAAACAAAGCTCAGATTAATGTGTTTTTCCTCTGGAAAAGCTTTAGTTTATTATAGATTCCTATCATGCACCTCTCAGTTCTACTTTATAACTTTTCAGAACGGTACCTTTAAACTGAACAGGAGGGGGTCAGGTCCAAAAAACGACCGTGAGAAAGCAGTCATTTCAGGCTTCGCCCAAGGGAGAGACTGAAGCAGGTCTATTCAGGTAAAGTCCGACCGCTAATGCTTATGTTTAACATACAATTACAGTGTAGTTATTCCATAGAAAGCAGCATAACAGAGAGCTCATTAATGAGTTATTTCTAGATGGGGGGAGTTTATATTTTACTAGACTCCACAAATCTTACATTTTTTTAAATATAAAAACTATTTTATAAGGTGAATTATTGCATAGAATTTTACTGGAGCCAAAGAACTTAATGTCAATGTATACAATTTTCAGAGCATCTTTGAAACAATTAAAATCTACGTTGGCCAAAGTCATATTTTCAAAAAGTGGGACAAAATTACTTGCAGATGTTATTTCTCACACATAGTTTGGCTCGACTGTTTAGGTTGTCCTAATTATCAAGCATTTTATAATGCAAAACAAAACAAATTCTGAAAGTGGTTGTTTTATTATGTAGTACCACTTTTTTGTCTCACAATTAATTTACCTTAGAAATGAAGACAGACATAAATCCAGGTGAGCATCTGTTTTTATTTATTGCATTGGCAGTATTTTGAATTTTTTTTTTTTGTGATCCCACCATCTGTTCGCCATGACATCATTTAATATACAATGGCGGCATAGACTTCAAACAGTGACATCATCACGTCATTAAGTCGAGCCTCTTGTCCGAAGCACCTGCCTCATCTTTCACATCATTACCATGAGACTGGGTATTTAAGTGAGATGATCACACCTGGGCCTCCATCCTACAAGTACGGTACATGCAAAACCCGAGAGTCAGACCCTTGAAGACCCAGTAAGTGCCATTTGAACTTTGCAGTCTCTGGGACCTTCTTATCACCCAGTTGCTCTTGACTGGTTTCTTCTCCGACTGATCTCCGTGATAATTAAATGAAACGGGTTTGGCCAACGAGGCTTTTCGTTCCATCCTGGTGCAAGATTCACATTCCAGCATGCCAGGATTATTACGAGAAAGCGGGTCAGTGCTGCCAAACACTCAGAACCACCTGGACCACTTGTGCTGGACTCTGGTGTTCACAATTTCATGCACTTTCAAAGCTCAAAAATATTTTCTTAGAATTACTGGACCGCTAGGATATTTTCACATGCTATCAAGTGGTCTGTATTCTGCCCTGTTCATATGTTAATATTCACTTCAAATTATTTTTATATAGTGCCTTTCACAAGGGAGTCAGCCCCAGGCACTTAACATGAGTGTTGTAACATTGCTACATCATTTATACGGCACAATTCAAAAACAGGGAAAAGAGAAGACAAAAAAATGAAAGAACGAAAAAAAGATGACAACGGAGGAGAGGGACCAAAAAAGAGAAAAAAAAAAACCTCTAGGCTCCAAGGTCAGCTGGCTGCCCACCCCCACCCCCCCCCCCCGTACATGCTAACATTATAGAAAAGAGAGAATGGGCCTGCTTACTGAACGCAAAGTGTAAACATGATTATATGTGATATTAAATTTACTTTTATTTCCATTATTTTACTTATCAGACAGTTTTATGAAAAGTGATGTATGACAGAGAGAACAGGGTCAGCTGCTGGGAATGACTGGGATTAAGGGTAAAACCACAGAGCCAAACGTCACCCAGCTTTCACCTCAAATACAGACAGCTAGACGGTATGAACAATAAATTCATAAAGGCTTATATTAACTTAAGGATGGACTAATAATTTACTTGGTGGTGAGATACGCAACTGAAAATGTAGATAGATTACAAGTGATATCCCTTTTTGAACCCTGGAGACAAATACTGGAAAAATCAGGGATGATCCTCTTCCAGGTCCTCATCTTGTGTTTGGAGATAAAGCATAGCACAATAAATTCCTTCTGACACATTTACCGGATCAAGAATAAAGACTTTGCTTTAGTAACATCACTCCCGAATAACATTCAGAACATGTGTCCCACTCTACAGATAACATTCCATAATAATTGCAGAGTCGGAAAGTCAAGATTGATTATTGTGACAGATATACGCTGGCCTGTGTGTACCTGTGTGCGTGTGTTTGCCTGTAGTAGAATGAAGCATGTATGAAGCATCATACAAATGGTAGCAAGTGCAATGCTCTTGCCAAACTATTCTCATGAACCTTATATGTGCAGGACATCCTACAAATGTCTCTGGAAGGGAAAAGAAAATCATGGCCCATAAATGGATTTCAGGGTGGTGTCAAACTATAACTTTATATGTCTATCAAAGTGATGCAACTTAGCCATTTCAAAACCTCTCCTAAAGTCTTGCCAGTATTCGCAGTAACCATGCAGTATTACCTGTGTGTTTGCTGACTCGACCTCTAGCAAACCATGTTTGGTTAAGCAATACAGCTAGTCCGTGGGGGGTTGAAACCATCTGACATATGGACAACTCATACTTACGAATGGACTGCCATAAAGCCCATTATTTAAAAAATTTGAGTTAAATACAATGGTTCATAACAACGAACACACGCATTACTTTGTGTGACACTCACGAAAGCATTGCATGGCTCGTCTCAGACTTTACGCACAATACTCTGTAAGCTGTAAATATCTGATGTAAGAATGCAGCATTCTTTATTTGCATATATACGTTCAGCTCGGCGGTAGCAGAGCAGTGAACGCACAGCCCAGTCGAACCAGTCATAATCCAATATCTATACATTAAAAACAGACTAGTGGTATCCGGTTAGGCTAACTGGCATCTCTGAAATCCCATAGTGTGAGTATGTGTGTCTGCCCTGCAATAGCCAGGAAGCTGATTAAAAACAGGGAAACAAGGGGAACCAGCCAGTAAATGGGACTCTGGCGGACTAGTTATTTGGAGATACATTCCACCAGATTTAAAACAGGGAACCGGAACCAAAAATCTGACCAATAGACTGAAAGTAGATTTACATGAGTTACACGGGATAGCCAAAAAGACAGAACACGGTTTAGCCCTAAGAAAGGATGGATGTTCTCATTAGTAGTTTCTGGAACTGAATTTCTGGGTAGAAGCACATCCTCTAGGATAGGGGAGAGTCTTCTTCAGCTGGAGAGTGGGTAAGCTGATAGCATTGCTAGTCATTTGGTCACAGGAGTATCAAACGCATTCTGCTTAGGTTTAGAATTAGACATGCTGTAATTATGTACGGGCAAGGGAAACGGAAGGGATTAGTGTCTGTTTTTTGTTTTTGTCTTTTCGTTAAATAAAGCTTCGAGTGCGTAGGCGGTTCCTTCTGCCCTGTGGAGATTTCCAACATGGCCGCCGGCCAAGATGTACCTCACCAGGTGTTTCTTATTGTTTTAACAGGCCAGTAACATCCATTGCTTCCCCATTCAGAGGTGCGAGCACAAAGGGTGAAATCGGGGGGGCCGCATGGCTGCCAGCTCCTGTTGTGCCCCTATATGCACATTCAGCACTTCCCAGACTGTAAACATGAAGGAATGGCCAATTCGGTACAGAGTGTAACCATCACGGCCGACTCCGGAGAAAAGAGCGGAGGGCGCGTGGTCCCGGATCCCTGCATCTCCTAATCACTCTGTAAATAACATTAAGCATCTTGACTGCACACTTATGCAAGGAAAAAATCCATAGTAAATTCCAGATGTGCATTATATTGATGGATTAGTGCCATTGTGTTGTAAGAGCCGTCTAATACCTGCACAGTTACAAAGCTACCACCTGCTTTATGGCTTTTGGACAACCTATGGAGGTGCCAGAACGTCATCTGTAATGCGAGTCATCTTCTCGAAGCATAATGAGGCATAATGAAAGAGGGCAAGATGGTAAAAGCATTTCCTCTGTAAGCTCCACCACCACGTGGATCCCAAGCAAAGGCAGTATTTTTTAATTTGCAGCCATATTCTGTGTTCACTGGCAGCCAGGACTGAAACAGCATGTTCTCCCCTGCAGCACGTTTTTATCTGGGTCTTTTCTTTTGAGGCAGTCATGTTTCACAGCGTCAGGCAGTGCGGATAGCCGCCTGCACATTAATTGTGTTTTGTCAGCATTGGGACTCAATGCCATGTGACCCGACAAGGAGCCTACTTGCAGTTGTTTGAGCTAATATCTTTGAGGATATTCAGTTTGTTGAGCTTTTTTGAGCATCTCTCGGAGGATACTCGCCACATATTCATTTCTTTATGTCTGATGGTCAAACGGTTGACCCGAAATAGCCGCCAAACCCACTTCACTGGTGGCTGACTGTTGATGCATCGTACCTTTTGGTTGGACCCGTTCAGGTTTGCTCATTGTAGAGATACTCTGCTGAATGACCATTATGCCCTCCAGAGGACGCTGTAGCTACAGTGGGACCAGCGTCACCTTCCAGTCTGGCATCGTTGGGATTTTTTCATTCCTGCATGACGTGAGGGATTTGGGGGCCCTCACGAGCTGGCGTGTGTAATGGCTTCGATTCAGCCTGTAAGCCCCTCGAGTCACACGGGAGCTTCCCAGTGCTGCGGCCAACAAAATCCGTCCCTGTGAGTTTCAGGCGATTTCTACTGGCCAGGGAAATGAAAAAAAAGGATTACAATGGAAGAAGAATCAATGCATCAAATCTGTGAACACAGATTGTCCTACAATGCACAGCCGGCATTGAAAAGATCAAAAAAAAATTATTCAGTGTGGTGAAATGTACATTTAATATGAACCCACGTTCTCAGCTAGCTAATGTCTTTCTCTTACTAGTGGTGTGAAGTGGAGGCAGAGGGAGCAGTAAATAGGGATCCTGTGGGCCCAAAAGTACCAGCAATCAGCTGGAGAGCTTTGTCCTACAGAAAGGAAGGACAGCAAAGTGATGAAATTAAGCGTCCATCGACTACATGATCCGTGGTTTTTCTTTATATTACTTCTTCTGATACAGAACTACAGACAAAAGGACCCTTTGTTGTTGTTGTTCTTGTTGCACACACAAGTCAAAATCAAAGTTTAAATGAAGTTTAAACTACTCTCTGGGGTATATATTTTGAATGTCATCATTTATAAACGATTCTTTAGCAACCTCCCACAACCCATTGAGTTTATGCCAAGAATACAATCGCACATTTTATGGTGCTGACTTGGAATTAGCGTAGCTGCTAATTCCGCAAGCCATGATTCTTGCAGAAGGGCATATTGCAGGCCATATTTCAGCCTAACAATTATATCTTAAGATCAGCAGGACTCTGAATCTCCCATGATTTGTGATAATTAAGTGCGTACATCGGTCTCTCCCAACCTGGTCCTCGGGGACCCACAGCCATTCCATATTTTTGCTCCCTGGCAGACAGTCCACTTTTTTGCTCCCTCCCAGCTCCTGGTAAAAATGTGGACTGTCTGTGGGTCCCTGAGGACCAGTTTGGGAAACACTGCTTACAAGAGTGGGGGATATTTCTCAAAAGTACTAAAATATACAATATAGAAGATTGTTATTAACCCAGGGCAAATAACTACTAAAGGTAGTTAAAGTGAGTATTAAGTAGTATTAACAATAAGTTAATTTTAATAGTAAAATCACACTGGCATTGGATGCCTGTTTTGTTTGAGCTGCAATCTAGAACTAAAGCTTTGAGACCTGTGGTGATGGGGATTTTCTCCCGCTCTGTGGCCAAGAACCAATAAAGTCTATGATTGATGGTTCAAACAGCCCCCGCCCACCACCAGATTACAGAGCTCTATTGCGCCTTTACAGCTGGCATCTACCCAAAACATGACACTGCTGATATAATGCATAAAAAGGCATTAAAACACAGGACTTACTGTTAACCATCCTATCCAGACCTTCACCACACAGCCTGTGCATTTCGCTGACACAGGTGAGGTGCATGTTTGTACTGTAATTGTGCACTGACTGAAGCCATTTCATATTTGTATGACGACTCGTGCCGATAACCTAATGTCTGAGATCTCATTTCCTGTGTTATTATTCAAAAATTCAATACATTTATTTTAGAAACATTTTGTTTGTATAGCCACAAATTATTTTAACTCTTATACCAGTGGTTTGTAGTTGTATCCATTGTCACACGTTTCTGTTCCCATTTTGCCGGTAAATATCTTTCCCATGTAAAACACCTTTTGAATATAGCTGTTCTTCACACAGCGAGAGTCCTTGCCACTCCTTTTGACATGCTAAGGGAGACATGATCAAAGAAGTCCGTTCATTCTTTGGCACTGAAGCAACATTACTAGCTCAAGAGCTTTTCCTCTATCATTTTTGGACTCTCATCTGCCTTTTTTGTACCTCAAGGACATACCTGTAACTCTGTTTTCAGTACTGAGATGACAAAGATAGTTCCATTAAGTGACTGGGTAACATATCACTTGACAGGGCACAAATAATATAGTACTATACTATTACTTATGTATTAATTAACCCCAAACTAAGTTTTAGTTTCATACTGATCTCATGTTAATTCATCATTAATGAATCATAATGCATCTTTTATATTTGTTACTATATCTGTTAATTCTATAACCTTTGTGAAATACTGAACGAACAAGTCATGAATAACACAGTTGAAATACTGATCTCATGTTCGCTCATCATTAATGAATCGTGAAGCATCTTTTATCTCAAAAAGCAACTATACTTGTTTATGATTTGTAGTACTTCAGTAGTAACTTATCACTAAGTATTTGTGCCACATCAAGTGAAGTGTTACCAGTGACTGAGTCAAATCTGTCCTCTTACATTGTCCTGAATGACCTTATATGTATCCCTACCTATAGGCTACCCGTCCATTTCGGTATTAACTTAATAAATTTGTTTCTGCGCACACGACTGAAATCATCGACTAAAAATTCCTTTCAGTCAGCAGGTTAGATGAGAACTTAAGTCTCCCGACAAGTTTGTTCCTATTTTGAAAAGCAAAATCTTGGAAAATATTGGATTGGGCAAACACCACTGTTTTACATATTGGCTGGGATATCTCACACCTGCCCCACAACCTTCCATTAAAATCAGGCCATGTCCACGTTTCTTGCTCCTACTGTAGCTTGAAAAATTAGTTCTTACATCACTTCCTGTCCATATTTTCATTCTATACATTGTCAGGTTTTATTGGCTTGTATTGCCTTGAGGGGGTGTGTCCTCTGAATAAAATGGAAGGTGTTTAGCCATAGTGACATGACGGCTAGCATTGTTCTCCGGGGACAAGATTCCCACCTATTTATCTCATGCATCTCTGACTAAAGCCGTTTGGCACCTTTCACGCTGGTCAGGTCTGGCGTCATGGTTACGGTATGCCTTGTGACATGGCAGAGTTCCATTTCTATTTGCAAACAAGGAGGGAAAAAGGAAGAACTCCTGGTGAACATTTTGGCGGGGAGTCGAGAATGAGGCACGCACAATGCCCAGGGAGTCATCCAAGATACTCTGATCCTGGAAGAACATGCAGATGAGACTCTGCTCCAAGACACTGTCAAAACAAAAGCAGAACATGCTAGTATATACTCAAACTGGGAACAAGGAGCAATCAGACGAAACTAATCAATACGAACAATTCCGGTCACCTGACTCTTCGTCATCCCAGAGACGGTCCGCTTCCCCTTCCTCACACGTGACTGCTGGAAAGATTCACCCGCTTGCTTTTTATATCGCAAACACCCTCCAGGTCCTGCTCCCTTTGATTTGTAAACTCCAACCAATATCAACAAACCAAAGCTGCTTCCAATTCTCGTGTATCACACGCCTCCCTTCCAAGATGGTATTGCCCTGTGTAATCTGCTCTATTGCTTCAAGTACAAAGAGTTCAGATGCTAATCATATGTCATGGATTCAAGTGGCCGCAGATCCTGTAAGTCCTGGTACAGTTTTGATTACACAGGAAGTTGTCTTGGCTTTGCTGTGCTGTCAGAGAATACTGGGTATTTAGAGTTCTGTAAGCTCCATAGGAAGGTTCTGTTCCCTTATTGCTTTCACTTGAAGATACAACCCTGCTAGGTTCCTCCTCTGAATCATTATCAGAGCAACATATCACCGGAACTGTCACTGCTTCCCATCTCTGAAGCTGCTTCCTGTATGTCACTGTCACCATTCAGAACCTGATGCAATGAACTTAATTAACTTACAGTATTCTAGGGCAAATTTTGAAGTGCGGAAACAATGAGTGTTAAGGTTATTGCAATATAACCAAGGGGCTGAGCGACTCGTTCACATGCTAATATTTACAATGCACTCATGCGCATCAAAGGAACATGCTTATTGTGGATATCTAACCTTTCGACACACATCAAAGGCTGCGAAAGTTGCCAGAAGCGTCATCTGTCTTTGCGCCGACTTTCCACATCCCATCAGAGTGTCTAAACACCGAAAATGACTCCATGACCACAAATGAGGAGAAGTCATCAAGTTTTGCTGAGAAGCAAAGAGTGGATGGCATGTGGCTTGGGGGGGGGGGGGGTATCATGGCCTCACACCTCCAGGGATGTGGCTCTGAGTCCTGCCCCCAGCTCTGTATATGGCCTGTGCATGCTGTGGGTTCCCTCCAGGCACTTTGCCCCCTTCATATACCCCTCACCCCCAAACCATGCTAATCAGGAGTATTGGCTTCCTGCATGGTGTGAATGTCATGAACCGTCATCCGGCTTGTCCCCTGCCTCAGCTTATTCTTCCTGACCTAAACTCCAGGTTCCCTAAACTGGGTTAGTGATTAAGGAAAGTGAATGCTGAATCAAACGGGCTTCCTCATAATTCTGTCAAGTGTGCAGAGTTACACAACAAGTTTACGGCAAACTGCTTTAGCTTTAATTCATATGATTCCGAGGATATCACAAATTCAGTTCTAACTAGTTAGAACGCAAATTCTTTATATCAGAAAATCAGTTGTAACTAGTCGTAACGTGTATTTTCGTCGTAACGTTGTATCTAGTTAAAATGCAATATTATTGATATCAGAAGATCAACATTTAACTAGTTAAATTTGCTTATTTCTGTTGCACTGTCCACTTTGCTGCTGTAAAATGCAAATTTCCCACCCGTGGGACTAATAAAGGCTATCTTATCTTAAAATGCGAATTCTTATGTCAGAAATTCTATTTTAGTTAGTCACATTCAAAATGTTTTTATCATTAATTTCAATGGGAACTGGAATTTGAACAAGTTGAAATGTCAATTTCTGATATCAGCAATTCAATTGTCAATTTATGAACTCATACTAATTAAATTTTAGCTAGTTAAAATACCAATTTCTGATATCAGGCCAAAGGTTGATATCAGAAATAAAAATGCAACTAGTTGAAAATCCAATTTCTGATATCTGGCTACATAAATTAGCGACAGAAGGTGTCCATTGGTCTTGCTAACTCATAAATAAAAAAAACAGGCCAGGACTCCATTCCGTTACATATTAAAATGCCTTTATAATGTTAGTTTGGCGAATTCACAGGGCAAACAAGATTAAATCACCTGCACACAGGCATTTTAATATATAACGGAAGAGTGCCTTGGTCTTTTTCTGTTTTTGATTATAATTTTATTTTTTTGCAAATTGCTCTATATTTTTTCCTTTACCTCGTTAAAGCTCTCTGTTACTCTGTGCGGAAGGGGCCGTTCAGTTGGTGTAAATGGATAAAGTGAAGCTCCTCCGTAGTGAAAAATGGGCATCGCATGGTATCTGATGCTTTTCGGTGGTGTAATGAATGAATTATTCCACTGGGGGGGTCGAAGAGGGACAAAATCAGAATTTAGTGATTAGTTTTCATACCACAGCACAACAACGAAATGTGTTCTCTGCATTTAACCTACATGTGACAATGTGATATAGTAGGGGGCAGCTAATTCAGTGTCCGGGGAGCAGTGCTTGGGGGGGGCGGTACCTTGCTCAGGGTACCTCAGTGGGGCCTTGTTAGTCGGGGATTTGAACCTGCAATCTTTCAATTAGAAGTGTGCTTCCCTAACCATTAATCCGCCACTAGATTTCAGCAATCTACTACAGATGTCAGTCTCTGACTTGTGAGATATCTGTGAGCTGCTGAGCAGTAAGAGATTTGGTGGTTCTGTACTGGATGCTTATATCTCATGCATGCAGACCAGCCAGGTAAGGTTTGCAACGTTTCGATTGGTTGTTGAGGAGACCGTTGCAGTTTTATACTTGATGTATATTTTAACCCCATAAACATTATCACAAGCCATAACAATGTATTCACAAAGTGCTCAGATACCATCCGTATAAATGTGAAAATAAAATATTAGAACGTTTCATTCTCGCAACATTTTATTTTAGTAATTAGTTTAACTACTACTAAAAACTAATAATAATGAAAGTACCATGTTTAAGCAGTAAATCCAGACCTGCAGGTTTAGCATGGAAGATCTGGCAGAAAACCAAAACTAGTTATAAAAAAAAAGAAAGTGGATTTTTTTCACCTTATGCAGATATTTATTTCTTCATTTGTTGGACTCATGGCCGCAGTATTTCTCCCTAAGCGGTCTACCCCACTGGAAACTTTTACAGATGCTTCAGAGATGTGCTTCCAGCTCCTGTTGCAAACAATTAATATAACACCTTCTCCTTGTGGTCTGAGGTGTAAGATAATAGAAGGTTCAGCTTTAAATACCTGGAAGAAATGTGCATATTTTCATAATAGTTCTCAGACAAATCGACAGGAAGAATCTGTTTTTAAGTAGGTTGCTTGTAGGTCATTGTTCTTTAGCCATGCCACGACTTTGATGCATAAACCTTCACGAAACACTTTCCACCATATCAAATTGTGTGACAATGAAACCATCTGACAAATTTCAGATCAGTTTGGTCATCATTGGTTTGCATCATAAATATATAGCTAGGCACACTTTTTTTTATAACTTTAGGTTGAGCATTGGGGTTGAGGTCTCTACCCAGGGGCTCTGGGGGGTTGTATTGGCAGGTATTGATTACCCCCCCCCCATAATTTCTGCTCATGGATATAGTGCACAGTAGCAAATGTTAATAGAAATAATCGGCACCATTTTCACACTCCGTTTTTGTATATGCAGTATGTAGAAATGAATCAGATGGTCTTCTGCATGCTCAGCTTTGTGAAACACCATGATCATACCGTGCTTCGACTTGAAAAGGACTTAGTGTGGCATCCCGTCTCAATCTATAATGTCTAGTCTAAGCTGTCAGCATGTCACCTACAATGATTACAGCATTGTCTCCTGTCTCCTGTCTGAACCATGGAGGCAGACAATAGACACACATGGTCAAAATAAAAAAAAAATCAGCAGATAAACAAAACAAACAAACAAACGAATGAATAAATAAATAATTGTCTATGTTGGAAAACCCACAAGAAAGAAGAACTGATACATAGAATTTAAACCCCTAAAACTTTCAAGGACATGAAAGTATTGCTTAAGTGGTAAGGAATTTAACAAGACAAAGTACCTTTTTACTAGTCATTTTCGGCTTTGTATCAAAATAATGAGGCTGTTTCAAAAATAAGGGGCAACTTCGTCCAAGCAACTGGAACACATTTACCCTCTCCGGGGCATTATGTGTTTCATTTTATCCACATATTGCCCAAGAGTCAAATGAAGTATTCACCTCTTTTTCACCATTTGTTAAGCTTAAAAAGTGTTGTAGATTTTCTAAACGGACGCAGGGCTTTCTGATAGCTCTGCCAGGAAAAGCAGCCCCAAACTCCACTCACAAACATATCGGTCCCCAGAGAGCAGGATAACCAGGCAGCAAATTGTGATCAGAAGGGTGCTGGGTTGAATCCCAGGGCTGTGCAGACTGATGTTGCTATTGGGCCCCTGAGTGAAGCCCTTAGCTCAGGGGGCATTGCACGCTGAGTGATCCCAAACTTGATCTCACCTTTATATCTCTCAAAAAGAGCAAGAGGGGTTGATGAAAAGAAAATTCCCCCAAGGACATAAATAAAATGTATTCCTCCTATGCAAACTTCCACACACTCGCAGGTGGGGTGAGAGTAGGACACCATTTTCCCGATATATTGAGTATAGGTTACATGTCATTAATACCCGAGTTATCGTATAATAATTTATTCATCTTCCACTGTTGACACCTGAATATTTTTAGAGCTAGTTCTAGCGTATAGATTGAAGAACAGTCATGGACTACCCTTTAAGTTTGTCGCTCTGAATAATCCGGGGAAATGGCTGATGATCGCCTGAGTTGATCTGAGTTTTCACTGGATGAACAGTGAAGTTACAGACACCACAAGATCAGCCCATTAATGCAATGATGAAATTAAGTCGGGCAGATCAATGGTCAGCCACTTCAGATTCTCTCCCCCTTTTGATTTTTCTTCAGAAATAAAGCAGCAGTTTGTGTAGAGGTTATGGAAAAGGGCCTTTCTCTAACAGACTGCCATTTCAAACCAGGAAAGAATTCTTCCATTGTGCAGTTTGGGAACATAAAGCATTTACTGCAGTGCTTTGATGTCAAATAACAGTGGTAGTGACAAAACAGGTGAGGAATGGTTGTTTAATGTACAGATGCTCCTCTACTTACAAACTTTCAACTTACTAACTTTCAGACATATGAACAAAGAGGACTGTAAGTCCAAAGTATGTTCATTGGGCTCCCGTTTCCTGTCCGCGACATCATTTTTTTTTCTGTGTGCCAATTCCGCCCCAACATGGTGGTCCCTCCCCAGACTGTGATGTTCTTGGACATCCCAGCGGGGGGGTTCCCTTCCCAGGCTGTGTCCTCGGCGGCTGCGATTCTGTACTTTCAGCCCTAGCGAGGTCTTCAAGGAATGTAGCTCTTCCATTATCTGTGTCTGTCCTGCCGTCCCTCCCCTGTCCCTGCTTCTGGGGGTCTATCAATACAACACATCCATCTGCACTACCCATTACTATCCCTCTCCATGTAAAGACACACACTGAAGACACAGAAGGAGGTCTAACCTTTGTGAGTCAGCCAATGCAATCGGTGCTGATGGATTATTTCTGAGCCCTGCCAAAGATGCTGAGAAATGTCCAGCAATGGCCGGACATCAATCTGTGTGAGACATGGAGGTGAAAAGGCACCTCCGTCCAAAGCTCGTCTAAAGTGACCTTCAGTTATTTGTGAGGAATGAAAAAAAGCATGTAAACATAAATTATCTTTTATGTAACAGTTGCTTTGATTAAATAAAAAGGAAGAAAAATGCTGACCCAGGGCCTCAGGCGACACAGAAACCTTAATTAACTCAGTAGAACAGGCAAGACGTCTGTGTGGCCAGAAATAGCATAAGATAACCCTCAGAGTACATATTGAGTCTACCTTCTCTAGTATGTAATACTGGGGGATTTTGGATGGCATTAATGTTTATTACACATTGGTTATTACACTTTAGCTATAAAAGAAGGGTTGCAAATGTGCCTTGACCCCATCGAGTAACAAAGCAGTTGTATCACATAAACTTGCTCTCTTTATTTAAAGTTCATTGCTTCCCAAACGCAGCATTATGAATCTGGCAGAGCTGTCTGTTCTGGGTGATTGTTATGTATAAAGAAGGCCTATACCGAAAGCCCTTTTTTTTGTTTGAGACGTCCAACCGTGGCTGAAAGGTACAAAGTTAGTTAAACGTGCAAAATGGGATTCATGCGAATAGTCGATTGAGAGTAAATGGTGCAGTATCAATGAAGGGTACGTTTGTGAAGCTGAGCTCAGCACTGGCAGCAGAAGTTACACGTTTTCGGACAGAATAATACTAATAATACATTTTATTTGTATTGCACTTTATATTTTAGCAATTTCAACGTGCTACAAAGTAAAAAAAAATTGTGTAATAAAATACTATAAAAATACTAGATTATACTATAAAATACTTAACTAAATGTCTTTCTAAAAAGATAAGTTTTTTGATTTTGTTTAAAAGCATCAGTCAACTGTGGGGCTCTCTAAAATGTTCCAGAACCTAAAAGAACTTATCTCACCCTGCACTGCACCACACTTTCTCTGACCCTCCAGCACTGCTTGACTGGTCCCACCGTCTTTCAAGGCCCAAGGAAAACATGCATCAAGACTCTTCTCTGTTTTGACGCCTATGTGGTGGAAAGAACTTCCCCTAGATGTCCGAACAGCTGAGTCACTGGGTGCCTTCAAGCGACGACTAAAAACCTACCTCTTTTGGAAGTACTTGGATTAGCAAGACTTTCATAATTATACTCATTATTATAAAAAAAGTGTATTACTTGCCAACAGAGTTTTTTCGAGTGATGGAATTCTTAGTCGAGTTCTATTGAACCGGTATCAGAATGTGTTCACTGATGAGACTCCTAAGCACTGATGTAAGTCGCTCTGGCTAAGTGCGTTTGCCAAATGCCATAAACGGAAATTATAGACAAATAACAATACTGACTAGATACATCCATGCATATAGTACATAACTACATCTCATGAAATATGCAATTGTGATGTGCAAATAGATTGTCAGTGGTCTCATGTCACAATTGCCTCTCCGTTCGTCTTATTTTCAGACTTGGCCCAGTATTTGAAATATTGTGTTAAAACGTTAAAAGGATTTATAGGTGAAGATCACAAAAATGACAATCAATAACAGAATCTAGACTTCTGTGACCTGGTGTCTTGGCCGACCCCCTCGCGGTTCCCCAGGCTTATACAGATCCAGATGTTCAGCCCGACACGTGGAACATGAGAGGAGGATATTCACTCTTTTCTTTATCTCTTCATTTACTTTCTTGTTCTATTCATGTGGCACACATACAATGCAGTTCCATAAGCTCCGCCCCCCCCCCCCCCCCAGGTAGCCTGACCAGGACGAGCTTTTGGAAGAAGGGCGATATATCGTGACGTTATATCATTCCAGGCTGGCATCTGTCCCAGTCCTGTGCGACAGCTCCATCCAAAGGCATCGTGTGCCGGACATGTCTTAGGAACCCGCTGATATAAAAAATTTCATTGCGTAGTTGTACCAACCCATGGAGTCAGGGAACAATACTCGTTTCGGAGGTGGACATCCCTTCGGGTTCCTGGCCAAGTGACACTCGGCTTGGATCGGTGAGCCGGACGATCCGGTATTTTCGCCTGCACGATAACCTAAAAGCCATTCTGCTTGCCGGAGTTCCATAGCCCAGGCCACCAAGCTCAGCCACCTAAATATGCAGTCTGTGTGTGGGGAGCCTTTGAAATTTCATATTTGCGGAGCCACAAGGCCAGTCGAGCTGAAATATTTTCAAGTGGCTGCCAATGGTTTCTTCGCTTTAACTTCTTCCTTTCCTCCCATTTTTGTCCATGGGTATTTGGCAGAGGGGTGCATCACGCGTTCAGCAAAGACGTTTCGGTGAATGTGGTATTGGGTGTGCCATTTCTGTCACCGCGCAGCGACCTGGGCTTCTTGAGCGTGCCCAGAGCGAAGTGCCAGGGGGTCAGGGAGACCCTCAGGGTACGATTCGACAGAGTGATTCTCTCTGTCCAATGAAATGCAGTTTAATAACCTATCAGGAATACATAAATTCAAATGAGCATGTCCTGTTACCAGGATTCCAATGAACTTCTTTCTTCATTCTTTTTTTTTTTTTTTTGAGAACAGCTGCGGTTTTTTAAAATAGCATTTTGCTGGGCTGTAGCAATGGGTGGAGGGGGGGGGGGAAGCTGTATTTGTAGTCCCAACAAAAATAATAAATAATCAGTTATAAATAAATAATAAAGAGGAAAATGGCAACTTTGGTCTTTGGATTCCACTTGAATTTAGCCTCATCAGTCGTAGGTCTCGACCCTGGCATTCAGTGCTTTTTGTGGTCACCTTCTGGCAGCACAGAGGGATTTTTGCGTCCGGCATGGTGTCCTCTCCAGTACAGCTCCGACTCTTCCAGCACAGCCCGGCCTCTCATGCCAAAAGCGTTCTCTCAGAGGAAGAGACGGATGTATAAAAAAGGAAATGCACAGATCTGAAAACTGGGAGTAATTGCACGTTGGCAACCGAACGCAAAGCTACATGCGTCTTTGAGCTTGCGTGTGGCAGGAAAGCAGTCCGCTGGTATTATATTAGCTGACAGACGTGCGGCGTTGCCATTAAACGTTTGTGCATTTTATCGGACTGGAAATATGAGCGGAGTGAACTGGGTAGAAAGGACTGAGGGGGACTGATTTGATCAGGGAAGCGGATGCTTGATTTTTCTGAGGAATTTGCACTGGGATTGTAGCTCAGGAGCATGTCTCACATTATCTCAGGGGCACTGGCATCATGTCTGCCAATCAGAGGGGTGTTGATTGTTTTATTTTGGTCTTCAGATCAAATGAAACATTATTTACCAAATGCACACCGCAAGCAATGAAATGAGTTTCCCTGAGAGTTCCCTATAGTATTAGTAATACGTAGAAAAGTAAATAGATAAATGAGATGGTAAATGGGGTCCGGAGTCTATCCTGGAAGCTGTGGGCATGAGGCAGGGAACAACCCAGGATGGGGGGCCAGCCCACCGCAGGGCACACTCACGCACCATTCACTCACACATGCACACCCACGGGCAATTTAATAACTCCAATTAGCCTCAGCATGTTTTTGGACTGCGGGGGGAACCGGCGTGAGATAGTAAATACAATATATATAAAAAATACATATGTGCAGATTGTCCATTCTAATAGCATGATTAGCTGTTGATTATCCTTTCTGTCTGGGGGTAGAAACTGCTTCAGAGTGAGTCGGTTGATCTGTGAGTTCTGACACCATGGTCTTCAGTACAAACACCCCATAGTCAAAGAGTGTTTATCAATACCAAGAGCTCAAAGATCATACCTCATTGGTCTTGGCGAGAGCAGAATGAACTTGGAGGGCAGTGAGTTATGGGATCGTTCTCATTTGGTGAGGATGTAACCGATGCATCCGTGATACTCGCGGATGGGCAAGAAGAACATCCGGGGTTTTTTTCCTTCCTCTGTACTTCTGCTCATTGACAATGGAAGATGACATAGAATGACAGGAATACTGTCCAGTATGCACACTGAGGAACACCCAAAGTGAGCTAAAATTCAACTGTCGTCAGACCATGTGCCGCCATATCTCAGGAGTCTTTGGGGTTCATTTGAAACTCATGAAAGCTTGCAGCGCATTACAATGTCTGCTTACGCTCGGCGTTACTTCATGTGCCAGTACAATCCCACGCTTGAGGTATAAACAGCGTACATTTACTGTCTCGGCCTTAATAACTAGGTCCGGTCTTCAGGGATCTCCCTCACACGGGTCTTTGAGAAAGAGATTTCTTTATTACAAGACGAGCGACAGCATAATCACCAGCTCAAAACCGCCGTGTTAAATAATTGACTGTAAACAGCGGGGGGAATGTTAATTATCGACTGATTCTAGCCCTAAAGAACAAAATGTATTAAACTTGTAATTTTCAATAGTAGGGAAACCTCACACAAAGCAACGTTAGGTCATACTAAAGTTCACATTCCCTGTGCATCACAAGTCACAGTCCGTTCACCTCTCCCGTATATATGTTACGCTTGTGTTCGAATTTCCTGCTGTTACTGTCTGTAAAGGCAATGCATACACAACACTGCTTAAATGTAATCACTGCTTTCAGGAAAGAGTTTGCCGGTCTATAGGTAATTATTACTTTCACACACTTTATTATAGTGATTATGATTTTGCTGGAAAGGTAAACGTTCTGAGAAATAAACAACTTAAAAAAAACATCAGGAAGAAGCAACTGCATCGGTGAGCTGGTCTAGGGTTAGGGTTAGGGTTAGGGTTAAATGTGCAAAGCTGGCTAGAGGAAGCAAATCAGGCAGGGTTTTCCTCAGCTTGGGCTAGCCACACAGCATGTCCTTTGGAATGAAAATGTGGAGGAAATTGGATCTTTCTATACAAAGATCTCATGTCAATTCATCCTCTACGTCTGTTCATTGTATATGACTTTATAGTGGTAATGTGGTTTTAATAAAAAATAATCATGATTAGTGACCTTAATAAACTGCTTCTTAAAATATATGAACGTGCATGTTCCCATGAATCAGGATGTAAATATATTTTTAAGAAGGTAATCCAGCTGGAATCATAACAGAGGGATTGAAAAGACAATGATGGCTATTAACTTTTTAAAAGAGACTTTCCAATCTCTTAAAAAAAAAAAAGATAAGATATGCATTCCTTCCAGTAGAGGGCCTTCTTTAATCAGTTTTATAGTGATAATTTTGGGAGCTTGAGGATAATGAAATGAAGGATCAGTCTGACTTGAATGTGACTTGTTCTCTGCTGGGGAGATGGGATTCCATAGTGGCAAAGATGGCTTTTGGGGGGGGGGGGGGGGCGGGAGGAACAGAATTGCAAAGATGGGAACAAACCAAGAAGGAACTGCGACACCTCCGATAATGCGGTTGATAGTCTAACAATGACCAGTGTGGTTTTTGTTCTTACAGCAGCCTTGGAGTTTGCATTTTGCTGTCTGGTTTTTGAATCGGGATGCGGTTATCCGACCATGAAACACCTCATGATTTAATGCCCTGTCGGTGAATCGGGATATCGTTATCTGGCTATTAATCACGGCTCGTCCTGCTAATGGGCCGCAGCTGGGTCAGAGCGGCACTCGTTTAGCTACTTCTTTAGCCTTTCGAGTTGATCGCCATCATATCCTAGGCATTTTAGTTATCGAGTCAGGCATGTTCTTAATGTGAGCGTTCGTGTTGAATGATGGCAATGCACAGTGCCTTCTTTTTCAGTTTTATAGTTTATTTTTCTTTATTTTTGCAGTCTGGTGCTGGTCGTAAGTAATCAAAACTCTCACTCTAATCTGACAATTGCAGGTTCACTGAAGTTTCCAGCTTCCCACGGCTATGCTCCAAGGATTATATTCCCTGAACGAAAATGCCACTTCATTCATTTAACCCCATTACGGCTTTGTCTCACGCACTCACTCGCTGTCTTCCATTCCCTTCTGGTTCTGCACATATCAAGTAATACACGTCGAAAAATTTCCATTAGTTAACGTACCCCCCTCTCACCCCCAGTTTCGTTTCAGACATAGTCAATTTTTTGCTCTCAAAACCGCTCATAGAGGCTTTGCATGCGTTGTCTGGTTTGAAAAGCATTCCAGTAAACCCCAAAACATATTGTTTCTATTTGTTTTCAGACCATTTTCCCCATCATATTACCCCTCAAAATATTTTCACAGGGCCCAAAAACTCTTTCTCTCTCTGACTTTGAACTCCAAGGTTGGAGTGTGTTGGTATACCTGCTTTTTGGTTTCCTGTAGAGCACTGTTACAAGTCTTCCAAATGACCCCATAAAAGCTATAAAAACAAACCCTATGGAAAGGAAACTGTTCTCCACCCCCCCACCCCCAATAAAAAGAGCCCACGATGCAGATGAGGAGAACCCATGAGCGGTGCCCATCGTGAACAAAACCCGACGCAAACCATCGGCTTCGGCCACTGGCCTGACGTACGGGCCCAGGTGACGAACACTTCACAATATTCAGGATGTCATGGAAATTCTGCCTCTTTTTCTAAACATGCTCTCGATTTTCTGTTATTCCGGAGCACATACAGCGCACGCTGGAAGGAGTTTCACACGGAGTGGCCGTTCGTCGGATTTGCTTTGTAATCTAAGCAGACGACTGCAGTAAAGCTTCGGCATCAGAAACTACGGGCCGTGAGAAACAGAAGTTCTTAATTTTTGGCCGGCGTTTGGCACCAGGGCCAAACTGAGAAGTGTGTGTTTCTGCTGTGATCTGTTAAAGAGAGAGGCATACCGGGCCTTTTCAGCTAATTTTCAGCTTAATCTCAATTCGTCCAGCTGATGTAGACCTCTGGCATGACAGCAACAAGCACCACCGTGGGCAGAAATGCCATAAAAACACTTTAAAGTACAGCCTGTTTCTGCACCAAGCTGGCATCCGTTCAGTCTGATAATTGAGTCCTTTTTGTCGCTAGGTTATATAACACAGAGTCTGTAAATAACGTGCCGACGCATCCAGCACCTTCTGTACCTTATGTTTTATTCATGGAAAGTTCCGGAGCAGTGTAATTTTGTCAAAGACAAAGCTGTTGCTAAGCTAAAGCGCTCGCGGCCCAAGTAATGTGCTGGTCCCTCGGCTTCTCCCCTGGACGCCCACTCAGCATGCAGGAGGTTACCTCACAGATGCCCGGCTTTGGGGCTCTGCTCCTTGGCTGAATGCTACAGAGCCATCAACACGCATGGCGCAGACCAGAGAGCCCATGTACCAGGAATAAAGAGTAGGGCTGGGGGTTGGAATGGGGGGTCATTAACCGGTGAGGAAAAGTTTGCTACGTATAAAGGAAGGATACTTACTTACGAGAAGTTACACTGCGAGTTTCACCACCTCCCACAAAAATAAAAATAAAGGTCTGAATCCTGTCAGCTTGGGGAGCCAGTTTGATGAATCATGGGGGCGGGAGGGGGGGGGGAGCATTTTTCAAAGCCCTTTTTGATCAGAAGGATAAGCTCAGCACATTTGATTTGGTTGGTGGTGCCGCATCAATCTCCCCCATAAAACAGGCGCGTTTGGGAACTCACCGTACTGACACTGACATACACTTTCAGCAGAGATATGCTTCCAAGTCTATGAAACAGTGACATATATGCATCGGTGTGGCATGCCTGGTAACGGAGCCCGGTCTGTCCCGACTGCTCCAGAGGATTTACAGGGAGGCCTAACGCAGAGTGGTCCTGGGGGCTCACTGGGGGCTCAGTGGGGGCTCACTGGGTAACCATGTGGCATCATGCCACCAGGGTCGTCAGGGTCTCTTCCAACCGTCGCTCTTTGCATGACGTGCAGGTTCCTCCATATCTTCTGCTTTTCTTCTCACAGTTGTCTGTATCTGTTAGGCTGTTTGTAATTTACCCTTAGAGTGCCCGTCCGGTGCTGAGTGGGCGTTTGTGCCAGGGTGCCCCTTACCCTTTGCTTCCAGTATCACGGCGAGATTGAGTTCGCTAAGAAGCTATGGAAGACAGATGAATGTGCGTAACGGCTACGCCTGACAGCCAAATGTGTGCTGCTATATCAAAACCATGCTAGTCTTTTGATGTCAGATCTGGTCTAGACCAGACTATCAACTTGGACCAAGACATCAAGCTGGTTTCCACCCCTTCCTGCCAGTACTTATCAGTCTCCATGCTGCAAAAGGCATCGGCGAAAAGGCTCCCCATCACTTTCATGACTCGCACGAAAAGGCATTCGTGTTCGCTCACAATAGCCGATAAAAGGAAGTTTGCTGGAATAATTTCAGGAGCTCAAATTACATTCGATAACATGGTAGCTATGGTTACTACCGTCTGTCACTTCTGCAGCTAAAATAGTAACGTTTGATTCAGAGCTCATTTATACATGAAAAGCTAATTCTGAAAGCTCAGGTCAGACTGATGCATATAAAATATCATGTATGCTCTGGTCTGGCACATAATTTACGGATTTTAAGAATTCTTAGGTTTGGTTTTGGGAAAAGATAACAGTGTTACGTAATGGCTCAAGTCAAAGAGTCACATTATGAAGTAATTGTAAGTAAAACAGGGCTCCGCATTTCTACTGATGAAGATTTTTCTTGCCCCCCCCCCCCCCCCCCCCCCTTCTGCAGCAAGCTAATATCTTATGCTAAGCTTATAGTTAACCCTATTTAACAGAAGCAGGCTGCCTTGGAACATGTGATAAAAGGGTAAAGGCCTGTTTTTGCAATGTAAGAGGTCTCAGTAAGAGGAATTTTGTTGAGAGGAAATGAAGCCAGACAAATCAACCATCCAAGAGGGAAGAAAGAAAGAAAGAAAGAAAGAAAGAAAAAGAAAACTGCACAAATCTCTCCAAAAAGCAGGCAGTGCTGCACTGACAAGCTGAACGCATTCAGCACCGTACTGTAACACATAACAGGTCCGTCACCGTGGCTAAAGTCCCAGAACCTGTCACTACAGAGAGGACATGCTAACTGCTACACACGTGTCGCATGTTGGTCATGTGTGCTAACTGCATTTAAAGCAACTTCTTCTGGGAAGTAGACTTCAGTCAGAGTGACAGGTGAGACTGAAGGTCACCATTTACAGGAAAACCAAAAGCGTGGGCGAATCAATCACTGTAACAAAGGTGTGTCACCGAATTTAGCTAAAAAAGTTCGCTCACTGCTAGACTAAACTATTTTGACAGCAAAATGCCATTCTAAAAGCAAAATAAAATAAGCATTACAATAAACCAAACCAAACAAATTAAGCAACTTTGGCATGGTCGTGATATAAAATATCACTAGTCTTAAATGTTACATGCTGCTAACGGATTTTTAATGTGTTAACGGACCTTTGGTCTTGCTGCGCCGGAATGCCGAACGCTGGTGTTTATGCATTATGGCATGCTTGACTTCGCTCTGCTGCAGCTGGCGTGCTTGTGTCGCATCAAATGATTCTGCATGATCTCCTCTGTCACTGCTTTCAGCCATAATTAATAACAGTAATAACACGGACTAGCTTTAAATACATAACACGACATCAAAAAAGATCATTGTGTTTGGATAAAGCAAACAAAGTCTTCAGATCACAAATAAATTTATGACCAATGAAAAGATCATCAAAAACAGGATAGAAGACTGAACTTGGGACTTCTGACCAAACTAATACATTCACAAAAGCCTTATGATTAACAGAAACATCCTCGACACCGAATGCTTTAGAAATATTAAAGCATTATCATTGGCATTTCAGCACGGATTCAAAGCCAGCCTGCCTTCATTAAAAGTGGACATTTCTATGGCTGTTGCTTTGTAGCGAAAAATACTCCATCCTGGCTTAATTAAAAGTGGACATTCCTCTGATTGTTCTTATGTAGCGAGAGAAAAAAAATCATCTTTTCGCATGTCATATCCAACCCTCGTTTGATGGTGAAATATGATGTGATGAGACTATATGATGAATATAAGAGAATAACGCAGCTTTTTACATGCATGTTCTCCCTGTGTTACCCAGAATCCTTTGCATACCCCAGGTTCACCATTTTCATTTAGTATACCAAGGTTCTGATTTGTTTTGACTTATTGGCTTGAAGACAAGTGATACTTGTGAGTGTTTATAGAGCTCAGGTTCGTCTCTGACCAGCTACGGTTTTGGGATATTTTTGTGTTTCTCCATCGCAGTGCTACCATGACGCTGTCACTCTGACCACATGATTGTGCCACTTGCAATGAATGACCATACTAACAATGAGGCAAACAAAGCATTTTATTTGCATTTAGAGTTTGTTGCCTGTGGTTATCTTTGTCCAGCTTTAAACGTCCCTTTAATTTTCATTTATTCAATGAGCAATACAAGTGAATATTTGTGTTCAGTTCCCAAAGTGCTGAAATTCTGTAACGTTAATATTGTAGATATGATCACAAAGTACCAGACCCAACCGCTAATGTATTTTATGAATCAAAATGGTTACCATAAAAAGGCTTAATGTGTTGAAATGACCAGCAAGTGTTAAGTCTTTACATGAAGCTCCTGCTGTTGTTATATATTGATGTGCAATATAGAAAGTTGTTTTTTATTCATTAAAGTTCAGGAAATGCTGTTTTGTTATTCAAAATTGTTCCTGACCTCTGACTTTGAACACAAATCTGATGTGGACCTTTGATCAAAAAGTTTCAGAGTCCCGGCTGTATAACATAATGTATAGCATAATGAATCAGAAGACATCACAACTACTCTGCAGAATTAGACTTGGCATGTTATGTCATATATCACCACTTATCACATTTTCCTGCTAAACAGTGACACAGACCTGCATGTATGACATAACGTTGCCTAATAATCATTGCGCGTTGGTCCCAGGGCATCGCCTCTATTTACGTGTTTCTTGATTGAGGGTATTATTGTGGTAAAATTAGGCCACACAGACCGCAGGATCCTGTCCCCAGTTCAGGCCCTGGAAAAACATGCGGCATTTATTACCAGCGGATTGTGAATGATTAGTCGTGGATGGTGCGCGGCAGAGGGGCCCCCACTCGTCATGGGAGTCGCAGGAGCGGCTGGGTATCAGTCGACAGACTCCCTGCAGGCGTCTTTGCCAGGTGGTTTGCATTTTTCCTTCTAAAAAATAATAACAATAATAGCAAAAAAAATGCAATATGAAATGGAAAAATTTATCCTGGAAAAATCGGTTTCCAGCCCAAGATTCCACCCCCACCGCCTTCCCTTGCTGGTGGCTGAACTTGGTGACAGGATGCTTGTCAGGTTACGACATTAAGTAGAGGATGAAGAGGCTGTAGAGTGATGAGCGACCTACAGCAGCCTGGAGAGCAGGTTCCCCTTGCTTGATAAGGGCAGTATTTTTACTGACAAGCACCCTGAGTGGACTTGAAGTCAGTCTGGCTTTCCTTTCCTACTCTTCAAAATGAAATTACTATGATGTTAAACCACTGTTATCATGACATTATGATTCTAAGCAGAACAGGATGTAAATATATCCATCTTCCAACTTTTTAGCTAGTACAAGATCCTAGAAAGCACAAGGTTTGGGACACCCTGGTCAGGATGCTAGTCCATAGCAGTGCGAATGTAAATATGGTGATATCAAAGCTATTTTCAGGCTCAGCACATGAAATTGGTCTCTTGTCTTGCCATGGCTGCGCCCCAAGTCATGACCTGTGTTCCCTGGCATTAATGCAGTCACGTGACCCACAAGTTAGACACTGCACTGGGAAATACCACCAAGCAATGGTGTCAACACAGTTTGCTGACTTCCCTGCTCAGACACACCTACTAAATCCGGCAATCAGCTGGTGAGCTAAATAAGGTGTATTTGAGCAGGGGGATCAGCAAACTGTTTTGCTGACTGCACCCCCCCCCAGGACCAGAACTGAGGAACCCTGTATACAGCATGAGTGTGCATGTGTGTATGTGTGTGGGTGTCTGTGGATTATATTTATATTACATTGTGAGGACCAGATGACCAGAATACCAAATCTGGCATTTTGATGCTGTGGGGACCATATTTCAGGTCCCCACAACTTATAAGGTTAGTGCTGGGTAGGGGTTAAGGTCATCATGTTGGGATTAGAGTTTTCCCAATAGCATTGAATCAAGAGTCCCCACAAAGATATAATTACACTGTGTGTGAGAGTGTTTGTTAGTGTGTGTGTGTGTGTGTGTTTGAGGACACTTGGTGTAGCAATGAGAGAAACAGGTTTTAAGCATTTCATCATTTATTGTATTGTATTGTGACAAAGGATAATTTCTTCCAGACGTGGTACCAAAAAGCTGCTTGACAACTAACATAGTTTGACATGTCAGAAAATATTGAGAATTAGCAATGCACTATTTATGAAATTTCTTGGAAGTCAAAGTTTAAAACACACACACAGACAGACATACACAAACACACACACACAAGCACTCGCACACAAGAGGGAAAACCCTCCACTCTTTAAGTGAACACATGATATTTTTCCCATAACGTGAACTGGGAACTGTTAACAGTCCACACCATGCATGTTTTCTGCCATAACTGTCCACCTGTATTCCTCATACTTTAGTTTCCCCAAAATATCCGAAATCCACTGCTTTTGTCTTTAATGAAAAGGGCAGGTATCTAATAGAATGCACCATATGCTCTCTTGTAAAACTGTGAACGGCTCAATAATTAATCACTAAATCAATTTTATTGAGCCCACAGCATTTTGTGAAACAAGAGTCAAGATGGACTTAGTAATGACAGATGATCACTGAAATAGCCAGCTGTACGCACATTGGCCTTTGTGTCAACTGAATAATGGATGTAGACTGTGTACCTTTATTCATTAAATCCAAATAAAGTTTTAACCCTGTTCTATTACTCATCTGAGGTATAAAATGGTAATTATAGTAAATAACTGCATCCTCTGTGGACTTCTTTCCGCTTTTTTTTTCACCTTGTAATAATGCAGTTTGCTGCTTGATTAATCAAAGAGAGAGCGAGGTAAGGAAGCATGCACTGGAACAGTGCGCTGCCACACCCATCACATGACAAACCACCTCAGGGAGGGGAACCCGAGTGTAGCCATGTGGTAGATGATGCCACAGCACCACACTAGTCCGAATGGAGTTTGAGTTTGAGTTACCCGAAGCCTGCGACTGTTTCTGTGATCAATGTCCATGTATGCGTCCTGTGATGGACCAGTGTCCCCCCAGTGACCCTGTACTGGAATATAGTTGGAATGTGGACAAATGATTAAGGATTTTCTTTGTTTCACCAAGCAACAATGTCAAAAAACTCTTTTGTTTCAGCATTATAGATTCCTTGAACTAACACACATCCATCCATCCATCGTCCAAACCGTTTATCCTTCTGGGTCGCGGGGAGTCCGGAGCCTATCCCGGAAGCTATGGGCATGAGGCAGGGAACAACCCAGAATGGGGGGTCAACTCATCACAGCTAACACACATGAATGTGACTTAAATGGTAGAAATTCCTTGGCAGATACTTGAACTGCACGGTTTTGCTGTGTGATTCCTTCACTCAGCAAGCCAATCAAGTGACCTATTCTCCCTGATTCGGCTACATGACCACACTGAAACGTATCAGCAGGAATCAGTGACTTGATTTCTGTGTATGTCAGCAGTAAGGCACTGTGCTTGAAGACCACAACAGCTGAAATGAGGATTGGCGTTCGGCTGCATTACATGTGCAGACCTGGTACATCAAATCCCCCCCAGTCCCTTAACTGTGTAATTTGTGCTTTTTTTTAGGGTGCAATGAGTTGACTTTCCCATATTATATGCACGAGAATACAGCTAGTTATATTACACTATTTGGTTTCTTACCAGATGCTTTCATCCAAAGCAGTTTACATAACTTACAGTTCTGCATCTGGAAATGTATTAAAACAGTTCTATTGAAGCATTTTACTTGTGGTTAAACAACAGGGATCCACACGAAACTTGAACTGGAACCTATTGGTCATAAGTCTAGCTCATTTAACATTTTGGCTAATCGAGGTACCGTCACGTCTATTTAATTATTATGTTTACTCAAATGGTGAAAAAAAAAAAAAAAATGACACCCAGTTACCAGAATGCAAAATTCATTCACTGGAAATTCAGCGAATCAAAATTATTAGATAAGTGTGAGTAACGCCAAGTCAATTTAAGTCAACACATATCATTGACACTTTAGACTAAATATGAAATCATTGACAAGAACTATGATAAAATGACGAATCTACAACCTGGCGTTTTTCATGTAGTGTCAAAACACTGTCCTGATACAGCACAGAAATCTATCTGTATTTGCTGCCAGTTTAACATTGCATGTGATCAACCCAGTCAGCTGTATCATGCCTGGTTCTCCTGTTTACTCTCTCAGCCCCCCCCCCCGCGATTGTGTACATCCTCTGCCTCTCATCTTTTTCTATTTTCCAAGGGTATTACTCAATCGCTCGGTTCAGTTTGTCCAATATCGGCATCTGGGCCTGTTTCTGTTTAGTTTTTTCGTTCAGTTGTTTCTATAAATAGCCGTGATGTCTTTTGCAAGGAACCTTCTTATGAAAATGCGCTTTGCAGAATAGAATCTGATTCAGTGGTTTATTTATTGATCTATTGGCGATTGACTGGTGGATATGTTGCAGGTCGGACACAAGAACAAGTGAAGACGAGCTGTCAGCCATATCTTTAGCTTTTACTTTAGTTGGATCAGTCATTTAACAGCAACATACTGGGCTACAGTTCATCACAGTTTTTCTTTTTCAAATCTCTTTTCACGTGGCTGACAGCTGCCTGGATCCTGCTGGCGATGGCGACTGCTAGCTGCTCCGCATACTCAAAGTGCCACGTTGAAAGCCTAGTTTCTCCCCCCCCTCCATAATCCAAGCATAACACAGTTTTCCTTCTTAATTTAAATCGGCATTTAATTTTTCTGGCCTTTCCGCGGCTTGGCCCGCCGGCCGCTGTTTGTACGGCGAGCGGAGATGGCTTGCCGCGATAAGCCCCAGCAGAAACATGAGAGGATAACGCACTGGGAAGCCCCGTGCCCCCCCAGGGGCCAAGAAGCTGTATAAAACCCCATGTGGTCTCGTGTGGAAGGAGGACGCAGATATTCAGCGAGGCTGAAATAACACCAAAATAGTGGTAGAGCAAAAAGCACAAGCTGTTCCACTAGGCTGCCGAGTGCAGCGGAGGAGCACGAGAACCCCCTGACCCCAGACCAGTCTGCTGAATGGTGATCAGGCCTAAGGTGAAAACCCAATCTGCTGGCGAGCTGTCAGAGTAAGCTGCTCTACATGTCTGCCTGAGCAGCTTTAGAGCCAAGATCTCCATTTATTTTAACCCAAATGCTGGTTTCGTCCCCATGTCACCAGGCATCTGAGCCAGAAGTGTAGAACTGAGCTAACGGTCCCTGAGCAAGAATAATAGACACTCTGCACAAGTACGCTGGAATGCTTTTTTTCACATACGTCATCTTGCTCTCCCTTGAGACAGAGACAGTGGAGAGCAAAGCTGGGGGCCCAAAAACAGCGTCAGCCATTTATCTGGCTCTGCTGGGGCATTTTAGCAAGGGGGGGGGGAATACATAACTATTTGACAAAGGCTTGGATTCGAACCAGCAACCTTCTGATTATAAACACAGAGGGCCGACCTGCCGAACCACGCACCACACCTGCAAAGCTTATGGTTAATTAATATGCCAACAGACTGAAATGTCCCATGACCCTGTACTGATTAAACAGGTGGGACAACGATGGATGGATGGATGGATGGATGGATGGATGGAAGGATGGATGGATGGATGGATGGATGGAAGTTCAGTAATATTGAGCTTTAAGTTTATGATCAGAAGGGACTTTTTTCATTTCACTTGATGGGTTTAGACATCCTGAGTGTCTCTTTGCTGCACTTCTCTAGCTAGCAAGGCTTCGCATGGAGGGGCAGCTCGCTCCTCGCCTAACCCCCTCCACTTCCAGGCCTGGGCCGAGCCAGGGCAGAGTCCATCACAGCAACACAATTTTTCATTCAAGACTTTCAGGAAATTCTGGGTAATAAACAGGAAATAAAATCAAAATCAAATGTGAAGAGATTTTAACTTAATTTATGTGCCAGCGTGGTATAATTGCTGGAACCACAGTGTGCTACAATCTATAATAATCAGTACCGTAGCGCTCCGTAAACCCAGGCACCACAGTGACGAAATAAGACGAGGTGGTCAATTTAAAGCAGAAATGCAATTTAACTGATAGCCCTTAAAAGGATCAAAAACAATGACCCAGTAGCAGCTCATGTACTCTCTGCCCAGCCTGTCGACCATCATGACTGCCACAACAACACACTGCAGGCGCAGTGTACAACACATAACATTCATCACTACGCAAGACATTGTGTGTCAGCATGATAACAACACAACAGATGCTAATTACACACAACTATTTACATTAACAAAGACGCGGGTTATTTACAAGGCTTGCAGAGCATGCTGGGAGATGCTAACGGGCTCTACTATGCAACGCGGTCTGCGTATACAGTGGTATGTCTCTGTGTTAAGTAGCCTCGCGTGGTCAGCGGGAAGTGCCAGTCTGGCGTTTTATCCCATTCGTGTGGGTGGAGTTCGGCAGGGAATATTTTCCTCTTTTCCTCAAATGGATTTTCAAGCGTGTAAATAAAGAGGCTGTTGACAGATCTGTAGATGCTGCTGAATGAACTTGAATGAGGGCGAAACGGGTTACGTCCGAACACCTCAAATATAACACGATTTGCATAGAAAATAAATATATTTAGACACTCTTAACTACTGTAGGATTGTGTGTAACCATAATAAACCCCAGCAGCACGCCCCACCCAGGACTTAATTCTGGGAATTGCTCGATCCGCACACAGTTACAGACGGTTCTCCTCAGATGATTTAAAGGATTGATTGAAGTCATTTTTTTTTTTTTCCTGCCCGCTCGGTCCAGCTGAGACGTGGCACTCCACAGCACCCCGGGCCGTAGACTGGCAGACTGGCAGACTGGCGCGAAATCTGGCAGAATCTGAAGGGGGGTGTTTTTGACAGCAGCTGGCACAGTGTAAAGAGAAGCTGGCCTGGCGGGGCCTTGGCGGCGAGGCCCCAAGCGATCGTGCAGTGGAAGGGTCCGAGTGGCCGCCCACAGACCATGGAGCTTTTGTACTTTCTCCTCGCGTCCATTTCAATAGACGTCTCTTGCTTGCCACCCAGAACAGCCCTAGAGAGAAGGGCAGAGAATTCCTCATCACATGTCATTTTCCCACCCAGGAACACAAATGATACTCGTCACCGTTTACAGCAGTGTTTCCCGATCTGGGCCTCAAGGACCTGAGGACGGTCCACGGTTTTGCTCCCTCCCAACTTCCGATATGGAGCAAAAATGTGGACTGTCTGGCAGGAAGCTGAGAGGGAGCAAAACCATGGACCATCTGTGGGTTCCTGAGGACCGGGTTGGGAGAAATCAGGCTATGCCATCCTGCCAGCTGCCCCGTGCTGGTGAAGTTTTTCCATCACTGAGTATCACAGGAATATCCTCCTCTTACATGTTTTTGGAGAGCTGTGGAAAAGCTCTTGGTTTCTGCTTCCAATTCTGGTTCTAATGTCTTGCAGACCGCCATGCCTGTGGGGAAACGGCCTCCATGCCCCATCCCTTGAAGCTGTCTGGCCTGACTGTGCTCTCTGTTTTATGGTGTGTGGCTCAGCGGATTAGGCCTCAGTACCTGTGATCGGAAGGTTACTGGTTTCTTGGCATTGGAGTCCCATCTCCGTTAGGCCCTTCAACAAGGCCCTTGACCACCTGATCTGCTCCAGGGATACCAGATAAATTGCCATTCCCTCTATTCAGGCTCCAAACTTCACTCTCAACTGTGTGTTTATACCTCAAAGGACAGCATGATGGGAAATGTGAAATGAAGCACGCCAATGTACCTATACTTATGAAAGTGAATACGAAAGTTCAAACAAGGAGACCTAATGAATGCCAGCGTGTCCAATCACATCGGTCCAGGTTTTATATAAGGAGTAAGTCCTGTACAGCTATTCCGTTCACCTGCCTCCTCCCCTCCACCACCCTTGACTCCCCGTCCCGGTCCGGGGTTGACTCCTTCGCCTCCTGCCTGGTCGCCCAGCCAGATCTGTCAGCTTCGGAGACGATGAAACCAAAGACCAAGAGACAGGCTTCACCAAAATCTCTGTTCACACACTCCATTCAAATTGTTTCAACAAATAAACACACTTGTCGAAACTATCTATTGAGGTCTCCTTGGTTGTAGTGCAAAAGTGCGGACAAGGGAGTTTTTTTCATCACTACAGCAAGTACCATGCCAGCTTCTCTCCTCATCCTGCAGATCTGCTTCACTGCTGAAAGAGACACCCTGATGTTACCATTCAAGGAAGACCCTAGTTGTCCTAGAAGGCACATGGGAATGTAGTGAACAGATGGAGTGAGAATGGAGAATGGCCTACGCATGATCCCCTGCTGATTTATATGAAATACTTGTCCTCCCACAAACTGTACCTTTAATAACTTATAAGAAAAGCCTTGAAGGTAGTAAAGTAATAAACATCATAAAAATTAATGGCTTTCTGAATATATTTACATACTGCCTGGGTGATATGAGGGATAGATCTTGATCTAGACACATATACTATATGTGAGTAAAGGCCCATAATGATCTTTCTATGGCTTCTTTACCTAACTTAATATTAATCTTTCACAAAGGAGGTGAGAATAAAGACCAGCAGCAGGTAGAGTGGAAAAGTGATGATACACACGGTGACTTTTTGAGCAGTGTTGCCGGGCGACTGCCAATCAGGCACGACAGGCTGTTTCTGAGACCCCATAACAATCATGGGCTCCACCTGCAGCCCAACAGTGACGCAGACATCAGTGATTCCAGATGATGTTGACTGTAAATTACGCCGTTAACACAGTTGGATCAGTTTAGCTGAATCTATAAGAAGGAAATAAAGTCAGAAAGCGTGGCACATTATACGCACAATAAAAATGATCAGTTGCAAAATGGTCTCTTAGTAGGTCAATCCAGTTCCTCCATCGCCATTGATAACTTACCATTTCTTAATAGCTAGTTTGCCTACGAAGCATTCACAGAATGGCTGCTTTGTTCCTGTTGTGTAGCATCAGATTCCTGTCCCCTACTCCCCGCCATCCGTGGCGAAGACCGGCTCCTCACACCGATATCCAGCCATCTCTCACCTTCACGCTGCACATATTTGGGCTAAGTTTAGATCCAGCCTTTTACTGGAAAAGGAGGGACATGAACTGCCTTTCCACTTGCCACTGGGCCAATCTCTCTCTCTCTCGCCCCCGTGCTATAAGACATATCGCTGCACCATCGAGGACATGCCGTGCTGCCACTCGCTAGAAGCTCGACAGAAAGCCAGAAAGTTTTTAAAAAGAAGGCAGACAGATACTTTAAAGGGTGGATGGATGTTTTAAGCAGCAGAGGATGTTGTTTCTGGATGGGATTGTGGCGCGACACGGCGCACTCTGAATGGTTCTTCCGTTTCACTGCTGCCTGCTCACTCTCTCTCTCTCTCTCTCTCTCTCTCTCTCTCTCTCTCCCTCTCGCCTTTTGTTATGGCTTTTCAGGGCCGAAGGTGTTGAAATGCCTCGCATTGTCATGTGCTGGACAGATGTTGGCGGAGACCACGGCACTTGCTGCCTCACGAGAGAACTGAGGCCGGCTTGTAAGGCAGAGGTACTGTCTTTTGCCGCCAATGTCGGTATCACAGCAATAAAGCACGATTCCTGCACGCGTGAAGCTATGTTACAGTAGTGGCTGAAATCTATAAACACTTCGGAGAGGTGGTCTCACGTGCCGTTCGACGTGGATGTGGATGCCGATTCCCTCCTCGCTGGCAGGGTCCTGCACATAAATCCCACAGTTTATGTTTTTCTCTGCGGATTCTGGAGAGTTTTGTAGCATATCAGCGATCTCACACACAACAAGACTGCTCTCTCCAAAACAAACACCAGGGGGAAAAAGGATGTCTTTCACAATAATACATTATTACTCGTTTTCAGTTGGTGTGTTTTTGTGGCTGGCATGTTTTTCCCGACTTTGAATCGCTGTCACACGGATTCTTAATGATTTCAAAGTCACGGAGAGTCGGAACCCTGATTTATGCGTAACGTACCAACGTTTACCAACTGGTAGTTTAAAAAATATGCTCCAGAATAATATTGTTTTCTGTCTTGGTGAGTATTGGCTGAGTATCTTCAAAGCGGTACACAGAGGGCAATTCAAGGTGGGGGGGGGGACTATAAGGGGGGCAGTAAGTCATGCAGAGGGGGCAACCTTATAATTACCCACTGACATGTTTTGAATCAATGAGTGACAAGGAAGGGGCCACTCTAGCAGGCAATCAACTTTCACCTAAGGCCAATGCCCTTGTTGCCCCGCCCCTGGTGGCACATCAGACTTGCCCTGGTGACACAAGAAGCATCAACCCCTCCCAGCCACACCCCCATTGCCATGGCGATGTGACGCACATGGCGGGTGGCGACGTCAGGGCAGCTCACCTGCCATGTGTGACAGGAGAGGCCGACGAAACCCAGACAACCCGCCCACGTCCGCGTCAGGAGGCCGCAGCTCGCCACTACAGTGGGCTGGCGTTCTGTGAAGGGCAGTCGCTTTGTTTATTGCGCTAGCAATGTTGCACAGAAAGCGGTTTATAAATGTTTACTCGGGAAGGGGTGGTGTTTAGCGGTGTTCCCCAACAACAGCCTCCTACCCTGACCCCCGACCCAGGACCTGCTATCCCAGCTCTTTGGCAGCTCTGTCCTGGGGAGAAGTGGGTGCTCCACAGCACACGATGGTGTGTGAACTCACGCCCTGCTCTCTATCAGTTCCTGCTGCCTGACACCAAACACAGATGGTCCCCGCAGACATCGCATGAGAGGGCTAAATCAGGCCCACTCGCCCCGTGCAGCTGTGCACAGGCACGGCCCATACAAGCATTTGGACCTCGTTTCTGCAAAATAGTTGTGCAAACACTTCTGCGAACGTGAGGGTCAGCTTTGAGGGAGACCAGACACTGTGGACAGTGTGTCCTACAGAGGACCTACGCTGCTGGTCCGTCACACAGTACATGAACTTCAGGAAGATGAATTATTACCAACCAACCCCCTTGCATGAAACAAGGTCCTTCCAGACATAAGTGAAAATATTCTCTCATTGATATTTTTTTCTTAGTTTTGATAGGAAGTTGTATAATTAAATTCTGGAAAACCAGACACTTTAATGATTTCGCTAAATGGACCCGTTAACGAGGCATTAATCATGGCGTCCATGTCTTGATTCGACGCCATTTCTGGTCTGACGTTGCTCTTGCGTGATGCTGTACGAAACATCCAGCTTTCAATGTGAAACATATTTGGTTCTATCTCTCCAGCGTGAAACGAGTGGGATCTCAACAGGCTGAGCCCGACCTCCATTTATATCGGAAAAAAAAGTGTTTCTCACGCGTCCTGGGCGTCAGAACCGTGAGAGGATTGAAGGATTGACTGTTGAAGGAGGAAATAACCATTTTCCATAATACCATGAGAGCTGTTGTTTGACTTAAACGAAGTTAGCAGCTTGAGAGCGACAGATTGTTGGGAGAACATTTCATCCTGTTTGCCACATATGGCCCACAAAGCCGGCAGTGAGAGTCCACTGCAACAGATCTCTTTGCCCAAACAGACTCCTTTTCACGGAATAGCGAACAGTTCGCAAGTGAATTAATCAAATTAGCTCTATGCATATCCCCGTATTAAAACATTCTTCACACATAATTAGAAATCGTAAATAAACAAAAGACACAAAGAAGTGCATTCCTTCGGTCTAGTTTATGAATCGACAGCTAGACGTTGCTTGCCAACAGCGAGCATTTTTTGGCTTATAATACATTGTTGCTGTTCTCTTAATATATTTTAGCAGTTTTTGTTAGGGCCTGGGCTCTCCATCATGTAGGCCTCAACGCCTCGGTGGGTAAACACGAGAGCGATGGAAGACACCGGATGAAACGGCGGCCTCTGATTGGCAGGCAGAGTGCCGGGCCATTCCCCGGTCTCCGAGCTCTTACTAACATCTGTGTGGCAGCCTTGTACCATGGCCGTGAACCAGAGAGGTGAACTCTTGTTCCTCTCTCTCATGTTGAGTGAAAGCAAACATGACTACCAAAGGTTCCAGCTGCAAGCCAAGGCAGGGGGGATGGAGAGTAAGGCGACCCGCCATCTCTCAGGGGCACGGGGCTGACCAAGCTGCCCTCAGACCTCTGCCTGGAAGTGAAACTAGCTGTTAATATCTGCTGGCCGGCCTGTTTATTTATTCACGCCTCATTGTCCGCACTTGTGCAGATCGGCACTCATTACGGCTGAGCCGTGGCAGAGTCAATGTGCCGTGTGTCCATCATGCAAGACTGCAGGAACGGAAAAACTCTGCTCTTGCTTAAATGAAACCTAAGAATAACAGGAAGGAAGGGGAAAACCAAGAAAAAATGCCAAAAGTTTCTGAACGGCAGACTTTTCAGCTGCATAGACATTCCTCGTGTTTTTTGTTCTCAAATAAAAATTAGTTAGCGCAATAAAAGCCACTGCAAAAGTTGTTGACTCAGTCATTCGAAAGCACAACAGATCATTTTGGCCTCTCCGCTTTGCCATTTTATCCTGACCACCACTGACCAACCCTCACTGGAAAATGATATTTGTGTCCCTGTTCATTATAATGAAGGCAAAACAATCACAATTTTTAAAGACCCCTTTAAGGACAATAATAATATTCTGACCAACATTTTTGAGCCAGTAATGCAGCCAGCAGGACTGACAGTCCAGCCACTGGAAAAAACCTCACACTGGTCCATTTGGACTGGTGTGGTGCTGAGGTATCACATGCGACATTCAGCTGCATTCAGGTTCTTATCCCTGAGGTGGTTTGTCCTGTGGTGGGTGCAGCAATGCGCTGTAATCCATGCATTCTCCTTACCTCTCATGCATATGCATACTTGATTGCATGAAGGATTATAATGGAAATGACAACATTACTTAATGCAATAGACAGACACTCTGGTGATATGTAATGTTTCTGCATAATTAGAAGTAAGGGCCATACTAAATATATATTTGTGCACCTTTTTGGGGACGTGGGATATAATTAAAGTAACATAACAACTGTTTACTAAGGTTAAGCTCCCCATAAATAATGGTACAGCAAACCTATAATTTCCCCATGTTTAACATTTATAAATCGCATTAAAAACAATTATTATCTGTATTAACAGACATTACTGCACTTGCCCATTTAATCTGTATCTTCCTCCCTGAAATTCTGAGCTACTGCTGTGAAAATTGATCCCCTATGCAGGAACGCTGACTTCCTGTCAGGTGAGTGGTGTGTCGTGATTGCCCACAGCACAGCCTTATGGGATACTACTCAAGTGAAGCATGACTTCCTTTGGAAAGTGTCGCTCTGAAAACTCAGCCAACGACTGCCGAACCTCAAATCGGGAGGCTGTCTGAAAGAGATTAATATTATTTAAGAAATCCGCTGGAATCGACTTCTACACATTTGAACACAAAGCCTTGGGAAAATTAAGCAGGATGGGGGCAGAGAAACACTTTTCCATCCCACAGCGGTGGCTAGGGGCCGTCCGTCTACATGGCACTGACCTGTACAGCTAATCTCGGCGCAGCGAAGGACTGCGTAAGCAGCTTGCGTTATTTGTGGTTGCATGCAGACTCATGGAGTGTGGGCGCCGTGGCAGTGCCACGTACAGCAGGGGTGGGTGGCTGTCCTCTTACCGCCAACATTGACGGTGGATACTGACGTGCGGCATGCCTTTGGCTAGCCACAAGCCGCTATGGGCTATCTGGCCTCCCCTGCCTGCAGCTTAAGGGATTCACGGGAGCAGCCGATGCATTTAAAGGTGCCAGGTGACTCAGGTCGCAGTCCGTCCTGGTCCAATTAACTTGGGGCCATGGTGCGTGATTTGTCGGCCCGCTGATGACACGTGAGCACTTTCATAGCGTGTGGCCTGTGGTTCTGTATGCAACCTTGGCATTCTGGTGGAAAAACACGTGTGAGAATCAATACCCTGATATGCAGCTTATGTGCAGATTCATTAAGATGTTAACTGAGACTCATGTGTAATTCAGCCTAATTTTTATGCTGAAGTAAAGATAGCGGATGCCTTTGACTAGCCGCATTCCGACGCATTTTATGCGCCCTCCCCCCATTTTAACTTAGACCCAAATCATGAATCATGGAACTGAAGGGGCAGCCAGGCCCAGGTGAGATCTAGAGAATCTTTAAGAATGCAATGATGAAAACGCATGAAAAAATCCCTACAAATGATTGAATGCCTGGCATTATGGCGGTGCAGTGGCGAGCACTGTTGCCTCACACCTCTGGAACCAGGGCTCTAGTCTCCACCATGGCTCTGTGCATAGCACTTGCATGTCCTCCCCACGTTGTCATGGAGATTCCTCTGGATGCTGTTCCCCCCACAGTACCAAAACTGGAGTTCCTGAACTGTCCCGTAGGTGTGAGTGTGCCCCAGGAAGGGTTGCCGACTCCCGAGTCTCTATCCATGCGGCAGAAAGCTTTCCCAGCCGTGTGGATGATGGAGATGTTTTGTCACTTTAATGCGGTTATTTCACATGCGATCTATACATTCTGTTTGATCTTTATAAATCCTTGAATCCTGTAAATATTTTTTATATGTCTTCCTGGAAATAGGTGAAGGAAATCTGATCAGTAATGCAGCATCCATATGCTGTCATATTTTACTCATTTGTTTGACTTCATTGGAGTTGAAGTTTGAAAAGCTCTGTCATTTTTTCGACCACAAGTCAGCCTTCCTAATATTAAACATGATTAGATACAGTACTATGCACAGGTCAGATATAATGATGTTTAAATGATCTTCATTGTGTAAATCTATGATAGTATGTCTGTCAAAGTGTGTCAGCTTAGCAATTTCAAAAGAGTCCCTAGAATTTGCCTCAGCCATGTAGTACATTCCCGCAATTTCTGACTCGACCATCAGCACATCTTGTGTACTGTAGCTAATCAATACCCGACTAAGTTATTTGAGAAATGTGTTTGATTAATTAATTGAGCTGGTGGTGAAATGTAATGAATCCATGGAATGGCTGGGTTCCCCTGAGGAGAGGTTTGGGAACTGAAGCGATGTTCATCTAGCCGTCCAACAATATATCAGTATCTTTTTGGAGAACTGAAGAAACTCTCGTCAGTTTTTATTGTTTCTCTTAATTTGCATATGTTTGAATGTTAGATTATGCATGTTTTTTTCCGAGCAAATATACACTTGCTATCCAGATAATCAAGTTTAAACGTTTTCTCTGACTGCATGAGACTTTTGCACAGTCCTGTATTTCTAGAGTATGAAACAAAATGAGACGATAATGCCAGAAAAAGTGGTGCCTGCCACATTGTGGAGTCTTTTTTGGAGAGACAGGACCGTCCCACTGTAATTGTAAACACTACAGCATCGTTCATTCAGCCAGGCAGAGCTGTAATTTTGAAACCTTCAAAGTAATCTGGCTATATAGCTGCATGAATTTGTTGCTCTGTTCCTTAAATGGAGCAGCCTGTGGCACAGTGAACTGTGACTGACCTCAAAAGCACTACTAATCCAAATATCCATATATATCCAGATCGACAAAGGGCTAAAACTGCAAAGCATTTTATTTTTATAGACAAACGCATCTACATCTCTGTAGATAAAAACTGGAGCTGTGCAATGCATGCCTTAAAATGAAATGTTTAATACGTACTCAAAATCAAAACTAAATTAATCGGGAAGGATCATTTTTAACAGAGCACTGTGGAATGCTTTGCGCACATTGGAGACTGTTGTGTAATTATAAATCACCAGCAGAGGGCGTCTGTTATGTTGCTCTGGATACCGACATGTGCCATGCAGACCTAGTTACAAGATTCTTTGAAAACACGCTACAAAAGAGGTCAAAGGGGTCATTCATTTACTTTTGATGAGGTTAATTTGTGACAACTTGAGCATGTAATGTCCAAGCAAGTGTCAAGCGCTAATCCCGCATGCTCTCACGTGCCAACAGCAGGGACTTTAAAATTAGACTTACAGATGTTTATGTTTAATGTCTCTTACGTGGCCTGAGAGGCGATGAACACTCCAGACAACCGCCGGCCGCTTTCGCTTCTTACGGCTCCCAGACGGACTGACTGACGCTCCTATCTTCGTCATACTCATACTTAATCAGTATGAGCACGTTGTTTATTTGTGGAGACTCCGGGAACAAGTAGTGGAAGAGGTGAGAGGAAGGCAGACAGGGGAACGTTTGAGTTTTATTTTCGGAAGGCAGGAGGTGGAAAGTGCCCCCACCAGGGGGAGGGTGACCCGGCCAGCAGGTGGAAAGAGGAAGTGGCTGCTCCACTCAGAAGTGCATAACGACCATCCAGAAGAAAGGAACCAAGTAACATGAAGCATGCCCAAAACTTCACCACATGGATGAGTCGGTGATGGGGCTTTGGTCCCTCTCATGGATCACTGTGCCAGGTCAAAACAAACAAACTGTGGGTGCAACACATGGAGGAAATAAAAATAACCATTATGTATGCTTTCCAGGAATCACGGCTTGCCACTTAATGCTGAAAACGTGGGTGTGGCAAGTTCAGTCATCTCCCTGTCCTTCCTCTGTGTCATGAGGTTTCCGGCCAGACGTTTGAACCATCGAACCAAATTTTTTTTTTCTTAACTGGCACATGTGTAATGTACACGTTATCTGATGGATCTGATGGTGGAACGGCGACGTGGAGGAAATTAAGCCTGGACACTTTGCGTCTTGGTAGGATTTTGTCACCAGTACTTGAAACCGACACGTTTGTGGCACGTTCCTAAATCTCCTTACGCTATAACTCATCTTCGGAGACACAGCAAACAGTTCGCTCTGGTCCTGTTGGCTCTGCATACCGTGTCAGAGACAGTATCAGACATTTGTGCTTCGTCGTGTCCCCTTGGGGTTTGCGTGCTCATGACTTGGCCCCGTCTCAGTAGGTTGAAACCGCATCAGTGGTGTTTAGACTTGGATTTATCTGTGCAAGGGACCATACGCCGTAAAGACGTGAAACGTTAAATACCCCAGGCCGGCTTAGAATTGAGATCTTTAAAGGTCTGTTGATAGCTGAGAGGTCTCCTGGAGCGATGGCAGCATGGCTGTGGAAGCAGACTGATTTTCAGGGGCAGAAATCATCCAGCCGCAGCAGAATCCAGAACATTAGCATGTTTTCAAATGAAAGGTGTCTCCTGCCTCCCCCCCCCCCCCCCCCACCAAAAAAAAAACATCCCATATTGCACGAGTTTCCCTGGTATACACATATGTCAGCTCTAGGGGGCACCATACACTTCTAACAATTAGTGCCTTGTTTTAGTAACAAATTATTAACATGCATAAACTGTTTTGGAACTGGTTGGCATTTCACCAAATGCAAGTAACATGTGCTTCACGCTCATGAGAACATTTACAGGCCCTCTCTCTCGCAGTCTCATGCTAGCCATGACTTCTCATGCTTGGTCATAAACAGCTTTCTCTGCAAACATAAATAATACTCAGCTGCAGGGGCACAGCAAGGAATTCTGGGCTCCCTAACAAAGTGTCATCTTGGCCCCCATGGTTCATTCTGCGGGGGTGGGGAGTTGGGTCCACCTTGGGCCCCTTCTGGTCCAGAGCCCCGGAAAACATAGTCATTAACCCACACCTGGTGACAAACCGCATCAGCTGTTCAACAAAACACAAATATATATTTTTCCATTTTTATTATACAAACCAAAATGTATATTTTCATTTGCAGGTGGTTGTGATAAATGGACAAAATTCTGGTTTTTAATTCAAAGGTTGTCTGGTAGGAGCAACGGAATGTGGAATAGTCTGTCACAATGCTATCTCGTGCCCCATTTTCCCACTAATCTGTCCTGTTTTGGAATGAATCTGAAAGCTTCTCCTTCTAGAAAGCTGGTCATAATAAGTAACAAAACGTAAAAACCTTGTATGGTATCACAATTTTATAAAATACCAGTTCAGAACATCAAAAATGTTATCTGTATCCATGGAAATCTTACACGCATTCATCGAGCATTACAGACTGCCAGTGGCTTGACTTGCACAATGCACCAGGTTGCACATGCTCTACAGAATTACTGTTTTGTTTTAGTTTTAACATACTGTGCATTGCTCGAATAGTACTGGAACTATTTAGATGAGCAGTGGCGAAAGCTGCCTCATGGCTAGTGCGTCTCGTTTTCTGTCAAAGAAGTAGGATCCCTCTGTTGTCTACGGAGACCTTTTGTCGATATCATGGATGTTTTTGGGTGTCTATCAAATGGATGCCCCAATCACAGCAACCCATAAACCGGGACTTATATGCAGGAACTTTGCTAAACAATTTGGCCCCTAACTCCCCTCTCCCCCAACCCTCCCTACAGCACCGCTGGTTATATGTGTGCACATCTGAGCTGAAGGTCGTTATTTTTATAAACTATGTATATGGTATATATATATATATATTTTTTTTTTTTGCATTTTGGTCTTGATTCCCGCACTGTGATTATGAGTGTTGACTGATAGCTAATGTAAGATCAGTTATAATGTCATATCTGAGGTATCGATCCCCAGCCTTGGTCTTTGAAGTGAGGTCTTTTATTGCAGCATCTAAGAAAAACTTGATTTCCTAAATATATTAGGCTTTGGCACACTTTTACAGAATTTGCATTGGATTTTCTCCTGGCAGTGACTGTATCCTGGTATTATTCAGAGCCAAATATGGCCAGGCAAGAGCATGATTGTCGAGTGACTTAATTAAGAAAACACAGCATTCTCTGGACACCACTGTGTCCAGCCCTGAATCGAGACTGGATGGTGACATTACTTTATATGTGCAGTTAGTTACAAGTTCACAACCCTTAACTGATTAATGATAAAATCTAGATTTGGTTGGGTACCAGTTAGCTTGATGCTTCATTGTCATAATGCCTTAATAGAAAGGATGCCTTTACATTGCATTGTGATAGCGATCCTAGCGTATAAGGAAAGTGTGTTTGTGACACTGCATGCGAAATAAACTGCTATTTCATATTATACCATATCAGGCTTCCTAGTAGGTCAGTAAAATCATCATAGCAAATGCAACATTTATTTATTCCATCCGCAAAATAATTTTCCTTTGTTCTGTGGGCATCTCCTGCTGAGATGCTTTCAAACTACCATCATCACAGTAAAACCATTATTTGGAAAGTGAAGCTCATGACCTCTGCTGCAGAACATCCCGATTGGTGTGTATTCTAGTTATCGCTAAACATCCACAAAGTACACAATTTTATACAATGTTAAGGGCTGTCAGATACAGGTTGCAGTTTGTCGGCGGTCTGCTTGCACTGGGCTAAACCGGGAACGCCAAGCAAGAACCGATTTCTTCTTCACATTGGAAAGCTACGGAAATCAAAAACCTGTGTTCAATTTAGCATCTTAGTTTTCAGAGGTGTCTAAGGCTGTTTGAGGGTTGCTAAGGTAATAGGAAAACAGGTTCTGGAAAGAATCATGATTTTGCTGTGCAGCTGACTACCCTCGGTTATGTGCGTTCGATGTTTTGCGATGAAAATGAATCTAATTTTCACAGAAAAAAAGAAGTACAATTGTTTAAGAAGGTAAGAGCACTGCCAATGTAAACCAATGAAAATCAAATGAGCTTATCCAAAGCAAATAAAGAATAACAAAACGCACCTTTCGCTTCAGACAACCACAATGGAAAATCTGATTAATCGGAGGTGCTCTTCAATATTTCCCATCACGTTTCACACTTAGCATCGGTCGTGGCTTTAGAAACCTGCCCTCTGGATTTGGATCACAAGCAAAGTGGAGAGTGGATTTCTTGGCCCGCGATTTGGCAAACCACAGCTTTCCCGGCGACAAAACAATAATGCCTCTGCTGGGGCCAGAAGACGAAACCACACAAGATGAGAGAAGGCTGCCCGGCACGACGCGAAAAGATCCACGTGGGCTGTGACATGGGCACCCAAAATGATTCCGCTTGTTTGACACTAGTACTGGAAGCTTAAGAATTTTACACAGCGATCTCGTTCAGTAGTCATTCTGATTTCTGCCAGTTCACCATTAGGTTATTCAATGCTCACTATGCTGATATTAATTTCGGTGAGCGGCTCAGCAGGTTAAATCTCGGTTCCTGCAATCAGAAGGTCGGCTGTTTCAGGCCCAGCCTTGACAGAACAGTCGCATGTCCGTGGGATCTTCATCAAGGCCCTTAAACCCTCCATGGGTGCAGCATGCCAGCTGACCCTGTACTGTGACCCCCAAGCTGCGGAAAGATAGATGGGGTAGGTGAAGAGATTGAAGGATTTATCATTTATCAAAATAACATGCAAGTGAGTAAACAGGGTCACATAGTCCCTAGAACAACTGGGTTTCAAGGCTAATTGCTCAAGAAGCCAATGGTACAACCGCTCCGCTGAGCATGGGATTGGAACCAACAACCATCTGAACATAGACAGAGAATTCTAACACCACCCTAGCCTTCTCCAAGCAATACTCTTAAGATATGCCCCACCTCCCAAACTGCCTATGGAGCGAAGGCCTGCAGGGGCCTAGAACCAAGCCAGGAAACTGGGTTATCCAGAGGAAACCTGCAAAACAGGGGGGAACATGCCCAATGCACCCACCCCCAACCAGATGCGCACACATATGCACACACACAAGGCTGGAGTGGAATCAGCTCAGTATTCAAAAACACATACGCCGATCAGTTTCCATCATTCAGAATATCTCTTCATAAAGTGCAGTGTTTTGACATAAATAAACAAATAAATATACAGAGATCACAATTTTGCAGAAGTGGGAAAATCTTGTAGGAAATTAAATAATACAAATATGATCTGGGAATGCAGAAAATGTAACAACCAGAGGGAGGTTCTTCATGGAAAGTAGTGTATGTGTGGTCAACCAAAGTTCTGCAGGTGTCATGTTAACAGAAAAATTGGTAATCATGTGCAATGTGTGCCTCTAGTCAGACCTCCTGGAGACAAGATCATGCCCAACCAGACCAGTGCCCTGTACTGTGTTACTGGTAGCGGTGTTTAAGGCACCACAGTTTAAGTGGACTTCATATGCGTTCAATTACATTTTGCCCAGATTGCCTTAAATCCGACAAGTTACCCCGATAAGCCAGAAACCATGCCTCACTCCAATATCAGAAACACCATCACTATATATTGAACGGCGTAAGGCAGGTAGAAAGAACCTCACTCAACTAAAACCTGCTTGGGGTTTTGAGAGTGTTCCTTGTTAAGCTCTATTCGTTTTTTTGCATTCCTGATTGATGATTGCTAGTCTTAAAAATATCGCCTGTCTTAAAGCCCAGGTTACTGGATTTCGGAGTTCAAATCGCTCTGGCTCTTTGTTGATCCATTGCTGTCTCTTCTCCACGTGCCGGTACCTGTTGTTCTGGATCTCAGTTCTTTAAACCTTCGCTCTCCGCTCGGATCTCCGCTCTCCACCCATCGCTTCGGAACCCCAGTTACCTCTAAAGTTTTGATCCGCATTAAAAATAACTGTCCGACGCGACAAGAGTCCGGAAGCCAGCGAAGATTTCCGTCCTCATAAATCAGCCTGATGGATCTTTGTTCTCTGGCCCTCCTCCCCATCGTCCCTGTCTGGAGGATGAGCGACTCTCCGTGTAAAAGCTACACTTCCCAGCAGTCCAGGCCAGAATGGAGAATTTTTTTTTTTTTTTCGGTCAAGGGAAATATTTGAACCTGCGTGTCAGTTTTCAGCTCGTACAAGCAAAAGGTAGAATGTGTTGGCACGGAGCTGCCACATTCAAACAAGGGCACCAAATAATCAGACTATTAAAAGAAATGGGATTTTGGCAAATGCAGTCTTTATTCATTCTGTCTTCTTGCCACATAGAGCTAAACTTTATTGGTATATACTGAACCAGGGGAAATGCACCAGGGCTCTGTATATTAAAATGCTAAATTGGGTATAAAGAACAATTTTATTGCATACCTAACAATGCTATTTTCAAGCTGTTACTGTGTTACATGTGTTATTGAGCTCTGGGAGGTTGAAAACCCAGCAAACTCGGCACCGGTGCTGTTTTCAATTAGTGTACCAGTCTGATAGACACGTCTGCTGGCCCTTTAAGTGCGAGCACGGGCCGCGAAAGCCCCACGGGAGCCCACCACCCCACGCCCGGGCCAAAGACCCCCTGGCAGGATTTAACCCCGCCCCCCTGCTCTTTCATCCTATGTAGTCCCAACTGATCTGTCCTATCCCGTTACTAATCTCACTGGTCATGTGACAGAGGGCGAGGCATTTGATTGGTTACAGGATCGAGGGCATTTCAGGTTTGCAGTTCGGGGGGGAGAGGTGACGGGGTATAGCCGACGTGTTACAGGCCGCCCTATGGATGTGGGGCACGGTCCATTTCTCCACAGGCATCTTGTCCTCAGGAAACCCTCCCAGTTCAGGAGCCCAGGGCTGGTGCCCTGCCAAAGATTAGGTGAAGAGGAATAACATGGGCAGGGGCTCGTGGAAACTATTTAATTTTTTAACTTGGGGCCAATAAGGCCACGCGAGGATAGTGTGAAGAGGGAAAGTCACTCACTTCAAGCCTATCAAAGACTATCACACAACTCAGCAAACATACTTTTCTGTTAGATAACAAGGGGCAGTTTTCTACAAAATACCCTTCTCAATGTCCTGTCAGCTGTCCTTGTGATAAAGAGTCTGAAGATAGAGTGACCATAACATAAGGGCCCAGAATGAACCGCTCTGCCAAATTAAGAATGCAAGGAGTCACTCCAGCTGATTTAAATTACAGGAACAAATAACCCAAAGAGTCGTTAGAACTCACTCAATCTTTCATTCCACAAGTATAAACATATAACACCCTCGTCTGTTTGCAACAAGGATAATGGATGGAACAGGGCGTGATGCCGCACCTGCCCAAGGATTTGACTAAGAATTAAGCTAACAGTCTAAGCGTAATTTACAATGGAGACGTCAGTGAAACGAATTTGATTTTTTTCAGACTTCTTTTCTACTTATTCATGAAAATATTTTGCCAAGGCATGACATTAGAATATTAAAGACTTCATACATGCCACAGAGATTCCATATTGTGAAGCAAGGGTGAAGCTGGTGGACTCCAGTCTGCATCCAGGGTGTGGCATTGATCCCCCTACCCCTACCTCTGATTGGCCAACTTTCCATCCATCCATCCATCCGTCCATTTTATATACCTATCCCGGAAGCTACAAGTGCAAGACAAGGAATAACCCACAATGGGGCGCCAACCCATCACCAGGCACACACACACACACACACACACACAGAAACACACACACACACCATTGTCGGCAAATTTTATTACTGGTGCTTTTTTTTTCGGACAGAGTGGACCATGGCTTAGTGTTGCTGATGGAATTTACCCGTAAGGAGAAAATAGCTGGGGACCCCTATTATAATGAATCATGACTAAATAGTAATAAACAGCACAATAAATGCAAAGACAAGCAGGGTTTTACTGGAGTAAAAAAATGTACCATGATGCAGTGCCAGTGCCAGGTGCTGCAGTGGCTTCTTGGGTAGCACTGCAGCTTGCTGGTTTAAATCCTGCATTCACTCTGTATATATGACATCTCTCTGTTCTTCTCTTATCACATGATTATTGTTACTTTATTAGGGCATCTCCTGCATGTTAGGTATGGCTAAACCTTACAGGTTGTGGCCCTCAAGCCCTGGATTGCCCCCCCCCCCTTATGTTTAGCTGGTGTAAGAGTGGGCTGTGCTGCTTTTGTCTGATTACCCCCATTAGTCGGCTGGAGATGGGAACTCCTGGCACATAGGAAGTGCTGAATGGCTGTTTTCGAAGGTAGAATGAGCTTTTATTCCATGTTTGGCCCGCTCACCGGCGGCTGGGGACCTCGGAGGGGCCTGTGCTTGTGCTCAAGTCATCTGTGTGCTCTTCACGTTCTCGTGAGAAGAGCGGTTTTGTTACTCGCTGCCGTTCGGCTCGACATCGCCAGTCGGAAACCTGCATCACGCAGGACCCCACCTTGGATTCCCATCATCTCGGGTGTCTGCCAGTGAAAAACGGATGGGATACGCAGGCAGTTTGCTAAGGCGATTCACACGCTGGCTTCTTGGGGGAGGGGGGCCCTCACTTAAGTGCAAATCTTCGTCTGAATGTTTCAGGTACTCTGTTGCCATGGTTACTAAAGGTCAAAACAGCGCTTCAACAGATCAGGAGGGAGATTCTTTTAGCTAAAGATGAACGGGACGTCCTCTGGTGCCCGTTTTGATTCCTTACCTTTTTAAGTCATAGGAGGCAAGTTCAAAGAGGAATGACTGATACTATCACGTCCTTTACTCTTGGTCCAGTTCATATTCCCAGTCTATCTCCTTCCCTCTCTTTAGAAAGCAGGGAGATCTGGATGTAGCCAGTTTTGTATCTCCGCACCAGCGGGCATGCCATTTTAGTGAAATCACTGTGAAATCTGCAACCGGAAAGCCATTTTCGGTATGCCGTTTCCACCAGACGCTCTCCACAAAACTGCTTTTATATCTATTTTGCATAGTTCCCTCACAGGAATAATACACAGGTATGAAGATATTCATCTTTAGCTTTTCCTGGCATCGTGTGCCTCTCCATTATTCTACAGCCAGCTTTGAAGTCCCGTGACACATTAGCTGACAGCGCGGCGGCCGTCAGTGACACTGCCTAACAAACATGGGCTGCGGAATCGCGGAAAAAAATCCGTGAAAAAAGTTAGGCACTAAAAATAAGTCCTGAAATCAATCTCCGTTACTCATCTGCAGGAGGGAGTGATATTCTGCATATACAAGACCTCTCGGCCGCTAAAACACATGCATGATTCAGAAATGCTAGGGCCAGGCCTGTTTCTCAAGTATTTGCATGGGTTAGTATGCAATCCAGAGTCCACTGAAGTTATAAAGCGGGAAGGTAGGTGGAAACATAATCCCAGCACAATCAAACAGAGTGAGTCACATGACACCTTCCCGTATTGCAGCCAATAGGGACAGAGGTTGGGCCCTAGATAGAAATCCTATCTCATCTTTTATAAATAATGCAGGTCTCCTTCAAAGACATCAGACCAACAGTTACTGTGAAACATAACAAATTGACAGATCTTATATAGTTATTCTTGAGTATCATTCAGGGCCCCTCCCTGGGAATCACCATAACTCACCCCCGCCACACACACACACACACACACAAATACTTCCCTTCTCAGCGCCCCTGAATATGACTTTGGCTGAAACTCTAGAGGCCATGCCCCCCCCCCCAAAATGAGCCATTGTGCCAGCCCCCACTGCCACCCATTTATTTGATTGCAGTTTAATGTCGTAATAAAGGTGGTCATCTTAAAGCGAGCCGATTATGCAATGGATCATCTACTTATCCAACACTTTACTCCCCACCCTCCCCCACCCCATCAACAAATTTTACCCTCACCTACGGCTGGGGGCTATATTGAATTGTTACTGTAAATTGATATATTCTCAAAACAAGATACAGGCTGGCACAATAATCTTTATATCGATATACTTTTATTGTGCGTTAAAATTGTGGCTCTATTAAAGATTTGTAATAATTCCCCCCATACCCATATATAAACACGAGAGCTCCAGTTGTGACGCTGTACAGAATTCACAGCTAAAATCAAACGCTTTTGTTAATGTCTCCCAGGGAAGCTGGGTGGGGGGGGTGGGGGCTACACTTTTTAGAACCATTTAGCAAATTGTTTTTAGATTTGTATTTCAGGTGTTTTTTTGTTCTTAAACATTCACTTTCTGTTTTAAGAGCAATGTCAAAAACCTTGTTTAAAAAAACTGGGTGGACTTGATGGGTTTTATGTCGAGGCTTTTATGTTTTATCGGAAACTGAGATAGACTTAAGGCATAATAACATTTTTGTCCTAATTCTGAGACTTATGTTTGCAGTAAAGGAACATGTTCATACTGAATAGTTCTAGTTGTACATTTGAAAACAGGAAATCGTACATTGCTCTCCTGCCTAAAAATGTGAAGCTATGGTTTTTGATCCATATGGCCCTTCCACACACCAGCCCCCCACCCCCCCAATGCCATCTTGGGCCTGTCCATCAGATTTCTTCTGGTGCTTTCACTGTTTATATTCTACCAACTAATCCTAAACAGCACCTGAGTATAGTGCTGGGCCGAGAAGTAAACCGAATAGAGAGGCCTTCAGTAGCACTTAGAAATGTGTCTTAGGCGCTTCGTGTCTTTCCTGACCTACACAAATGGAACCTTGGATAAATTGTTCTGTCAGAAGGAATAGCTAATGAACGTGTCATAAAGAGCCAGTCCTTTGATGGTTACAGATCAGTCCCTTTTCTGGTGACCAAGAACACATGGAGGAATTCCTAAATGCTCTGTCCATTCGACCCTAAATTATTCACTTAATGCCAGTAATTTTGAACGTTACCTCGGAGACGTTTACATTAAATAATAGCACCGAATCACTTAGAATTTATTTCGGCGTATTTGCTGGCTTCTTAAGTACAGCCAAATACTTGATAATCGCTTAACCTTACTCAAACAGGCCTCCATTAGAGATGTCAATGCCTGCACTCTGCGGGATTTGACAAATTATTGCTATGAATAAATGATGCAGGCCTTGTTAAAATAAAGACTGCAGACTTATTACATGCAAATTAAATGCTGCTCAGACAGTTTTTGGTGCTTTTCTGAAATTAGAAACAAAATGTAGTATAAAGCTGCTATTTTAGGCTTAAAAGTGAGGATTATGGAGCCTCCTCTGAGAGCTGGAGACACAAAGGAATACAAAGAAAGTCATTTTTTAATGTCGTATGAATAAATCCTTTTTCCTACATTGAAATAAATGAATTCCAAATTAGATAAGACACAAGCTCCTTGGTATTGCTAAGAACTGCTACCATCCCGTTTCCAAAATAGGTGGGACGTTGCGTGAAATGCAAATAAAAACAGAATGCAGTGGTTTATGAATCATATAAACCCATATTTAATTGAAACTAGAACAAAGACAACATACTGAATGTTGAAACTGAGAAATGTTATTGTTTTATGACAAATAAATGCTCAATTTAATGTTCAATTTGTTGCCAGCACGTTGGGACAGGGGCATGTTAACCACTGTGTTGCATCACCTCCTCCTTTAACACTCTGTAAACGTTTGGGAACTGAGGAGACCAGTTGCTGGAGTTTTGAAAGTAAAACCTTGTCCCATTCTTACCTGATATTGGATTGCAACTGCTCAGCAGTTTGGGTCTCCTTTGTCGCATTTTTCATTTGATGATGTGCCAAATGTTTTCAGTGGGTGACTGCAGGCAGGCAAGTCTAGCACCTGAACTCGTGCTATCGTAACACGCGCACAATGCAGTTTGGCATTGTCTTGCTGAAATATACAAGGACCTCTCTGAATAAGACATTGTCTGGATGGCAGCATTTGATGCTCCAAAATCTGTATATAACATTCAGTATTAATGGCGCCACCCCAGATGTGCAAGATACCGAAGCCATGGGCACTCATGCACCCCCATACCATCGCGGATGCTGACTTTTGAACTGTTCGCTCATAACAAGTTGGATGGTCCACCTCCTCTTTCCACCGAAGGATGCCACATCCATGATTTCCCAAAAGAATTTTTAATTTTGATTTGTCAGACCATGGGACTGTTTTCCATTTTGTCTTCAGTCCATTTTAAACGAGTTTGGGCCCAGAGAAGTCAGTGGCGTTTCTGGATCATGTTTAAATTTGCATTCTTCTTTGCATGGTAGAGTTTCATTCTGCATTTGTAGATGCAGTGACAATCTATGTTCACTGGCAGTGGTTTTCAGAAGTGTTCCATGCAGTGATTTCCACTATAAAATCGTGTCTGTTTTTAATGCAGTGCCACCTTAGGACCCGAAGATCACAGCTATCCAGTATTGGTTTTCGGCCTTGTCTGTCGCGCGCAGGGATTTTTCCAGATTCTCTGGATCTTTTAATGATATTACCTGCCATAGATGATGAAATTCCAGAATTCTTTGCAATATTACATTATTTTTAAATTTTTGGATTTACCCACGTAGTCTTTCACAGAGTGGTGAACATCTCCCCGTCTGCACTGCACTCTGGGAGGGGGCTCTTTTTATAACCAATCATCTTACTGACCTGTTGCCAATAAACCTAATTAGTTGTGAGATATTCAACCAGGTGTTTTGTTTTAGTATTGCTACTTTTCCAGTCTTTCGTTGCCCCTGTCCCAATGTTTTTGAAATGTGTTGTTGACATCAAATTCAAATTGAGCATGTAACTGTTCTCAGTTTCAAAATTTGATATGTTCTCTTTGTCTTATTTTTAATTGAATATGAGATAATATGAATCGTAAATCAATGCATTGTTTTTATTTACATTTTACACAGCGTCCCAACCTTTTTGGTTGTATTTTTATGGATAAAAAGCCATGTACTTATGCCTAGCTGACCCCTTGACAACATGTTTGTGACGTACTATTCGCCTCACTTGTACGTCAGGTTGGGCAGAAGTATGTACTAAATAAAAATGAATGTAAATCTAAATATCTGAACCTGAGAGCACTGTCCTGGGAGGTTTGAGGTTCTGACATTGCTGAGTCGCTGTTGCATACCACAAAGAGTGTTCATTGGAAGATGTAACATTAGCATTCTGATGTCGAATGAAAAGGCCAAGCCTTTATGAATAAATTCTTCGATGTGATCAGAAGTGCAAAGTCCAGGTGCAGAAAGTACAAATCCAGACTAAGGTTTTGTTTCAACCAACCAGTTGAGTATAAAGAGACACAGTCACAGATTACTCAACTAGTTGGTTGAAACAAAACCTTGGTCTGGATTTCTACTTTCTGCACCTGGACTTTCCACCTCTGGATTTGATACATATTGTAGGTTTCATACACAAGGAGTTGTTGTCAGACCAGCTTCAATTTCTAAAATACAGTGAAAAGTTGCAACTTTGCACCAAATGCACACAGCTCACCTCAGTTGCAAGTGATGACCTTCAAATAATGCCCATTACACATTCTTTGAGGATTGAAACATCACCCGTCACCCAGCGGGATGCATTTGGATGCATTTGCATTGGTCTGATGTAGAGAGGGCAATTAGTGAAGAAATCCCACAGAAATCTCCCTCGTTAAATGGTACGTAGTCCACCACTTTGCCAGAAGGATTCTGTAGTACATCTGGCCACCATTTTCTTCAATTTTACCTCACAAACATTTGGCTTTTCAAGTTCTGCTTTTTAATAGTCATCACTGCATATCCATCTGGAAATTACTTAAAACATATATTAATCCTGATGATAGTATGCTATAGGAAGAGTAGTTTCCAAAAACAGATATTGATTTTTCTTATTTACATTCCCAGTTTTACTGTGGGAATTCTTACAATTCCTTAGGGAAATCCTTTGATGGCAAAAAGATCTTAAACCGAAACACTGGTTGTTGCAACCATTGTTAACGATTTCGGGAAATGAGACATTGCAGGGATTTTTTTTATAGTGTTCTGGAAAGACCACCCGCAGCTTCATATCTGTCCTATATGCTCTACGTCGCCATTGTCGTTTATTAAGTTGCGATCTGCGAAATCTGATTCCCTGTGTAATGATATTCTGATATCAACCCCCCAGCTGTCCAATGAATGCTCATTAAAATAATGAGTGATGAACCGGGATACCTTTGGAAACCAATGGACTCTGGCAATTGTATCTGTCCATATGGTGCCATGGGAGTGGGTGCATAGCACAACTGCCTTGTACTTTCCAGTGGGGGTTTGAATCCCATCTTTGATGTGTGTATTTGTGTCTAACATATACATTACAATGTGAGCACCAAATGTCCCTACAATGGGATAGAAACCTGCATTTTTTCGGTCTCCACAAGGGGAAATTTAATTTAATGAAAATCTGTGACTGCAATTAAAAAACTAAAACATTTTTGGGTTATTTATGGTTAAGGTTAGGGCTGGGTAGGATTTAAGATTGTTATTTTTGGGATTAGGGCGTCCTGCCCTGGGTGTACCCCACCCTGTGCCCTGAGCTGCCTGGGAGAGGCTCCAGGCCCCCTGTGACCTTGGATGAACATTTCAAAGATGGCAAAGTGGAGAAGAACATAAGAATATAGGCAAAGGTGCCACAGGAATCAGCATCCTGTCTGGAGAAGACAGTAAAAAGACACGACTTCAAGTTTGAAAAAAAAAACTGCACTTCTTTGTTTGAACAAGGGATACGAAGATAACTTTCGAATTTCTGGAAGCTGAGCAAGATGAACTGAGAAAAGGTCAGAAGAACGAAACAATGAGAATGACGATGATCCCGACCGTAACCTCTGTGCTGCCCCGCCAGGGGGGTGCTGCTAATTGAGAGCGTTTTGCTTTCGGTAGTGAGTTGGCTCCATGCCCATCGTGTGGAAAAGAAGTGGCTCTGATGGAGGCGTCTTTCATGTCGTTAATTTGCCACGTTAATCCCCCGTGATCTTGGAAGCGCTACGGCGGTCGCAGCAAATCCTCTGTGCTCCGTGGCATGAGAGCGCGACACTTTAATCCAGCCGAACTCTTCTTGTTTTCCACGCCGTACATTTTTCATAGGTGACTGAGTGACCCCTGCTCGGGGTTTAAGTAATTTCTTTAACAACTTGAGCGCTGTGTCAGATTCGCTATTGTCTTTGTGTGGACATGTGCTTGAAGCTACAATATAGGCAGACCCTCACTGAAACACAAAAAGCATTGACGACAGTCTATGGCTTAGTAAGTCACAATCAGAAGGTTGCATGTTCAAATCCTAGGGTCAGTATAAAGATTTCAACACTGGGCATTAAATAAATGTAATGTAACATGCAAGGCAACAGAGAGAGAGGTATGTAGGAACCAAAGAGCATGACCAGGTGCTTGAGTCTGATGGAAATCCCCAGTCAAGCGGGATACAGAGCGGAATTCCCTGGTAGCATCTGCTACCGCTGGCTCCAAGTCAGATTCGCACAAGCTATTTAGCATGTTAGAGTGAGTGCAGAATTCTGGTGGCATATCTAGGAAAGTGACTTGGATTGTACTGCGGACTCTGTAATACTTACCTAATGTGAATCAGCCAGAAGTATACACAACACGAGATATAAATGCAACAAACTACATTATCATGTGGCCCAGTAGGCTTAGCCTCGGTGCTCTATGCTGGTGGTCGGAAGGTGGCTGGTTCAGTCCCGGCTTTGGCTAAATAGCCATGTCTGTGGGCCCTTCAGCAAGGCCCTTAACCCCCCACCTCATAGGTGCTGTTATGGGGGGCTGCCAGGCTTGCTCCCACGAATATATGTGTCTGTATGTCATGGAGAGCAAGACGGGGTAGGTGAAATGAGTATTTCCACACCAGGATCAATGAAGTATCTTCATTTCATGATAGAGCTCCAGCTGGGAAGCGTCACGTGTTATTAGACACAGATTTACTTTATTTGCAAATATTACTGTACATAAACTCAGACTTCAACAATCAACTAGTGTTGCATGAGGAAGTTGTTTTCAAGACGCTTTTTTTCCCACTTAGCAAAAATAATTAACTTCCTTGTTGAGAGGTTGCTGAGGCATTAATCTGACAATGTCTGCATGTGAACCATCAAGCATCCTATAACTAACTGCTGGATTTCAATTGCTTGTATCTTGGATATTTAATGAACAGTAATTGTATTTTTACTCGGCATCTTCTGATGGAAGTAATAAACTGTCTGCATTTGAATGAAACACTGTGTTCACTTTTAAAAAAAAAAATCAACATTTTTGCACATCAAAATATATCCAAATACATATACATCAAGCTGTCAGATCATGCATCCAGGACTCAGTTTAACTGCTTGCTAATTAAAGTGTTTCTCCTGAATTCTATTTTTTTCTGGTCTTGGACTCATTTCTGCTATTTTATTAGTTAATAATGTCTCTTTCATTTGTTTAGTAATTTGTCCAGATTATACTTCAATAATTCTGTTTGCATAGTTTTAATCTTTCTTGTGTTCATATTAAAATAATTAAGACCATGCCTTGCCCCCGATGCCACCCAAATGGACTTGTAAAATCTATAAATTACACACTGCTTTCCAAGGCTTTTCTGTAGTTTTTCATGCTGTCTAAATGTTGCTTGTAGCTTCAGGTTAATGAACCAAGGACGTCCCGGTCCGAATGCCAAAATAAATCACTCCCCCAGTCAAGTAAACAAGCATTGTGAAAATGTAGCTTGATTCTCTTATTTTTTCCTACCAAAGGTATAACTAACCAAAGGTATAACTATAACTAGCCATCCAGATTTGCGGCCAGATAAGTACAGAAAAACAACGTGGCTTGACAAGCAAAGGAGTTCTCAGCTTTGTGTGATAGTGTTCCACACTAAATACACCTGGAATGTTTGGTGAGGGAGCCCTAAATATTAATAGCAATTACAGTACATAACTGTTGTGTGTTTTGGAGACGTATGTTAGTGGTACAACATTCGTGTCAAGTCACAGGCAGACATATTTTGCAGAAGGTAAACCCGTTTCCTATTTAGTGCTGGTATAAATGTCTGACATGAGTCTCCCTGCCACCTGTGTCATCCTGTGCCAGTGTATATTTACGCAGGGCAGGGGTCTCAAACTCCAGAGATTCTGTTGATTTCCATCCTGCCTAATTCCCCTGGCCAAAGTGATCCAATTTGCAGTTAATTGTCTGTAGGATTCATGCCCCAGAGCTCCGCAATGCCGCACTGCCTCCCAAACATCACAAAAAAATCAGCTATATCTCGAGTTCAAATTGCAATAAGCTAAAATATTGCATGAATTTCTATTATTGTACTCTCATAGTAGACTATACAGTTTACACAGATGGATGTATTAACTAATTCAGTGGTGTCCTTTCTAAATGATAGGTCAGTCTGAAAGGTCCACTTCTAAATCTGCGTAGTCAGTCTCAACAAAATGCGAAATGAGTTTTAAAATAGAATTTAAGTTACTGTATTATCACAAATTAATAGTCAATCCTGCTAAAACACATAATAGCACATCTGTTCCAATACAGTAAATATATTATGCCTAGTACCCAAATCCAGTACAACGTGGAATCATTTTCAATCGGCAAGAAAAGTACAACGCAAATTACAATGTGATGTCGTCTTAGCCAGAAACATTACCTGCATGCAACTACAGCCATCAAAGCGAATGATAGCGATGTCCGATTCATGATCGAGACGTTCTTGTGAACGGGTACTGTTCAGTGAATAGGTTTTTAACTCTAAAAGGTTCAAACTTTTGTACATCTACGAATTGGACAGGTCAAAGACTTAGATTCTCAAAATCTGAAAATATTTGTCAAATTACCATATATAAAACAGACCGCAAGCTTTTTAAATTCACTTACATTTGGTTTTCGTCAAATGCCTGGCCACGTGGTAGCTGTGGCTCACTACTGCCGACTAGATGGTACTCTGTTCAAAAAAGGGGCTCAAGCATGCCCCAAAGTAAACAAAGAGCGCCATCTAGTGGGGTCTGAAAATACAGCAAACGGTTCATGAAGTCACTTTGCCCATCACCACTCCTGTCTCTTGCCAAGTTCGGAGACTTATAGAACCAATAGATGTTTATTATATAATTTATTAGTCTATTATTATTATTATTTGTTATGTGAAATGGATATATATTTACATTATTAACCACTGGTATTACTGTTTTTATTGTTTAACTAATAATTTTGTTTGCAATAAGTTACTATGTCTTGTCGTCACATTCCCCTAACCCAGTTTTTTCCATTGTATGTGGCTATTTTAGTACACGAGGTTCCTCAGGAACTCATTAGCCAGGTTGTAGCACGACTGACTGTACTGTAATATACTACTGACAGTAAAGACGCACCTATCATAGCTACATCCAGGCATCTAAACAATAGAGCACAGGTGTTAAGAACAGCCAGCAACTGCTGGAGGTAGCGTGTGGCTCTATGGATTCGTGATCAGAAGGTCACTCATGGAGTGATTTGACCTGTAGGCCCCAGAGCAAGGCCCATAACTCCAGTTTCCAGAGGCTTGCTGACACAGATATCCGATCCTTGCTTGTATGTTACTTTGGAGAAATTACTTATAAATAAGGAAACATTTATGTGCTGTTTAGCTTGCCTATCTATGGATGTCAGTGACCTCTAACAATATTTACATCTCATCTAATGAGCAGTGAAGTTAAGGTATAATTGATTGATAGATGTATATCGATTGCACAGTTGTAATGTATATTCATTCCATCTATGGACATCTCCAGAGTTGTAAGACACGGCTACCATTGTAGAAAGGTACATATCTGTAGGCTTTATGAGAGCTTCCTCTACTGACGAGAGGTTCTTTACCCTCATCTGATATTGGTGAATCTGGAAACATTGCACTTCTTTAGATATGTTGTGACCTGAGATTTAAATCTGGCTGATTGAGGGGAAGCACCAGACAGACATGTTAGATGGTTGTACTGCATCAACACTGTCTTTCAGGCACTGTCTCAGGCTTCACTCTTGAAAGAGCATTACTTTAGGATGAAGGAGGCCGTCTGGCAGTGGCCCGTAAGTATCTCATCTCTGCAAAGCTATTAAGTAGGCCCACAAAGTACCCAAACGACTGAAGCACTAGGGATTTGGCTCTCCATCCGGCTGAGGTTAATGTTCCTTCTTACCCAATCAAGCTCTGCAATGGCTCCCTGTCTTTTATCACGTCAAACCCCGCGGCTTAACGGCATTTTGAAGTTAGCCTGTAGTTCCTGGCTGCCGCATCGAGTCACTAAATTTACGATGAAACGCTGGATAAACGTTATCGCTATCTTTCAGAACGTAGCGGGTTCCCAGGACGCCCCTCTTTAGCTAAGGCGGGCAGCAAGCTCAAGGCCACTTAATGGCAGGGAAACGACCATTTAGTGCCACGTGAGCAGAGCACTTTCGCTGCTCAGGCCTGCGCTGCAGATGATGTGATGCTTTTGGGAATTTAGGTCCAGGTCCAAATGAAAACCATCTACACTGTGCCAGTAAACATGGTCACTCAGCAAAGGTCCCTAACCACTCCCCCCCACCCCGCTTCAAAAACATCAGCTCCCTCCCTGTATTTCACCCTCCTAATATGTCTGTGTAATGTGTAAGTGCAACATAAATACGTAACTAGCATTCATGACCAGATCCGTCCATTTTCCATATCAGCTTCTTTTAGGCAGGATCATGCAGCTAATCCTGGAAACTAGAGGCACAAGGCAGGAAATAGGCCGGGGGGGGGGGGGGGGGGCACAACATTCAAACTCTACATGAGTCGAGCCGAGGCAGAGACTCAAACCCTAGGTGTTAGGCATAAAGAAGAAAATATGCACTAACAGGTACTGACTGGGAACAGAAACGCATTCACTAATAGATTACGAATAAAACACGACATATCGCACAAATATGTACAACAATGCACATGGGCTTGAGTCTGAGATGTTACGAGACACTGGATCACAGTGGGAGGGTGCATGGTGTGATATTTTGCTAATTTGTGCTTCGTCGCTATTGAATAACACAACTTAGCCATCAGTCAGGTGAATATTTGTATTCAGCGTGTGTGACAGGGAATATGCGAAAAGGCCCACCCGGCAACTGAAGCAAATTGGGGGGAAAAAAAACCACGTTTGAGGGTCAAACAGCAGCACGAAGCTGATATAATGACACACTGAGCGATTATCTGTTTGGACGCAGACAGATACAGCCCTGAAAAGATGAGCTCTTTGCAACAGGCAGCAAATAAGTAAAATGCTTCTTTCGGTAACTAATCAATCTGCACCGTACAGTGGTGGTAGTCACAGCTCACTTTGGATGTTAACGATCACGGTTCTTGTTCAGGAATTTATTCGGAAAGTATGGGGGTGTGTGTGGCTCAGCAGATTAGTGCTTCGTGCCTCTTATCAGAAGGTCACCGGCTCAAATCCCTGAGTCAACAGAGAGAGGCCACTGCTGTGCTCCTGAGCAAGACCCCTCCCCTTCTCAAGTGTCTCCTGGGACTATTTGACTCCGGTCCACTTTTGGGTAAAATGTGCTAAATAAATGCGAAAATGTCCCCAGTAACTCGAATGTCTTGTCACCTAGAGAAACAATGCAATCAGTACCGAAAAGTTTGAAAAATCAAAATTAAACCTTATCAGATGAAAAGCAATATTAATATTAGTACAATGATTGCCTCTGATAAGAACCTTAATCTGGTTTTTGTAACCATAGGCATAAAAACTCACTTTTTTTCCTTATAAGGTTCCTGTAATGTCATTTTATCCAGCCATTGCTTCGAGATTCAGATCAGACCCCATTACATGCCAGGTTGATGAAAATATTCAGTGAAGGAAATAGATGTTAAACCGATGCCTCTAACCGAGAACGATGCTAATTATGGCAAAAAAAAATTCCTTTTAAATGCTTGCTGTGGTTTCGCTGTATAACACCGAAATCTGGAATGTATTATGCACTTAAATTACACGTGCAATAGTGACAAATAGACGCGAGCTGTTTTAACGGTGCATACAGCATATATTTCACAAGTAATCGCAGCATAATTTATGTCGTTTTAAATCAATCATCTAATATTTAAGGCATAGTTATTCGCGGGGGGAGAATTTAGTAGGTAGACTCCGCCAGACAAGGCAAAAAAGGCAATAGAAATCAGTGTCTTAAAAAGCTTGCCAACCGACACAAATTCTTGTCATGTGAACATGTGGGAAGGCCTCATTACAGAGCGGGTGCTTAAACCAACGTACCGACTCTAATTTCCCGGGAGCCAAATCATTAACTCTTGCAGGGGCCAAGTGTTATCTGTCAGAGACTTGCAGACTAGTCCAGCTCCATATCGCACTTTCTAGCTGAGAGCTTCTTGCCTGTAGAGAGCTCTCCCCGCCTGTTTGCCCTGACAAGCGGCCTCCCGTCTCTCCAATAGGTGTTAATTGTGTTCCATCTTCCTCGCTAGATGAGAGGAATGCTCACGTTATTTCTGAGTCCGGTCTCATCAGCACATTCCTCCCCGAGTAGTAAAAAAAAAACACGCCTCGAGTGCGGAAGCAGTAGAGTTGTGAGGTGCCCATTACGAGAGGCGTGGCTCTACAAGAGACAACCTCTTTTTTTTCCCAACAGGTGGACATTCTGCATGTGGCTCCGCCCCCTTCACATCACATTTTTTTCGGGGCAGCAGTATTTCTGTCTGTCAGAGCACACCAGGGTAAGGTATGTGGCCCGTGTTTACGTGTCTCCCAGCTCGCACATACAGAGGCCGATGTGGACGGAGTATGATTGCGTGCACGTCATACACAACGGAGCTCTGCTCCACCGAAACACAGTCAAGCAAAGAGAGTACAGAGCAGCACTAACACAGCTTGGGTATGACTACAAGGCTCCTTCAAAGCCTCTGTCTTTTCCCCAGGAAATTACACTGTCAATTTAAGTGCTGCTTCAGGCGTAGCATTTCCTGCTTACAATGATTTTTTTTCCCCCTGCTTTCTGCTTTCCCGGTCCATAAGTACGCACCTAAATGCTCAGGCAGATCAATGAGTACGTGAATCGTGGCCAAAAACCCTCAGGTTATGTGTTTCATTTTTTTTTTTTTTGACCAATAATGTCCACATTAATGTTCACTAAAATCACGTGCTAATGACCCTCTCAGATTTGCTTTAGAGAAAGATCATTGTGTAGACGGATAACCTGAGATTTGTGAGCAAACACTGAACAAAAGCATATTTTAAGCTGCTGAAGCTGTAAACAAAGATGTGGCCCTTTAGTAGGCTGTTAGGGAAAATATCTTTCTCTTGCAGCTCACGGCACCGAGATGCTCTTTACGCCATAAATATCATGGGTTATTATAAGTCACACAGTTATTTTGCTTCCTTACTGAGGAAACACAGGGAAATCTCAGTCTAAATGACTAACATAGCCAAGCGAAAACATATTTACAGCGAGTGACCAGTGATGATTGATTGCATTGATCTCGTCGAGTTTGCGTGTTGGTGTTACGCACGTCTGCAAGATGTGAAATGTTTATCCTTCAAAATGAAAGTGCAGCAACAGTTTCCTTGTTTTTATTTATTTACGTTGTTGCCTGACACAGTATTTTAATCTCCCACATGACGAAATGAAGTTTTAAACCTGAAGGTGCCCGATATAAAAACTCGGCTTTGCAATTCCCCTTTGGCCGCATGATTCTGACAGGAATGTATGTGTAAAGCCCTTGCACCACCACACTCTTTTTATTTAATAATTCATCCAGGGTAGAGAGTTAATGGATCAAACCCACCATTTTCATCCTGACAAGGGGATTTCAAGTATCTGTTTCCTGTCTGTTCTTGCTGTTCGTACTTGTTTGGTATCATCTCTGATCATCAGAGGTCATTTAGCTTCTCAGAGACGCCACCTCTGACATCATAAAGTCTGAAAGCATCATGACTTTGAAGCGTCCAGCTCAAGTGGAGCCAGCAGAACATGAAATTGCTAGATTGGTCTCCTCAACCTTGAGCCGCGCTCGGGCGGAATACAGTAACCGTATCATCAAACGGGCGGGGGGGGGCTTTATGGTCTTGAAGTATTTCCAGGCGTGTTATCAGCATGGGGTTTGCAGATAATCGGGAAAGCCCTGCATGCCTGGCAGCTCATGCAAACATGAAACAAACAAACATTTATTAACAATTTGATCCTTATCAGAACAGACGTCATTTCAGAGGTTCCTGTGGTTCTGAACCCATTATTTGAACATGTGTAATGCCTACTGTTTAGTCTTTATATAAAAACTGTTTAAGGCTATAAACGCATTATTATAACATATTACCATTTATTATCCATTAAGAAAATCCATCCATCCATCTTCTAACTGCTTCTCCTGGTTAGAATTATTGGGGGGGCAAGGAGGGGGCTGGAGCCTGTCCCAGGCTACACAGGACAAAGGCTGGGGCACTTCTTGGAAGGGATGACAGCTGATTAAGAGACAGAACTTTAATAACACACACTGAGGACATTTATTCTGTATTCTTGAAGAGCAAGTTATATAACAATGTATTGTTCTGCCTGTCATCGGAAAGTTGCTGGTTCAAGTCCCGTGATTGGCAGGGTGTTGTCATAGTTGGGTCAGTAAGCAGGGCCTTTAACCCCCCAGTACTCCAGGGACTGACCCTGATTTGTCAAATGCATGTCGCTGTGGGGTCTTCTTGGTAAAACAAATATAGTAAAAGGTATTTAGATATTAACCTGCCTTTAGCTGTGAGTTTAAGTGACTGTGTGCTCTGTATGGCTTTGGCCGCTTATGATTCGTCTCAGCCCGGTGACTATAATGCTTGCCTCCACGTCAGTATTGACCTGTGCTCCATCCGTCATCCATGGACCAGGGGGGAACCGGGGGTAACTGGTGGAGCGTCTTTAAGTATTTTTTAACTGTGCTTTTTAAAACAAAAGGTTACATTTGAGCTTTTCAATACAGACAAGTGTCCATGACATTCTGACCCCTGCACCCTAACTCAGATGCGTCCCACAGTCCATCCTCAAATGATGTGGGCACAGACACAAATGGACACATAGATCAGCCAATCCAGACCTGGACATGAGTCCTTGGTCCCAGTGCCTCATCCACCTCAGCCACCACGCCTTCCAGTCCATCGCGTCATCAGTCGCTACTTTCAATTCAGGCTACAGCCTATGAGAGACCCAATGCCAGTTGGAGGGGGTCTGATTTCGGAAGGAGACTTCCGATGGTCCTGACCACATATCCAGCAGGCTCGCAAATCCACACGTGAGAATAAGATGTGTCGGATTTTTTTTTTGTGTGTGAGCGTGTGTTTTTTTTCCATTCCTGCATCCAATAGGCAGGCCGAGCTCGATAGCAATTTGTCCAAATTAAACACAAGTGGGAGCAATTTATTTTAAGCACGTTTTACCAAATTACAGACTCCGGCGCCGTTATCCGCCTTTTTGTGGCAGATACCCTGCCACCACCAGAGGTGGCGCTGTTCCTGGGGTTTCGCGATGGATGCACACAGACGGACGCCTTCTGCGTTAATAAAAGGGCGACGGGCTTTGGAGTCGCTTGGGGACATTTTCGGCAATGAGCAGAAAAAAGAAAGATCGTTATAAATGGTAAAACCAGAAAAATACACAGGAAATGAAAGGAATGACTAATAAGTAGAAGAGGTGGAAAAATTTTAACAGAATGTCATGGTGCAAAATAAGTTAAATATAATATCATATTACTGGATACTTGTTAATCAACATAGTCACAGCGATAGCCTCTGTGTGTCTGAATGCGAAATACAACTAGACAGTGTAAATAGTGTTTCATGAAATTCAGTACAGTATCTACAGGGTATAGTAAGTATATTATGAAACCATCCATCAATTTTCCGTGACCACTTGTCCTATTCAGGATAATGGTGGGGGGGGGGGGGCACAACTATCCCGGAAGCTACAGGAGCAAGGCAGGGCTTAACCCATAATGGCAATCTGGGTTAGTTAAAAAAAAGTTAAAAGTTAGAAACACGCGTGGTTTTCATGCTTATGGGCAATCTGGAAACTCCAACTCACTATGGCAAGTTTTTGGATTATTGGGGGGACCAGAGGACACAGAGGAAACATGGGGCAAACATGCAAACTCCACCCACATGGCGCCATGGTGGAGACTTGAGCCCTGGTCCCAGAGGTTTGAAGCAAAAACACAAACTACTGCACCACTGTGGTACATGTGTAGCATAGCAGGAAAAAAACGACATTTGTAGATTGACCTTGGCAAGAAACACAAATGACCCTGTGACATTTTTGATGATGAGCCCTGGCTTTATTCTAATTTAAATGTTGATTTACTGGTACCAGTTTAACACTGGGTCAGAGATATCCTTGAAAACTAGGCTGATGCCGGTGGCATCAAAGCCAGACCATACGGGGCCCTGACCTGGGCCGGTCTGTGAAGCCGAGCTCTCTGTTTCTTCACTGTTGCCCGCTTTGTTCCACCCACGCAAAAATATTGCTGTCAAGACTGTGTGAGATCGCCGTGTCCTCAGCCTTGGCTGGCCAACTGCTCCTGGACGCGGAGATGTTCTCCTTTCTCCTGTATCTGCCATGGGAGCTCTTGTTTCCTCCCGCAAGTCGCCTTGCAGCTCTCTAACGCTAAATTAAATTAGTTAAAGCTTTTTGTTTCATTATTTGTGCTCATGCATTCTTTTGCCAGCTCTGTGACGAATGCTACTTGTTACAAGTCTATTAGCAATTTCGGCGTTGCGTCTTGTTTTAGTCGCTTAGGGGCAACTGCGTTTGGAAGAGCCTTAAGAAATATATCAATGGATCTGTACTGCATTGAGAGCTTTTTTGGGTGAGCTTGACATTTTCCACTGCAGAGAGTATTCGTGAGTGCGCTCCTTCCCGGCTGTCGTCGTCTTCTTCGTCGCTGCTTCTCCCTCTAAACCTGACCCCAAAAGTCACTTTTATATGATCTGGCCTGGAAAGAAAAACCAGCCGCCCTTGCCAAGTCGCCTACATTCTCACCGCGAGAATGTCTCAGCGAGCCGTTCCTGATCTTTCATCTCCAAGTCCCACAAAAGCCATTCCCAATCTTTCATCTCCAAAAACGCAGAATGGGGTTTTTAATATCCCTCTCCTGCTCCAGGAGGTTTGCGGAGGGCGCTTTGCAGAATGAGCTACGTCCTGTCGATCGCTGGCACCATCCTCCACTTCTCCCCGGTGACCCTAAATGAAGTACTGAGGTTCATCGAGAAACCACATCTTAACAGGACACCCCCCCCTCATTCCCCCTCTCCCCCCCCCCGTCCATCCATTCGGGCGTCTTTCGGAAAACATCGACGTGTTGCTACTGGCTATATGTTTATCTCACAAACTTAATGTACGGTCAGAGGAGGAGGGTGAAGTTTGTGCACGGAATTCAAAACCCCTGGCGCCACGACAAGAAAATCATTAGCGGCCATTAAGTCACTTCCCGGAAATTGTCGGACTTCTGAATTGTTGAATATTAAGTAATTCGGTTAGATCTGGGCACGCCGGGGCTGTTTTCAGTGATACGGCCGCAGACCATAAATAAATGTCAGCAAGCCTCCGTGACTCGCCCGCTCGTCGGATCACTATTGGCAGGTAATTTCAGAAGGAAGAGGACGAGACTGACTTTCGGAGAGGCCGCCGTTTTAAAGTTGGGATGAAAGCAAAAGGGCGCCAGTTCCTGGGCCCATCCGCGGCGCACAAAAGACCTGCCAAACAGCGGCCGGCACACATGGCCGGGCTGCCAAGCTCTCTCGCGGCTGGGTCTCTTCTCATCACCGTCAAAAGGGCTTAACAAACACTGCCACTGCATTCCGGGGGTGTTGCCGTGGCAATCGGGGAGCCAGCCTGGGAATCGGTCAGCTACCACTGCTGGACAGGTACAGCACTCAGCCACCACTGGGGGCTCCGGACCGCTGCCTCGGTGCATCCACCCCCACCCCCCCCACCCCCCAACAATAGCACCCCATATTAGATTTAACATAATAAAGTTCTGACTCCCTCCCCGGGGCTTAGATTGTGCTGGAGATTGGAAGCAATTTGAAGAAAGGCCAAGTTTGATCTGACAGCTGTGCATATCTGCTTGCTGCGCTTCAAACCCGGGAAGAATGGGGGGGGGGAACGGATTTCTTACAAGGCCATGTGTGCCTGGAATTAATACTGGCTTTGTGTCCGTTTGGTTGCTCTGAATCATTGTGCGTCTTTTCTCAAGGTTCTTTCTGTGAGAAGGAAGGACAGACCAAGAAAAAAGCTAAAAAAAATGTCCAGGCCCCCACCTCTTCCCCGAGATAATCGAAAGGAAACAGTCACACAAAGCCCCGTTACACGGTATCACTATGAATTTCAATGAGAAGCCATGTCACTGGCAATGTGCTGATGCCCCGCGCAGTGTCCCCTGCCGGGCCTACCGGGGCAGCAGAGGCACTCCGAGGAGCCACTGGAAAGAGCCGTGGCCTGACCTTCGCAGAACAATGACGAGAAGCTCAGTGCCGGTCCGTCACCGGGGAGCGTAAAATGCGCTCCTGCACCGCGCTTTTGTCACGGTCACAAAACAAAGGGCGCAAACACACTGTGCTACGATTCTAGGAAATGCATTGTTAGCGATGAACGTTTCACCTCTCTGTGGTCATAACAGAAATTATAGTGCTGCAGCTCAGTTCCAAATTAGCTGTTAATAGCCACATATACAGGGGTGGCGCAGTGGCACAGTGGTGCAGTGGTTAGCACTGCTGCCTTACACCTCTGGGACCAGGAGCCCAGTCTCCGCCGTGGCACGGCGTGTTGGGAGTTTGCATGTTCTCCCCGTGTCTCCGTGGGGTTTCCTTCGGGTACTCCAGTTTCACTCCGTGGGGTTTCCTTCGGGTACTCCAGTTTCACTCCATAGTCCAGTGCTGAGGTTAAATTGAATGGTGTGTGAGTGTGCCCTGCGATGGGTTGGTGCTCTGTCCTGGGTTGTTCCCTGCCTGTACCCCCTGTAACCGTGGAGAGGTTACAGAATCTGGCTGGATGGATGGATGAATGGATGGATGGCTGCAGGTGCAGTATGGAAATACTATCTATGGAAATCTATCTATCTATCTATCTATCTATCTATCTATCTATCTATCTATCTATCTATCTGTCTGTCTATCTATCTATCTATCTATCCATAGTTTTCCATGAGCAATACTTGATAAATAATAAATTTTATATTCCGTATAAGCAAAAAAAAAAAACAGTAACAAAGTGTGTAATAATGTTTTTTTTCTCACTTTGCTTTGCAATGTGCAAGCAATTTCACAAAAATGACTTCGTGCAAACTCAAAGTAGATTTGGAGGAATTACAGGTAAACAATAGCAGGGCTGTGACTCAGAACTGTCTGCGGGATTGACTATCAATAAACGGAGTTTCCATGCTTCCCAGACCTGCACAGCTCATGGATGGCCGACATATAAACGAAAGTCATCTGTACATCTGCAACGGAGAGGAAGAGACATTTCCTGTCGGTTCCCAAAGCTCCGCAATGCCGCCGTCGGTGTCTCAGCACCCCCCACGAACCTCCCCACTCTCTGGTCCTGACACTCTGTGTGTTTAGCTTCTAGCAGAGGTATCCCGATTGTTTGCTCACAAACATGTGCTGACTAATAGACGCGGCACCGGACGGAATAACATGTGGTTTGCTGCGTTTTTATTGTAAGCAGACGCTCAGCGACAGATCAGGTCGAAATAATTCATGAAAGGCGTGCTAAACAGAAAAAAAAAACAGGCGAAAAAATGCCCCATCTGTCCCACGGAAGGCAGCTTTCTGCATGGAGGTTGTGCGTGTTTCCGAAAAGGTTCCTCGCTAATTCCCATATGCCTCTGTGTGAGGTAGTCTATTTGTGCAGGCTGTGTAGTCCATAAAGGCGTGTTCTACAGACTCATAAATCAATGAGCAAATTAAAAGCTGCAGGGATTACGGGACACAGGTGCAACCTTTGTGTGTGTGTGTGTGTGTGTGTGTGTGTGTGTGTGTGTGTGTCTCTACATCCCGTTTGATGTGATTTCACTATGAGCTGCAGGTACTTAGGTCCCCAGTCCTGTAGTCTGCTATTGTGATCCCAACAATAGGCCTGGGAATTCTAGGATTTCTTTGTTCTCTCCCATTATTCCCAGTTTGTCTTCAGAAACATTATATAAAAAAGAGTCAAGTAAAAGACAGTGAGGTGGAGTAGGAGGGGTGATCATCTTTAACCATGAATACAGTTTTTCTGCACCCGTTTTAAGGGCACCTCAGTAGGTAACCTGCTGGTTGATGATAAATAAATGAGTAGATGTACAGAGAAGCTTCAATAGATTTAGAGGATTATTTTATTGTATTTTATTGTACTTCACAGCAATTCCACTACTGCCTACATGAGGAGAGCAGTATAACACAGTATAACACAGTATAATACAGTATAGCACAGATAATACAGTATAACACAGTAAAATACAGTATAACAGAGTATAATATAGTATAACACAGATAATACAGTATAGCACAGATAATACAGTATAACAGAGTATAATATAGTATAACACAGATAATACAGTATAACAGAGTATAATATAGTATAACACAGATAATACAGTATAGCACAGATAATACAGTATAGCACAGATAATACAGTATAACATAGTATACAGCAATACAGCATAACACAGATAATACAGAAGGATTATAAGGATTATTATGCAGGATAATACAAAAGCGAAGAACACAGAGAGTTACTTCTTCCGTTTTCGTTTTGGCTTGATGTGACAAGATGAACATGGGAGAGCAAAGCAGGATGGGGAATTAGCCAACGAAGTAGCTTTCGGATTCAACACCGGATGAGGCAAGGATCTCTCGACTGTAAACACAGGAGACAAGGAACGGTGCCAGATCAGCGGAGCAAACAGGGCCTCCGGGGCATCAGAGGAGGCATTCGGACGGAAGATCTCGCGGCATAGTGACTTATGTCCGCCACCAGCTGCAGATAATTCAGGCAAAACGAGTCTCTGGCTTCCTCGTGACACTGTGCGTTATATGCATCCCGTAAGTGGCAGAAACACCGCAAAACCAGGTGCATCAATCCCAGGGGGCACCGGTGCGAGAAAGAATGACTTGGCCCCCCCATTCCGTCCAATCTGTGCTTGAAGGCGTTAGGGTAAGTGATTCAGCATATTTTTTTTACACCGAGAGGGATTGTGAGGCGAGAGCTTGTGGTTTAACCATCATCCATTAATTTGACTGCAGTTCTCAAATTCGGTAAAAGGACCTTCGGGGAGCTAGTGCTTTGGCACTAAAAGGACTTTGTAAGACGTTTTCTCGGCAATGGAGAAAACATCGGGTTCTCGCAAACATCTGCCCTGTTTATTGTAACCCCTCGCTTTTGTTCTCCGTAAATGGTGCCTCTCTGCAGTCGTAGCTAAAAGCTAATAATCAGGCACTGCACGACCGTGGTAGTGGGAGAAGAGAAGGCAATTACAACAGCAAGTGAGCCATGGCTGTGTTTACTGCCGTCAAGGCGAGGCACAGGGGACCACATCACGCGGCTAATGAAACATATCGCCCCCCCCAAGAATCAAGGGCATTTCCCCTCATGTGCACACCATATTGACTGAGCTGGGAACGGTCAAAGGTCACGTCAAGCACTTTAAACTTTCCAACTCCGACTCTTCCGTTTATCCTTCACTTCCATTTAATATTAATTGAACATTTTCTTCAAAACCGGAGCTCAACAGCCAATGAATAGCCAACAAAATATGCCTGTTAATTGTGGACTATGACAACGTTCGTTAAATTCAGTCCGTCCAAAAAAAAGAAAAGAACGATTCTTTCCCGTGCTTCAAGGGATGATCATAGATCTCCGCACATGTTGTAATTAAAGCATAAGTATACTGTCTAAACCTCAAGTCAGAGGTCGAGCAAACAGACAGAACAAGACAATAGCTAAAGCGGGTAACTTTTAAAAGGGAAGCCAAACTTTAAAGGGGAGACAGATGTAACAGTGCATGACACAAATCCAACATAAACTAAATTTCATTTGGGGAAAAAAAAGCTTTAAGCTGAAGAACAAACACAAACTTGCAGGGAAGACTTGTTGGGGGGGGGGGGGGCTTCTCGGCAAGGCGGCACATGCTCCAAACAACGGCGGCCATGAGTTCGGAGGTAATCCTGCCACTCGGGTGACCACCCTGGCCACTCGTTTGCATCACTGGCCAGGAAATAGGCATGATGACACAATCGTCAAGCCCACCAGGAAGCCGCTCGTCTGTCTTGAAGAGAACCATGATCTTCAGATGCTTCATAAACAGTGATTACTGGCGACTGGCAATCCTGATGTCTTGGAGGCAGGAGGCCAAAACCTGGTGAATAAGGAATTAAGAAGTATCTACTGGACAGCAATTGCATGACACAAGAGAGGGCATCTAGGAAAATGGCTGACTAGATGGTGACCAGCCAGTACTTATTAGGCAGAAATCAATAATAATAATAATAGTGCGGAGTTTGCACCGGGTACTCCGGTTTCCCTCCACATTCCAAAGACATGCTGAGGCTAATTGGAGTTACTACATTGCCTGTAGGAGTGCATGAGTGAGTGAATGGTGTGTGAGTGTGTCCTGCGATGGGCTGGCCCCCCATCCTGGGTTGGTCCCTATCTCATGCCCATAGCTTCTGGGATAGGCTCCGGACCCCTCGCGACCCAGAAGGATAAGCGGTTTGGAAAATGGATGGATGTATACATGGTTACAAGCTAAATGTCATCTGCCAAATGAGTCACGTTGCAAAAACCTCACAAAGCACCGGCAAACACATCGACAAGAGAATCATTCGACTTCACTTGGTAGGGTTAGACCACTCGCTAACTATCAGTATAAAACAATAAAAAAATAAATCTCACTTCTGAGACACCATGTGAAACAGCTCAATAATCACACAAGTAAAATTGTTGAAAAAATGTGTCATTGAGCACTGCGTTATGTATTTGTGTTAGGCGCGGTGTTTCTACAGCACTACCCTTCCCGCTCACTCCTTTCCATTTACTCGTTCCTGTTTTATGTAAAAAAAAAATACTGTACAAACATGATAATCCTCCACTAATCACTGTTCCATTGTCCAAAGCCGGATGGATTTGTAACCCTGCTGTTTTATCACCCTGCAAACAGGTATCACACATCCCATGAGCTGTGCTACACAAACAGTCCGTGATAATGCGGAGTTTATATTCTACACGTTTGATTATCTTTCTCGTAATGGTTTTTAAATGACCAGCAAGCACCAACAGGGCATTCAGAAATAAGATTAGAAGTTGTAATGGCTTATTTGGGCTGTAGATCAATTTAAACAAATTATTTAACCTAACAAAGCACGAAAAATAATCAGATAAAATCATTTCAGATGTGTTTATTGTATCTGTAAAACCACTTTTGGCAGTAAATGATGGATGTGGCTGTGGTTTCCTTATTTCTCTATAATTTTGTTATTGAAACACCCAAAATTAATATTTGACACGGATATTGGTCTCGCTGGCGTTTTAAAATAATTGTGCCTTAATTATGTTCCGTGTCAGGAACAAGGAAACACCCCACTTTGTAAAAATTAATTAAAGGGTTAGCTCAGGGTTAGAAGCAGGGTTGTGTGGATGTCCTGGGTGGGCAGTGGGGGAGGTTAAGTCAGGAGACAAGCCTCTTACTCACCCATAAGCAGCTCATTATTAACTGCCACTTAATTGGTTAATGGGTTTTGCTTGCACTAAGTGTACCTGCATCCTCATTTCATTGAGCATGCGCATGACAATAAACTTGAATTTGCATAGAAAATAGATATGTCTCCTTTTATAATTTTTATGACGTTTTATTACCAGACACTGGAAATAATGGATGGTTAAAAGGATCATTTTGAGATTTTACGTGGGTAACTGTCGTCACTATGATCTGGGGCGGGAGTTGGGGGGGTGTCGATGCATTAGGACACTGTACCTGTGAGCAGAAGGTCACTAGTTCAAATCTCAGGGTTGGCTGTATGACCCCACCATTGGGTCCCTGATCAAGGCCCTTAACTCCCGACTGCCTTAGTGACCGGATCTTCCTGACTGCTTCCACAAACGAAAAGCACATTGCTTTGAGGGGAAGTGCCTGCTAAATGAATGCAATGGATAATTCACTAATTGCGTGATATAATCATGAAAGGACCGGCATCTTCTCCAAGGTGCTCCTCAGCCCCGAGTCCTTCACTTCCCAAGCCCCGGGGTGGCATCGCGCTAAGTGGTTACGGAAAAGAAAGGGATGCTGGAATCGACTGACGTTAATCCCCACATGAGACGAGGTCACAGCAGGCACAAGAAAGTCTGCAGAATAACAACAGAAAAACAACAAAAAAAATCTGTTTAAAGTCACTATCTTGCTTTGGAAGGGACAAGCCATTTATTTAAACGTTTATTTAGCCTTCGGTTCATTTTACTAGCTTAGAAAATGTGATTAAAATATTTGCAGTACCATTTTGGATTTAAATAAAAAGTGATGATTTTTAAAAGTGTCACTCTTTGTTTTAAGAAAAAGAATTAGCTTTGTTTGTTCTTGAGAAAAACAAGTATTTGTGTACCAAGAAATGCTCTTTTGTCTCTTAATGAGTGGTTGAAAAGCTATTCAGCAGTAACCCTAACACGCAGCACTGCAGTCGCAACTCCTTGCCAGACTGTCGGAAAACTGTGCTACAGAATGTGGAAGTTCTCCTTCCAGACGAGGAGACCATCGGAGGTGATTTGTCGGTCATGTCGTACCGCTGCTCTGTGCTGCCTGCTGTAGGGGATGAATGCAGAAGCACAGGGGCTCAGCAAGGCTTTCCAGAGACCGCACACACTTCAAGGGAAGCTGAGGAGCATTCTGGGTGAGCGAGGCAGCAGATGGCTCCGGACAACAGGAAACGGTTCATCACTGAGCAGCCAAATTGAAACCATAGTAGTCGAGCAGCCGGATGCAGCGCCCCCTCTGGTTGGAAAGCAGAAGCCATCCTGTGTTATTACATTACTCAGCACAACAAAGACCCATATAAATGAGTCCACCTTTGTCCCAGTATTCCAATTCCCGGTATCAAATTTCCCACCTTAACAAGCTGTCAAGACGTCTGAGTGAGACAACTGTGAATTAATGGTTAAAAAAGATGACAGCAACAGCCTGCCACGGCAGGAACATTTTACTGGCTTTTATTTTTGCTGTTGTTGTTTTTCAAAAAATGTAAAAAGTGCAATAATAAAAAGTGCAAGTGCAATTATTTTGGGGAGATTAATTGGGTGTTTCTCGATAAATGATAATTTCGCCCATAAGAGTGAATGGAAATGGCTTTTTTAGCTGGATGTTTAATTCCTGGGCTTGTGGCGTTTCTTCTTGGGGGATTTAGTATATCTAAGATGCCCATTGATTTTTCTGTGAGTATTTTCCCTGCATCCCATCCTGGGTGTTGACCTTCCCTGTGGTCAGGGGCCACATCAGGCAGCACGGGGCCCCATAACCCTGTAATGAGATATGAGATTTGGAAAATGGATGGGTATATAATGCTGACACTCTTATTAAATGCTGACCTCATCCTTGAGGTACCCAGTATCTCCTAAATATGGGGCTTACTGGACAGCCAAGCCCACGTTTGTCCCAGAAACCACGTCTGCTCGCGCGGCGATATTTACAAGCATCAGCGCCAAGGCACTTTTCGCACTTGGCCAGGAATGTCGCACGGCAGAGACAAGCCAGTCCTGGCAGGGAGATCTGTCACATGGGCAGCCAGGTGTGAGCCCACGCAGGAGACGCACACCCACCCGCTTGGTCCTCCTCCTCCGAAGAGGCCCGGTTTCTACACAGGCTGAGAATCTATCCAAAACTGCACCTGAACTGAACTCGCTCCCCTCCCAAACGGTCTCAGTACCGCTGAGACCTCATTAGGAATCCAGTAATGTTTCGCATTTTGATGATCCCTCCCCCCATGTCAGGAGGCGACATGTAGCATTGTCGCATTTCCCAGGCTACGTAAATACTGCAGCAGGAGCTTGGCTCTCCCACAGATGCTCCTATGACCCTAGCAAGGTTTTCGCCATGACCTCCTTGTTTTCCTGTTGATGTAACTTCACAGGAGCCGTGGGGGGGTCTTCCTGTGTGGAACAATAAGCGACACGTGGTGTTCCCCACTCCCCACTGGAGGACAGCGGCATCACACCTTTGGCTGGCAGTCCTGTGTCACACCTGATACTCCCCCCACGGTCCAGCTATGTCCAGCATTCCCTGTTAATCTCTTTCCCGAACAACCCTGCAGCACGGACTGTGGGAGCTTAACCATCTGAGCAATGCCACACAGTGTGAAATGTAGGTACAATGTCATTGTGTAAGTGTTTTCATACTGCTGGGCGTGCAACTCACTCATTAACTGTCCATTGCGTGCATGCATGTGTATGTGGGGAGCAGGGGGGCAGGGGGGGGGGAAGGGATGGAGGGGTTGTACCCTGGCATGGAATGGTCCCTCTAAGGTGCCCTCTGCTGTATGTTACTGGGATAGGAAACCCTATACTGGATAAGTTGTTGGAAGATGGATGGATGGATCTGTTGTGCAATTTTGGGCTCCCTTAATTAGATTATTGTTGCAGCTCGTTTCCCCATCTGAGACAGAATGGTCACATGACATATTCTGACACGCCCTTGATGATCGCATTGTTACAACGCTGCACAATGTCCCAGCTTGTTAAGCAACGGTTCTGGACCGTCGATGTGAAATAAAGACCCGGCTGCTAAAGGTGAAGGCATTTCCCACCTGCGAGCATTTGGCAGTGATCCATGTGCGTTTCTGTCCGAACGCCCCCAAGCCTCTCGCAGACCATGACAGCACAACAGCACCGCTCTCATCTCTGTGTGTTACACACAGAGGCACGTTAACGTGGTCAGAGGGCCCCCCAACTATTTTTGACATACAGAGGGTAGCAACAAGAAAAGCTGTCAAGCAGGGGGGTCCAGACTAAAGAAGGAAATAAATCATGTCCGCTGGAAGCTCCTGGGCTTCAGCCTTGGCAAACCTGTGCATGACAGCCCTCATAGCTACACAACAGCTGTATCATACCATAAGCCGGTTCAGTGAGCTGGGTAAACGTCCTCATTACATCAGCATCCGGGCTGTCAGGCCAAATGTCAGCTGGAGACCACTGCTGTCACATGACCATCCGTCACGAGTCAACACTTCCAGAATGCAGCAGCCGTTAGCATGGCGAGCATTGGGGCCCCTCTGTGGGAGTCATTGTTTACAGTCACGGTGGTTAATAGTGGATGAGAGTGGGCGTGACCCTGGGGAGGGATGCAGATGTTCCACTGGCTGTCCCTTCACTACTGTTCCATCTGGGATACGCTGAAGTCCCACGGATATCCTGTTTGGAATGAGCTGAACAGGCCGGGTAATGAAGATCAGCGTAGCCCCCATTAGCGAAGGTCTCACAGCACTGCTGCGAATCCATGCAGATGATGAAGCACACAGCACACAAATGATGCACAGTAATAAGAGTTACAGCCAGAGATTCGCTCTGCAGTCGGATTTGTGACTTCTTCACTTCCTCGTCATTGCGGACGGAAACTGAAATGAGCAGAAAACCATCCATCCGGCGACCCATTCTTGCGGCTTGCCAAAAGCAGACTTTTAATAACCAGGAGTCCAGGAATACTTCCTGTCTGCAATGATCCATGCATGTCATCAGACATGCAATGAAGAAATTTATGTATTTTTAAATGGCCATAATCATTATATTTTTTAATAGAAACAAATGTCTGCCCTACAAGCTCAAACGAGTTCACTGCGTCCCGAAACCCAGTGTCTTATTCTTCCTGGAAAAATCACATGTTAATTATAATGGATACAGAGCCAGAAATAAGCACCTGCACAAACAGGCCATCAGTGTGACGTTTCACAGCATCAAGCCTGTGATTTCTACCTTTTATGTGCTCTTGGACTCACTCGTTTTAATACCGTGGATTTACGGTGAGCTTGTTTTAAAGAGGGATAAGTCTCCCTCATGACCCCCCTCCCCTGCGCCCCCCCCCGAAACCCACTTTCAGAAATGCTTAGTGTCTTACAGACTTTCCTTTTTATAAAGAAGCCAAGAGCTCTTTGTTTCCTTAAAAAAATACTTCAGCATGATTGGGTCATTCATTGTGTAAAACTAATAAAGTTTTACGGGAGTGAGGTAACACAGCGTAACCTTACCACCTCTAGCTACATCCTCTGACTAACGCAGTCACTCGCCACACTGGGTTTTTAAACTCATCTGCCAACCTAGAATATTATTCCGCAAATTTCAGCAGAAGCTTCTTAGTCCCCAGCCATCAAACCCACGTTCTTCTACCAGAAATAAGCAAAAATGTCATTTCCTCTTAATATATTACGTATTACATATATCACTTCATATATATATATATGTACATGTACATTATATGCAATAAACCTCCTTGTAATACAATTCAGTAATAAGATTTTTGCATAATAGCCTCATGTACATGAAGCAGAAATAGATCTACGGTATGTATTGTGAAATGAATAGAAAATAAAAATAATCAACGTACTATATTTCAGTATATATTTACAGTCCATGTATTTTGATATTTGTGTAAGTTTGATATTAGGTAGATGCTGTATTAGAATTCGGTATATGCACTGAGACACGACATTATCATTGGTACACCTGCACCCACTAAGTATATGTAGAAAATGTATTAATGCTCTCAGAGACACAAGTTTATCACAAAAACAGAGGTGTGCCCTACTGCCCCAGGTCCAGCCTGAGAAAACCGCTATGACTCTGAGTAGGAGAAAAGCAGAGAAAAGGAGTGTGGGAGAGAGATGTGACCTCACAGTCACCACCAACGCTTTACCCTCTGCGTTCCAGCAAAGGGGCTTTCTTCTGGAACCTTCTTTTCAGGTCTCATTGGTCTGGCCCCCCCAAGATGACCAGAACAATAACGACACAGTTCGCTCTATTAAAAAAAAAAAAAAAGTCACTGCATGTTGGGACAGTTCTGGCATTCAGAGGCTCCTTTCAGAAAGCCTACACACCTGTTTAATAAAGTAACACTGTGGTGAGATCACATCTCCAACCGCGCTACCAGGGCTATCAGACATTTAACTGTAGCCACCAGGAGGAAGACTGCAGAAAGCTGTTAGCTGCAATACAAGTGCTTTCATACTCAGAATCCCACTATTCTGAACTACTCTGAACGTTCCGGCTTTTATTTATAATGTAGTACAGATGCTGAATTAGCGGCTAAATCTTCTGGCAACTACTGTTTCATGTTGTATAGCTTTGCCTCGTCGGTCAGACCTCCAGAAGGGCGTCATGCACCCCATGCACTCCAGCCTCGCCACATTTCAATATACCAATGCCACATAGCCATATAAACGTTTTATTAAAGTTCCAAAGAGGAACCGTGAATCAGCTATTAAAGCCGACTTAAATAACAGTCTCCATTTGCCACCCATTATTGATCGTACGTCTAGCCCTCGGGTCGAAATGTCTGCTCAACCAATCGGGGGCAATTTGTTTGTTTCCCTGAAAGCTTGCAAAGTGGAACCATGTGAAGCCGACTTGTATCTCAGACTAAGTGAATCGCTGCAAAAAAAAAAATAGAAGTAATTATTTCTGGTTACCACAATTCAAACATAATTACAAGTTGCAAGCATAGCTCTCCCCATGTGATGTGGTCTTTGCTTTAACTATCTTCTGCCATTTAAAGCTTTTGAATGCAGCAGCTACTTTCTCTTCCGCGTGGTTTTTCAGAGCAACGTCTATATTAATTGAGATGCATATTGTGTGAGTTCCAATCTACTGTAGCCTCTTTTGTCTGCATGCCAATCAATGATCAAGCAATTGTGTATTAAATAAATGATTCAATAATTAGAGTACAGCCACCGTTGCGAATTCCGGTGCTTCTGAGATTCTACCTGCGTCCTAATCCCACCAGAAATAAAGCAGGGCTTTTGGCCACCACACTCGTACTGTCTCAGTCACACGACCCACACATTCTGCAATTAAAGGAACCTGAACAAGTTGATCTCCCTTGTTTGGTGGACAGTGTGTGTGTGTGTGTGAGAGAGAGAGAGAGAGAGAGAGAGAGAGAGAGAGAGAGAGGGATGGTCAGTCTCCTGTTCATTAGGATTTTCCTCCTCTCAATGTCTTCAAATCCTGTTTGGCTGAAGATTTGGTTGGAAGACTGTCTCGGTCACATGGCCCCACACATTCTGTAATTAAAGAAATTAAAGAGAGAGAGAGGGAGAGAGAGGGGGGGGATGGTCAGTCTCCTGTTCATTAGGATTTTTCTCCTCTCGAGGTCTTTAAACCCTGTTTGGCAGAAGATGTGGTTTGGTTATCGTCTCAGTCACATGACCCACACATTCTGTAATTAAAGAAATTAGAGAGAGAGAGAGAGACCGTCTTCAGTATCCTGTTTTTAAGGAGTTTTCTGTCCTCTTGCATCCGTAACTGAGAAAAAAAAAACAAAGCCAGCACACTCGAGGTCCTCAAACCCCGTTTGGCTGCAGATCTGGCTTGGTGACCGTCTCAGTCACATGACCCACATATTCCGCTGTTATAGAAACCTGTCTCAGTTCGTCTCTCCTGTTTTGTTCTCTGTGCCAAGGCGGCTGAAGCAGCACAGCACCTCCTCTGTGTTTTAATAAGGACAACACAGAGCTTAAACTAGGCCCTCAGGCGAGTTGTTTACGGCCTGTGGGAGGCACGCAGGGTTTGACCATGCTGGGCGGGGCCCTCGCAAACCACAGAGGGCTACCATTATTCCACGCGCCCTCTGCTTTTTCCCCTCCGCGCTCCCACAGCTCTTCGCTTGGCTCGCGCCTGCTGCGGTCGGTTATCACGTCGTACCAGTGCGGTTCCCGGCATCTCCGTGTCCCCATCCTTCACACAGTGACCGAGAATTCAGGCTGAGGTGTGAACAGCCTGCGAAACAGCTAGTCGTAACCAGAACCGTTCACCGAATCCTGAGCGGGGAAAAAAAAACTTAATTAAAAAACCTAAATTCCAGTTTTATACCAAAGTCCTTAAATCTCTCTGTTAACCAACTGACAATTAACCAACATACAGACTAAAAATGTTTCTAGTTTGGGAGGGTGTCTGTGAGTGTGTGTCGCCCAAAAACAGATCTACTAAATCTAGATTGTAAAAACCTAGTATTCTAGCAAATCTAGTAACACATATCTACAATGGGATCCATTTTTGGTGACTGCTGGGGACTAATAGAGGAGGTGGGACCAACCAATCATTTGTCTTGGTCCCGTCTCTTCTAGCTGCTTGGGCCAACTTCTTCTACAATTTGATTGGTTATCTCTCTGAACCAATCATTGTTCCTTCTGCCCTCAGAACAGTTTTGTGCAAGTAAAACTCCCACAAGCCAAATGGGGGCACAAAATAAAAATAAATGTCCTTGGCACTTGCCTGCTGCTAGAAACAAAGACAACATCCGTTTTTGTCGTTCTGAGTAGATCATTCCATTAATCTCTGCCTTTTACGTTATACAAGTGACCAGACAAAGACATTTTACTCTTGGAAGGTTTGGCTCGGAGACCTCTGACAATACTGATCAAAATTCTATTTTTGTCATCAACTGTAATTGGGCTACAATACATTGTAGAGTGGTAATTAAAGAAAAACACATTAAAGCATCCGGTTCAGTCCACCAGAACCAGCCAAGGGATGACTTCGGTATCTGAAGTAAAAGCTTATTTGAAATGCAGAGATGAAAAGAGCACAACAATGATTTACCACTAATCGCACAGAACAAACCCAGTTCGTCATGATTTCGCTTTTTCCCGGGGGTCAGTAGGCAGGAAAACTCATGCCGAGGCATATCCTCTATTAAAGCAAAGTTGTAATTTGCCGAGCATGTTGGAGTCAAAGATTAAATTTATTCCCAAACTAAGGCGTATACGCGGAATTGTACCTACCGCCTAATGGCTTTGGCCTTTCCTCAGGCTTTACTCCTATCATTTCAATGTCATCTCAGGCTGCACTTTAAGTGATTGGTTGCTGAGTCATATTTTGATGCTTAACGGAGCACATTTAAAATCCCCCACCCCCACCCCCGTGAGATCCTTTTCCCACTGACTGTATAATTGCCTCGAGTGGGGTCGTGGTAAGATTTGGGTTTTAGAAAGCATTCCAACATCACTGAAAAAAGAGGAGGTCTTACAATTACAATGACCGATTTAGAACCTTCGCAATGACAGCTGGGCGTGAAATGTAAATATTACCACGTTTGGTGGAAAACCATGAAGATTCTTTATTAAAAAGAAGAATTAAAACTGGAAGACCCTGCTGAGATCCAGTCAGGCATGGCGCTAGAAGGCTGGGCAGTTCACACTTGGGCAGTCACAGGAAGCTCAACCTATAGCGACACTCCTTGATAGCGCGGATGTTTGAAATGTGCTGTTTGCCTAGTTTGAACTTCACTTTGGACAAAAGCATCTGCTAGATGTGTAAGTGTGGAAATCCTAGGCCACCTAACAAAATGCCACTTTGGGTCCCTTCTCTTGGTGGTGGAGAAATGCAGGCTAGAGGGGCCCTCGGTAGGTGCTGACGAACAGAGGGGCCCAGATACTGCCAGGGTATCCATGCATGTCCAGTTCCCCTGGATATAGCAGGAATGAGATGATTACCTCTAATGGAGTGAATGTGTGGACCACAGCCGTCACTGAGGACTAGCAGAAGATCAATAAGGAACACGTGACTCATTCCTTAAGTGCGGCAGGGTGGAGGACTCACATTGCTGACCACGCCCGTTACCTGCAGAGCGAAAGACTCCCCTAATTACTCACAGCTGGCCCCGCTTCTCTAATGGGTGGCTGATGACTAAGGTATCCAGCAGGAAAGACATGTGCAGGCAAAGACTGCATGACATCATAACCCTTGCACTCAATGTGCCTTTTTAAAATTAAGAAATATATTTTACTATGGGCGTGCTGTATATTGGCATGACCGAGCAATAGTGGAGCATTTAACGGTTTAACGGTTAGCTAGGCTAAATCTCTGCGAGATGTAAACACAAGCAAACAGAAAAGTAAGGTAAAAGGATAGAGGATTCTGCAATCCACCAGTCACATGACAGCAAAGTGGCTAAACTGACAGATGCCTTAAGGATTGACTGAATGTTAGTTTTGTTTTATTCATCCAAAATACAATCCGTTACGAACCTTTTTTAAAAAGTTAATTTCAGTTACTTGACCCTCAATTCAGTAAAAACATAGCTGTGGAAATGGGTAGTAAAGGGTAGATAATGATTTAAGTGGCTGAAAACTGAAAGACTGATTAGGTCAGGGTAGAAGTGCCTACTAAAGGAGTCGATATCGATGCTAACAGTAGATGAACCATCAACACAGAGATACATTTCTGAATGACGGTATATTTCTGAATAGCATGATCCTCTGATGAAGAGTTTTTCAGTATAGCCAGGCAGCCTTATGCATCTGTAGTAGATGAAGTGTCTACATGACCTCAGTCCTGAGCTGTGCTGTTCGTGTTTCGTGTCGGGGCCCCTAAATCTCGAAAAGGCTCATTTCTGCGTTTGTCCGACGAACCTCCTGAATGATGACATAAGGAGGAATAAAGGATACAGGGTTAATTTTACTGGAAAGTCAGATGAGGTCTCCTAGGGATCAGGCCCTCAGCAGAAACGAACAAAAGTCATCCGTGATATTCTCACACCATCCTGAAGATGGCACACTTGAGCACCAGTGATGGGGCTGATATTCCACCTTGACCGTTCTGGTTCTCTACTCTTTTGTGACGCGCCTCTACGAAGACGCTTCCTCGTATCCCTTTGCTTTTTTTTTTTACGAGGACAAAAAGGGGACAGCAGATCATTCGGTTGGCTGCAACATTACCAGAGATTGCACATAATAGCCACCGTGGATGACTCCAGCAATCAGAGCTTGATTGCTTTTGTGCCTCATGAGAATTACTGCTCTGTTTGAAGTACAGACCAAAACAGCAGACTTCCCTCAGTGAATACCAGCCATTTCATGATAGGAGTGTAAAACTGAAGTGCTTAACTGATGAAAAAGAGAACAGAGTCTGGTTTTTCACCAGCTACACGGAACATGAAGCCACTTTCTCCAGACAAGAATCTCCTCTGGCTGGTAGAGAAAAGAAAAATCTTGAAGTCCACACTGATAGTTGTAGTCGCTTGTAATTGCAAATTCTTTTCATGAAACTTGCTGTTAAAAACTGATCTTAGCACGCAGCGTATCTTCAATGGCTTTTAATCTTGTTTGGAAACCAGTGGAGCTTGATGGTTAAATACTTTGGTTTGTAATTAACCAAGCAATGGTCTGTATTAGTGGCAGTCATGTAATGAGGTCTGTCACACCATGTGAAGGTCTTACTTCAGTGTAAGATAACTTATCCAGTGGCATTTATTAAGTATGTGTGTGTGTGTGTGTGTGTGTGTGGCCATGTATTTATTACATTGTAGGGATCAAATGTCTCCACAATGTGATAAAAACCTGTTATTTTCACCTTGTGTGGACCATTTTTTCCATTCCCACAAGGGGAAAGTCAGTTTTATAAAAAAAAATTATACAAATCCATGGCTGCAATCAAAAAACTAAAAATGCCAAAATCTTGTATTTTGTCTGGTGACTTGTGGTGAAAGTTAGGGTTAGGTAGGGGTTGAGGGTGTCATGTCATGACCATGACCAGAATATATAGGTGGATAGATATAACTTTACTGGCCTGTGCTGTATTCACATCCTTTTAGGCGATCTGAAAATAATCGTAAAATAAAATTTGTACAATAAATAAACTTAGTAAATATGTAGTAAATTGAATCATACAAGAAGACAGATTGATTAATGCTGAGACTTTCCCATATGAATGTGGAGCTAATGGATGTTTTTCAGCTACCTTGACAGGCTGTCCCAAGCTGTTTTGATAACATAATGGTTGGTAATTTCACAAAGGCAACAAAAATGACAGCCGTTTCAGGTAAATAGCATGAAACCTCACATATAGAAGGTAACCTGTAATTTGAGGCCACAAATGAATGCATTTAAGACAATTACTCTCCTCTGACATCTCCCACAGTGTCAGAAGTGATGCTGTAAGTTTGGTGGTTCTTCTGTTATTCAGTCATGTTTAGACAAGATTTAGGTTCATGTACTGGGCTTGACAGCTTGGGCTGCCACTTAGTTGGGATGACTGAGTTAGACTAATGGACATGTCTCCAGGCTGTTTAGGTCCTGTGGGAATGTGTTTGTGCAATCTGTGTACTGTAGGTGCTGCAGTATAGTCTGCAGAGGTAAACACCGAAAGCTGTTGTGTACCACGCAGCACCTGTAATGAGTGACGTTTGGTCTTTATGATGTTTGTGCGTGTGGCAGAGAATCCACCGGTTTCGGTCATGTGTTTGGCCTCAATTATATGTTTCTTTCAAGCAAGGAACACTCAAGGCTCTACCCTGAAGGAGAATTCCCATCCCATATGCACGTCTTTACGGGTAAAGGCTCATGATCGCCATCGGTCAAACCTGAGGCTAGCTCCTGTTAGCGACGGCTAGCTCCTGCACCGAAGCAGCGTTGGGTGCACTTCTCGAGTCCTCCAAGGCAGCTGTGACTGCTTCATTAGTCTTTATTTTACCCTCTCTCTCTCTCTCTCTCTTTTTTCCATCCTCTTCTTTCGTGGCGAGGCCATTAATCCCTTTCATATGCAACGGCGAATTTTTACAGCTACTCGTTTTTTGAAGACGCCGAGGCACTCGTACTGTAAACGGGCAACGGTCACCCGACACATATTTGTCCAGTAAAATGTTAACGTGGGGTGCGAGAGGCATGATGCAGGCCTGTGGCGAGGGCAACATCTGCAAGGGGCCGCGCCGTGAGCATGCCTCTTGTGATACGTGCCGCTGTTTCGGCAGCCTGCTACCAACAGACCAAGCATTCCCAGCAGGTAACACGGTTGCTACTGTTTATTAAGCTGTTTTGTGGGCTGTAAAAACCATGAGAGGGTTATTACACCTTGTCTCGCTCTGACAAAGCTTGTCCAAACAGTTAAGTAATTACAGCTTATAAATGCTCGACAGCATTAGCTGAGACAAGCACAAAAAAAAACATTATAAATAATCACGGCGATAAGGTGAAACCAACGACTGGTACACAAATAAATAAAAGATTTTCTTGGCTAATTTATTGATCTGGTTTTAGTGGGAAGCATAGAACTCCCATTTGAAAAGTACATATACACCATTTCTAATATGTCAGCATCTCAATCTGTTACACTATACGACCAAAAGTATGGGGACACCAGCTAGTCCCAAAACCAAGGGTATTTGTATGAAGTTGGCTGGCTCATGGCTGTTATAAGAGCCTCTACTCTTCAGGGAAGTCTTTCCTTTCAATATTGGAACATTGCTGGGGGGCTTTTCTGCCATTCAGGCAGGGTATTGATGCTGGGTGATCAGGTCCCTTTCTGTGAGCTTGTGTTCAGCCATTCAGGTGGGGTATTGATGCTGGGTGATCAGGTCCTTTTCTGTGAGCTTGTGTTCTGCCATTCAGGTGGGGTATTGATGCTGGGTGATCAGGTCCCTTTCTGTGAGCTTGTGTTCAGCCATTCAGGTGGGGTATTGATGCTGGGTGATCAGGTCCCTTTCTGTGAGCTTGTGTGGCCGACCGTTTCACAATTAAACCTGCTTCCAGACCTTTCCGCTTCTCTCTCACTTCTGTTTTGGTTGACCAGGGTAGCTTTGTAAACATTGCGCCAAGGTAATCTCTCCTGTACAGTCACCCATTCTGCTGTCAGTATTTGTTTCAGGAGATTGCTTGACCATGCGCTTAATTATACATGTGTGTCAGCTAATGGGTGTGGCTTAATTTGCCAATTCCTCTAAGTAGCAGATGTGTACTTTTGGCTTTATAGTGCATATCTGATCACATGTGTAGGGACTGCAGGATGGAAATGCACCATCCATGCTCAGCAGTGTCACTAATAAAAGAAACTGTGAGCTTTGCGTACATGAGGTAAGCAGAAAAACATTATTAGAGCCTCAGAAAGACCAATATAGTTGCTTTGCACATCACAGAGATGTTGAGATCAACAAAATAGTCCCCCATAAACAGCATATGAGCAAATGAACATACAGTTCTGCAGTTATTAGGGGGACCTGGTTTCCAGCAAGGTTACATGCTTGGTAGTAATCCGGGGTATTAGAACATTTTATTACAAACGAATGTTTCCGTATGAAGGGTTTAGTGTTGGGAAGAAAACCAAGCAGATCAGGGCATCTCAGAAATCTCAAAGTTTCATGCAGGCCTTAGTTTTCAGATGATTATAAGAGAATTGCAAAGTAAATAATTAATTTTTCTCTTTACTGCATCCATGGTTTTGATTTTTTAATTTGAATTTTACATCACATTCCAGTTTAGTTTTAGTTAGTTTTCAGCGTGGTTTTATTCATTTGTATTTTAAACATATATTTCTATTTCATCTATATATACAGTAGATATAATTTTATTTATAGGGGTAGAATGAAAGTTGAGGAGCTATTTTATGTGTTTGATCTTTAGAGATTCCAAGATGAATACACAGAGCACATTATGCTAATAAAACATGTTCCAGGTCTTATTAAAGGCAATTAAAGAAATCATTGGTTTAGCTAAATAGGATTTAAAAATGGTAACGGAAACTATTTGATGTTTGCTTTTCATTCTATTTCAGTTAGTTTGGAAGCAATATTTATAGTTTTTATTTAGTTGTTTTTTTAACTTAATTTTTGGGTCTCATTTTAGTTCACAAACATGTTTTCTCGTAATTTTAGTTTTCGTTAACAATAATAACTCTGGCTGTAAAGCATTACAGTATCCCTCAATGCCGGCGTAAATGGCCTGCCCTGTGCTGTAAACGTTGGCCAGAGTAAGATGCAAGGTGGAAATAAGGAGGACCAGGCTCCCTGGCTTTGCTGTGGTCTCTTCTGGGTGCACCTGAATAAGTCACATGAAGATTGTCTCCCAGCCACGTGCTGTTCATTGATACATCCCACATCAGACATCTGCGTCAAACAGCAGGATAACAGGAAGCTGATTCCTGTTCATCCACACAGATTTTTGCCTAAATAATAATTTTGAAAAACCCTTATATTGATGTGCAACAGGAAGGAGGTGAAATGATCTCTTCAAAAAGCCTTTAGTTCATACTGCAAAACAGCATTTATGCAATTTAGTCAACAATAAGCGGTTTCACGTCTGTCTAGACCAGTTAAATGATGCACCTTTAATGCTTTCTGCCCTGGATTTGCCTGTGTGTGAACACAACAGAGCAGCAAGTCCAACATTATCAAAGTCAGAAAGCATGCATCCATGGGCCAGCAGCACACACACAGAGTTGGGGAGAGACTGGAGCCCCAGCTAGGAGATGTGAGGTCACAGTGCTACCCAACAAGAAGCCAGTAAAAGGGAGAGAAAATCCTTTTTCAAACCATTTAAAAGATAATACATCTATTTTCTAAACAATTATCCTGATCAGGGTCACGGTGATATTGGAGCCAATCCTAAGAAGTAGAGAGAACAAAACAACGGACACACACACATATACACACACACACTCATCGGAAACACACAAACACATACACTCATAAACACACACACTTATCAGATACACACAAACACATACACTCATAAACACACACACTCATCAGAGACACACAAACACATACATTCATAAACACACTCCCTGTGTTAGTGAGTTATCCCTGTGTTGGTGGGTTCTCCCTGTGTTGGTGGGTTCTCCCTGTGTTAGTGGGTTCTTCCTGTGTTGGTGGGTTCTCCCTGTGTTAGTGGGTTCTCCCTGTGTTAGTGGGTTCTTCCTGTGTTGGTGGGTTCTCCCTGTGTTGGTGGGTTCTTCCTGTGTTGGTGGGTTCTCCCTGGGTACTCTGGATTCCTCCTGCAGTCCAAAGACATACAGTTAGGCTAACTGGTCTCTCTAAATTGGCCATAGATTGTGGGTGAATACGTGCACTGCAATAGACTGGTATACCTCGGCCTTGTGCTGCCTGGAGTAGACTGCTAGTCACCTTGTAACTCTGACCTAGTGGTTAGAAAATGAATGAATAAACTTTAAGAGTAGGTCAAATATTCACAAAGACCAAAACATGCAGAGACATGGAGGCTGTAACTGGCTTTTCACTGAAACCGTCCTCCTGATTCAATCTTGTGGTTAAATATACTGCCAGGGAATGATTTTTTTGTGTTCTCTCAAAAAAGTGCAGCGCTAACTCCCATTCTCAGATAGTTTCGGCTATATTGACGTTAAAAAAGTATATGAAAAGATGAGTAATGTATGTGTTCCACTACATCATCTTTCTTAAAGTTTAAATTGACCATATTTTAAATTCCTCACACATTTGGGAAAAAAAGTCAAATCTGTAATCCACTGCATACAACGAAAAAACACAGAAAGTCCTCAAAGTAACTTAAACAGTCATTTTCAGGATGTTTTTAAACTATCTAAGAGCCGGAGCATAACATTAGCTACACTGCTGTTTGACAGTAGCCGACACCAATCTCCTCTGTTGACTGTCATTACTCCAGCAGTGTGTAGAAGAGAAAGGCAGCTGAAAGCCAAACTTCAGGCTAATTTATGCTTCTGTATAGAATCCACACCATCAGGGACAGTATAGCCAAGTACCCTATGACGTAACCTGATGCCTGTCGTTGCAATTCTTGGGAGATCTGCATCAGGCTATATTGTAGGGTATCCTGCGCCATAGCTGACAGTGTAGATTCGACACAGAACTAAAAATTTGCCTTGCGACACAGCTACTAAAGCTGTCAAAGACCATGTTTGCTGCATCAAAAACCTCCGCCAGGCTCCCTGGAAGAAGGTGCCGCTGTGCTTTGATTATTAATTAGCACCTCGTTGGGTTTGTTTAGCTGTTCGTTCGCTACTCACGCCTGGCTCTGCTTTTAATGGCTCACACGTTCTCCAGCTCACTGCATTTAGCCTCAGTGGCAAAAAAAGAAAACAAAGGAAAAGTACCCACACTGGCACTGGACTTGCCATGGTGGTCTTTGCTTGTGGATCAGACCGAAGTAAACAAATTCATCATCGTCGCATGAAAATCAGCAGTGGTTAGAACAGGAAACAGTGGCAAGAGTTACAAGTGAACAACAAACCCAAAGAATGTGCTTCATTGAGCACACAAGACATCTGAAATCATTTTCACCTTATTTGCATACTATCCCTTTACTCTTACTACTTGTGTGTAATATATTTTAGAGCAGTGTTTCCTGACCCGGTCCTTGGGGACCTGCAGACAGCCCAGATTTTTGCTCCCTCCCAGCTGGGGTAGGAGCAAAAATGTGGACTGCCTGGCAGGGAGCTGTCATATACAACATCCATCCATCCATTTTCCAAACCACTTATCCTACTGGGTCGAGGGTGGTCCCAAGACTATCCCGGAAGCAGTGGGTACAAGGCAGGGAATAACCCAGGATGGGGGGGGCAGCCCATCGCAGGGCACACTCACACACCATTCACTCGCACATACACACCTACGGGCAATTTAGCAACTCCAATTAGCCTCAGCATGTTTTTGGACTGTGGGTAGAAACCGGAGTACCCGGAGGAAACCCGACGACACGGGAAGAACATGTAAACTCCACACACATGTGACCCAGGCGGAATCTCGAACCCGGGTCCCAAAGGTGTGAGGCAACAGTGCTAACCACTGCACCACCATGCCGCCCCCTCATATACAACAATAAAGGGTAAATAGATATACCTTATTTACACTCCACACACATCCCTGATCTTCCTCCAAATGTGTTGTTTTTAGTCTTCTATCAGAGCTTAGTAATACAGTTATATGTTGCTCATGGGTTATTTTATTATTAATTTCATGACTACTTTCACTGAAGTGAGAAACGAAGGAAATATTACAGATTTGCTGTCATTTCATTTAACAATCTCTTTGAGAAATTGAGGAAAAAGTACGATGGTTTTGCTGGGGAGTCAATTGCAGGTCACTGAGAAAAATAAACAAAAAGGTGGAACAATGGGTTATAGCATTACTCCAGCCAAATGTGACCCTTTGGAAATGTCTGGAAAAGTGTCCTTTCTTGTGGAATCTGAGTGGGGAGGAAGATGTTGGTGGCACAGGGTGTTTACATATGCTACTGTTCAAGACACCAACGTTGCAAGAGCTGTAATGGGAATGTGGTTTGCGCATGAAACAACCTGTCATGTCATTGGAGAGGGTCGGGTCGAATTCAATACTTACAGGTAATAGAGATATATAAAAGCAACTGCGGATGATGGTGAATGTATGGCTCAGTTGGTTAAGCCGTTGCGTCTGTGATTAGAAGGTTATTGGTTCAAGCCTCAACCTTGAAGAGTCATGTGTCGGTTGGGATCTTGACCAAGCCTTTGAAGCCCCAAAAGTACTCCAGGTGTGTTGGGTAAGAGGCCAGACCCTATGCTTGGACCCAAATTCTCAGTTGTGTGGGTGTGTGTCTCAAACGACGGCAAGGTACAATGCATGAAAAGACGCATTTCAATGAACCTGCACTTGTGCAAATGACAAATAAAGCATCATTTCATAAGTTGTGGAATGTCAGTAATATTGCTTACTTAGGAATCTCTAGTTATTGTTCTCCTATCCATGGTGTCTCCCTGCCTTGTATCTTCTGCCTCCTGCAACAGGCCCCAGCATCACTGCAGCTTAAAGGTGAAAATAGTGAAATGGCAATTTCATCAGTATAATAAAATGACGAAGGAGTGGAATGGCTATTGACTATAGTAAAAGAAAGTGCTCAGCCAGGAGTAGAAGATAATGGTAGACATGAAATTAAACGTTTCTCAATCGTGGGTACTGTAAGGTCTGCAGCCTCATTCCCTTTAAAAGTAAAATCGTATTCTCTGTTTCCTGCGTCTGTTTCTTGGTTTCGGCTAATGGCGTGTGCAGGTGTGTGATGACCTTGAGTGCGAGGAAACACAGGGGTCTTAAAAGCATTTACGTCTTTAAAAGGATTTTTAAAAGTTACATTATGTCGGTGTCAAGCTTGGCGCGCAGTACATGAGAAAAACAGGTCGAGGGCCAGTTCCAGGAAGCCCCCCTACTCTTCGCCTCCTGTCCAGTGCTCCTTGTGTCCATCTTTCCATACAAAAGTGACTCTTCACTTTCTTCCGCTTCTGCATTGTTAGAGCAGAAACCCAAGCCCCCGGAATGAAAGTCAAAACCCTAATGGGATAAACAGCAAGCTGAAACGCCAAAGTTTCATTATAGTCGAGAGAGAGTCCCTCCTGATCGGCCAGCAACCTCAGCTCGGTCAGGCACTATCATTTGCTCGCTCCAGTGCTTTGTTTTCCTTACTCTTCCAACCACCTGAGTTCCAGCTTATCCACTTAACCATCCAGAAGACATTCAGCACGCCAAACAATATTATTCTGGCAGCAACAGCCCTCCATACGTCTGGTTGAACACTTGAAATTCTGAGTTTGGGACTTTGTAAATGGTTAAATGGTTTTTATGTTGTCGGTTGAGTGATACAGCCTCATTCTCCTTTTTCTGCATTCTGATTGTTCTACGTTTTTGTTAGCTGCCCTTATAATTTGTTCATTCTCTCTGATTGGCCACACTGAGGAATTCGGTACCAAGCTGAGGAGACACACAACTTATGTACCTTAATAAATTCTTGCACTTTCCTCTAAATGTCGGACACCCAACTTTGCAATGAACAACAGAAAACCATAAGCATGAAAGGAAAGTAAATAATAGTGTTCAAAATCGATGGTCACACGTCACTATTAACAAAACCCATTGTTTCAGCATGTTTGTTTTGGGTAAACATTGAAGGTTTGCATATTCAGGCAGTGCACGGTTTAATAACGTCCAACTTATGGACAACGCATACTTACGGACTGCCGCAAAGCCTATAATATTACACATTTAAGTTAAATATAATGGTTGGTAATAACGAATGCACACGCTACTTTGTCACACTCATGAAAGCATTGCACAGCTTCAGTGGTTCATCAGCTCGAGTACTGTACTTCGTTACTTTTAATATTAATGTACAGTTCGTTATTATGTTTCCTAAGTTTTTCATATGCATGGAAATAAGATATATATTATTTGACTAACAAACACTTGACTAACTGTATAAGAACTGTATTTACCTGTTCTTCGCTACAAATTGGACTTAAAGACAAATTTATGAATGGATCTCGTTAGTAACCTGTAGCCTGTATTATTCTGAGAATCTACACATTAGCACAATTAATTTCAGTTCTTGTGATATATACCACATGTTTTTGTCTAATATTTTATCCATGTCTGCTTGGAAGTTTAATGTGTGACATTTTTGAATGTCGTTATTCTTCATTCACATAGTATAAAATATTCACTTCATATATATAAACCGAGCAAGATTTTTTCAGCATGCATAAAATCTAGAGGTTATATGGTTTAGGGCCATCTAAAAGACCTCAGATGTTTCTCATTCAGACTTAGGAAATGTCTCATACTTCAATTGCTTGTTAAGCATCCCAACCATCTATTAAGCGCTAACATGGTACAGGGTCATAACGAGGCAGAAGTGTATCCAGAGAAGTATGGGACACAAGGCAGGGGAACACCCTGGATGGAACACCAGTCTGTCACAGGGCGCGCACGCACACACACACACACACACACACACACACACACACACACACACACACACACAAACACTATGGGCAGTTTAGAGATCCCAGGTCACCTAAATACATGTCTTTCAACTGCAGGAGGAAACCACAATAAATGGAGCAAACCCACGTAACATGTTGAGAACATGAAGACTTCACACAGCAGCTGGTACTCAAGACCCCCAACCCTGGTGGTGTGAGGCAACTGTGCCACCCACGGAGCCACTGCTCCCCCCCCCAATTTAAGCACCCTCTGTTGGAAGAAATCTTTAATTCTGCCATTTTCCCATGATGCCAGTCTCAACTGGAATCCAACAAGCTTTCAGCACTGTCTGCTTTAATGCGCTTTGCAAAGATGACAACATAGCAGACTACTGCTATTTTCATGGACTGTTTCAAAATAAAAACAGGACTCGGTGTGCCAGTTTGTTTGTTGAACACGGCGGCAGCCATTAAAATGGTGCTTTGTTATAGTCACACGGCTGGCAAGAAGCCAAGGTAAAAGCTCATGGAGCTTCTTTCGAAAGCGTTGCCGGGGAAAAGCACAAACGGACTTCAGAAGTAGTTTTGAATATTTTTTACACTCGGTACTTTCCACTGGATGAAGATCTCGAGAAGAAGTGGTCACATGAAGAAGTGGTCACATGAACGTACATACATCATACATTAACCAAGAAATGCCGTTTTGATGGAGAAAGCTTGCTTTTAGCCTGCTTCCTCAGTAAAACCTGCAGAATGTTTGCAGAGCTCTTAGTTAGTTTCACAGTTTCCACCAGTGTAATGAATGTTCTATGACACAGATGGCCAGGATAGGAATGATGATTATACAAATACGTCCCATCAGAGTCCACTGCAATCCCAATCCGGATAGACTGTGGACTGGAGCACCATCACCTCTGGAAGACGATAGCGTGACGTCTGTGTGCTGTCATAGCGAACACAAAGGAAGCCTGACAAACTAAAAGAGAGACCTCTATTTCAGACTGAAGGGGGTGTTAATCATGCTGCTGGCTGCCGTGTTGTATCTCTGGTGAAGAGGGTTATTAAAATAGTGACTTTTTTTACATATTAAAAGGAAACATACTTGTCATTGACCAGCACTGATCGTTCCACAACCTTCTGTGAAGTAAAATCAGCTTTGGCATATTTCATCATGGACAATGAGAGACTTGGAAATCTTATTTAGACAAAAAAAAGAGAGAGAATTTCACATTTTTCATACATCTGGGATAAAGCCCCAGGGCTAAGTAATGTCGAGAAGAAACCTTCTACGGCGTGTCGTTTTTCAAACATTCTGCATGGCCATCTCGCAGTGAGATGTTTCCATTGATGTGACATTGGTTCTGTATCCGGTTGCTGGTTCTGATGATGGACCCACTGTGGCTTGCTGACATTCACTGGCAAGCAGCGGAAGATTTAGGGGCCAAGAACGGCGTCAGCGCCGAGAAAAACATCTTCCTCTCCATCCAGCAGGTACTCATGGATGACTTCAGTTCTCTATAATCGTACTTACACTCAAAATTACAGTTTAGACTACAGCAATCAAGGGCCTTTGGTACAATAACAATGAATAGTAGAAATGTTAACTGGAAATCAGACCCAACCAATTTATTGCAGACATGCAAACTAACAATTAATTATGAAACAATTCAGCAAGTTGGCTGGAATATTAGGGCATGAACAGATCAGGCACCTTAACATCTTTCCTGTTGGATTTTTACTCTTTTTACACCAAATTAGACTTCACAATAGTGACAGCAAGTGGTCCATCCAGCTAGCAGTGGAATATATCGTCCCCACATCCTCACTTCCTAAATACAAGAAAGGTACTTACCTGCTCTAAGGTGCTGTTGATTGGCCAATAGGTCCAAGGGGTCTCATTGTACAAGCCAGTCAAATGAGCATTTATTTCTCACTCAGAGATGTTCACTGCAAGGTACGGCATGAAACGTCTCACTGTTCCTCTCTGCTGTCATCCTGCAGAAATGAACTGTTTACCTAGTTGCCGGCCACTTCCTGCGAATTGATTGGTTCAGCAGGAGAGCTCTTTCCAAGGGATCTAGTCTCAAACTTGCCTTAAATATATGTGCTGGTTGCAATTAGGTAAGTGAAATATAACTTACTCTACATTCTTAGAATATTCTTGGCTCATTCTCCACGGTTTGGCTCCCGTGATGGAAAAGTGGGCCCCCCCATGCCAAATAGAGAACCGGAGCCAAGTCTACGTATTAGGCTACGTAGAGGGTCGGTCGTGATGTGCGTATATCACGGAAAAACAAGGAAGAGCGCTCGGCAGAAAACGCAGAAATTCCTCGAGCGTGCCAGCACCGGCGGGGTGTTGACATTGGATAGGTGTGACATTCCGTAATGCCGCCCCGCTCCAGTGCATCTGGCATTGCGGACGGCCGTTTGACAAAGGCCCAGGCTCCAGATCAAACCGGAGCAGTTCAAATGTCACCTGCTCTAATTAAAGCTGCAGACTCAGATGCAGGGGCACGTCGCCGCTGGCGATTTATTGCGGCGTTCCTCTGGCGTGAGTCGTCGCCTCCCTAGGTGACAGTTTATTTCTCTTTTCCTGGCTCTCCCAGCTATTTTGTTTTTCCCGTAAGATTGGGAGACCGTCCTGATACAAACATGCCAGTCCTCGTAGCACCTGCAAACAAGGTTTTTGATATGAATTAGCATTTCAGTTTCAACGGGCTAAAGGGGGCCTGACCCTATGTCCATTTGCAATTTAAAGAGACAGCTGACACCTAAACAGCAGGTGCCAAGATCGGCTTATTCCGAAGACATTCAACAGACTGGCTAACGGAAGCGAAGGGACCACTGGAATCCAAGCAGGAATGTTAAAAACAGACGACTGCTTTATCGATGCGGAATGCGAACGGGGGAAATTTCCACTACATATAAATGAAAACCGCATTAACTCCAACAGAGACCAAACTGCCAAATCTAGCCACACCATTTTGCGATGGGATGACCTCCGACGTCACAGTCAAAGACCATGTTGGGGACGATTTAATTACGGTTGCCTGATAGCGCTTAGTTAGATAGGAGGATGCTGGTAAGTTAATGGTTTGATAGTTACCGAAAAAAGGAAATCACAGCAGAGTCTGATTGTTGAAAGGACAGCGATTCCAGAGGACAGACCGCAAAGTTAATGCAGTCCACATGTGAGACGTTCTGCTCTAGGGGCAACCGCACGCAGAAGAACACGCCTGCAGACTCCACCCACACAGTCCATCAGGGACGTCTGGGACTCTGTCGGGCTCCTGCTGGTCATGGGGTCACTCTGCCGAGGAGTGATGTGCATCCATGCCACTGACCCCCCTACAATGTGAAGGAAGCTATATTCAAGACACAGCAGAATGCCCTCTTACTTTCTAAGAGAACATTGCTTCTCATCACAAGAACCCACATCCTCTGTTTGCGTCTGTAAGTCTGCTCATGCATCCTGCATGGCTCTTTGAACAATGTAGGTCATATATAAACATAACACATATGTGTTATAGAGCTGTGGAAAAAATTAAGAGACCACTCTATATTTTTAAACAAGTCTGCTTTTTAAAATCCTGGTTTAATCTTGGTTCTGCTGGCAACAGGCTACGATAAGCAGCAGGTTGATCCCAGGTTCAAATTTCGAAGGTGTTCTAACAACAAGGTGAAGCAGGGAACGACCAAAAACCAGCCAAGTAACATCAAGTGACCTTCAAAAGGAGTGGATGTGCAGGTGTGAAGAGCATTGCAAGGACCGTTCAGGGTCCTAGAAGCAGAACTGAAGTCTCATAAGTTAGGAAGAATCCCTTGACTGATGAACAGAGAACCAGGCTGCAGTTTGCTCTCTCTCTCTCTCTCTGGTATTGCTGATGAATATGAATTCCTTTCAGCAAGTAAAAAGGAAAGTAGGATGTTGGGTTACCTCTCTAGGTCAAGGGAGGTGAAGCTAAGATTATATAATTTTTTGGTAAGACCCCATCCAGAATATTGTGTGCAGGTTTGGTCACCATACCTTAAAAAGGACATTGCTGCCTTACAAATAGTTCAACGTAGGGTTACAAGAATGATTCCTGGTCTCAGAGGTCTTATGAGGAGAGTTTAGCCGAGCTGAACTGGTTCAGCCTTGAGCGAAGGAGGCACTCTCCATATATTTAAGATGTTTTTCCTTTTTTCCTCACCTTGGTATGGAGAGCCGTTATCTGGCCGAACTTCTCAGTCAAAGTAGGCCATTTACCGGTGATCCACTGAGAACGAGATAAATTCAGGTTTCGTGTCTGTGAATGTGAACCAAAATGAGGGAAGTAAGCTCTCACTCACTGCCCTCTGTGTAGCTATGAAGAACAGAGCCAATCCGGGTGGTTTCATTTTTAGGTCTATTGAGGCTGACAGACTGAAAAGCAAATGGCTGGGAAGACAGTGGTCCAGTGCAATGCTATTCCCACATCACGGCCATCCCCCCACTGAGTAGTTAGTGTCCATGCATAATCGCTGCTGCATAGGCGATTCTCGACGGCACGTAAAAGTCCAAATGCCGGCAGGTCATGCTCATTGATGACCGGCAGTGGTAAAATCTGCTGCCGTCGACATTAAACTATATTAGTGCAAATTTGCTTTGACTCGGTACATGTTCTTGAGCTCGTTAAACATGTCTGGACCCACTTCGCCATGTTTAATAAAACCGCAGACTCTGAGTTCTGTTCGAGTCCCCTCTCCAGCAGTGGAAAAACTCAAAGAAAATGGCCTGGGTAAAAATCCAATTTTTGACCACAAAGAAAGCTGAGACATAGTTTGAAAATCTGGTGTTCGTCCCGTTACAGAACTGAAAGCATCCTAGTTCTCTTCATTATATAAACAGCTTGAGAACATGGGATGCTGCATAAAACATAAGACGGTATAGTGTCTCTATATTCTATGGCATAGAAAATATACACACACACACACACACACACACATACACGCATCAGTCAAAAGTCACACCTACCCATAGAAAGGTTCATTTGTACTGTTCTCTACATTTTACATAATTAAAGACATTAAAACTACAAAATGATATACATTATGCATTGGCCAAAATAAGTTTGTTTTGGGGGGGGGGGACTCTTTGAGTTGAGAATCAGTTGCCAGTTCAAATCCTGTGGCTGCCTGAGTGATGCCACCATTGGGCCCTTGAGTGAGGCCCTTAACCCCAATTGCCCCAGGGACAGGCTGACCCTACTGTCTCCTCTACGCCAGTTCCATGAGGTGGCCTCCTGGGCTGCTTTTCCAGCTGTCCTGAAGGACACATATGCTGAGCCCTCATTGGGCAATTCTCCTTCACTCTCTGGTCAAACTCTTCCCAAACCATCTCTCCTGTGTTTAGGTCAGGTGGCCAGGTCATGTGACACGACACATATAACTCTCCCATTAAGGCAGCCTGGTGTGTCCAAACTTTTGACAGGCACGGTATAATGCAGTGCATAATCAGTGACAGTAAAGCATGCTTCTAGCTGAAGTCTTAAATGACTGGCCTCCTGCTCAGATGAGAGTCACATGTGTGGGACGCTGCCTCGAGAAGCATATATACTTCAGGAATGCGAGCGAGTAGACGCTGGTAGAACAGAATGTCAGTGCCGGAAAGGGCTCCAGACAAATGGTAAAGGAAACCTTGACGGTCTACTGAATGAAACGATGGCCATTCATGGTCTTTGTTCTAAGCCGTCATTCATTATCTCTGATGGTAGGGGGACAGGAAGGGACAGGAAGAGACCAGGGACGCAGTTTAAAATACTAGGACAAATAGCCAAATTAAACTCGCCCTATCAGTTACTGGTAGCAGAGTCAGTGTAGCCAGAGGTTGTTCTCCAGTCTTTGCTTGCATTTATAACACCCATTTCTGAGAATGAGGACTAATGCTGAGGGTTTTCTGCTGTTCTTACTCACAAACCTCTGTTTCTTTAAAAAAATAGCTGAAATAATATTGACTCAAATGATATGAAAAGCTAGTTTCATCTTTCTGGGGATCATATTATTGTTTTACTGTAAAGTTAGACTGCTGTTCATTCTTGGAACTCACTTTTAGTTCACTTGGGGTCTTTTCATGATTTTTCTAGGGCTCATATATTTATAGAACTCAGAACAAATACTGAGGTATCCAAAATATTGTTAAAATATGACCGACGATCAAAGCATATTATAAGCTGAATTTATATTTAATGCCATGTAGTAGATTGTTTTCATTGTCTAGACTTCAGCAGCATGAAGCGTAAAGGGTAACTGAAATTCTTGCAGTTGAATTGGGGGGGGGGGGGGGGGGGGAATCGCGGCACCTTAAAAAAAGGCCTTTAAATTAAGTTAAATGAGGTGAAATGAACTTGCTGTGAACACTGACAGAAATAAGAGCATAGGGGTAATTAAAGTGTGAGACGACATGAAACAAAAATGTCTTAAATGTGTAAACTTTAGACGAGAAGGCATCGCAGTAGTATTTTATATCTGCTTTTATTAGATCTGGCTGATGTCAGAATGAAAAGCGACTTGCCATTTTTAGTCGAAGTTAGCAGCTCCAGCGTGTCTCCGTAGCACCACCCTGGAGCTGTGGTCACGGCGGCTACGGGGGCAGAGGAAACGGTAGGTCGGCCGCGGAGGCTGCGCAGCCGTCTGAGGAGAAAATAAAAAGCCCTCTGTGTAGAAACGCTGTCCTCGCTTGAATCCCTGCCTTCTAAAAATAAACGAAGAAACGTGCAAAACACACCAAGCGGGCCGCCTTTGATCCCCTCGCATACGGGGCGCGCGAATTCGGCGCCATCGGCAGCCGTTTCTGTTGCCCACGCGGCCCTATTCGCGCGCCTGCTTCTCCGCCCGACTTCGACTTTGTCGCGAGCCCTAGAACTTTTCAAGCCCCGGGTTACGTTTCAAATCAGACTTACTCTTTAGTTCTTTATGATGCAGGATATTGGCCTGGCAGGCAAAAATCAACGAAGCAGGAGAAACAGATTTTTACCACACCTACATGTGCACTTACTTCATCCATTGGTGTTATGCTACGGACAGAATGTTTTATATAGGAAACTGACGATAAACTCAAATACATAAACTTTTTTTTAGTATGGCTGCATTAGTTATACCTCAACCTAAAAGCAACAAGAACAACAGCGTGGATATTTGCAATATATTCACAGTTAAGCAGGTTATGTAATCAGACTTTTAACATTTGGTGTAGTACTGTATTAATTCTGAATGGCATTTTTATCGCAGGGGAATCGTGTTGAAAATCACTGTTCAATAAAAAAGTTCTATTAATTAGCAATAAATTGAAATGAAACCTTTTTTCCCTTCCACTCAGGTTCCATGCAGCCCACAAGTTCTCAGCTGGGCATGTGGCTTTGTTTAGCTTTGTGGAAAGATTAAATAGGAAACTTGGATGAGTGAAAAAAAATTGGGACCTTTATAAGACAAAATTTGCTTAGCCTCTAATGTGTTTTCAGACTCAGATTTAACCCTTATCGGCTTCACTGTTTATTGCAGCACACATTAGCACTGGAAATGTCTTCATTGACATGGAGAATGAGACGTTGCACGTCATTCAGGAGTAGCTATTTGTGTCTGTCTGTGGTTTTCTATGCATCACTAGATGACCTGTTAAGATAAACTGTCTTAGAAATGGCAGAACTCTCATAACGGTCATGCGCCACATAACAACATTTCGGTCAATGACGGAATTCAAATACAACTGTGGTCCCATAAGATTATAATGTAGCTGAAAGTCATCGTAACGTAATACTGTGCTGATGCTGGTGTAAACAAACTTACTGTGCTACCAGTCCTATGTATACATGTATCACATACAATTATGTACAGTACATACTACTTGATAATGATAATAAGTAACTATGTTACTGGTTTATATATCTACTCTGCTGTATTTTTTTATCGTTATTTAGGCTAGACCATATAGCCTTGGTGTGTAGTTGGCTATACCATCCAGGCTTGTATAAGTACACTGTATGTAATATTCACACATCCACGGAATCACCCAACACTGCATTTCCCAGAACGCATCCTCATTATTAAGTGATGCATGACTATACATGCATCTACCCACCCATTATCCAGCTGCTTATTCTGGTCAAGGTCAAGCTTGATAGGCAACATTCCCATTTTCGTGCAGAAAAAGTTGAAATTACTCAGATCAGAAGCAATCGAGCATCATAGATAATGATATATTTAGGCTCGAGCCTGTAGGACTTCCTGCAAATTTCCCAGCATCCCTTCTCAGCCACAGTTATTACTGTTCCACAGGTTATTCCAGCATGTGCAAAAGGAAGAGAGTCCTCGCTGCCTTCAAGGACATAGCTACTAATTTTGCAACACCATTTATTTTCGGCCCAATACACAGGACCGTCAGTGGACCGTTAGTGACATACGCTACAGTATAATTGCATTGTTATTTGCACATTTTTAATTGTACCTTAGTAATGTGGACATTAAGTTAGCTATTTGGTCAGAGGAGTGAGGCAGCAATTCTTTTCAATGTTCAGCTGCTTTCTGAGAGCTTGATGCTAATTATTGACTAGCTGACTAAAAGAGCAACACTTACACTCTCTGGTCAGATATCTGTGTAATTAAACCCCATAGTACAATTTAACATCCAAAGTGACACAAACCTGGACCAGCTCCAGAACAAGGTCAATGATCTGAAACTGTATTGACCATCTTCCCTTAATTAGAGAGAGAGCAAATGTTGGCATAATCAGCATGTTATGACAAAAAAAAAAGGAAACGGATGGAAAAAAAAAATCTTTATTGGTTAAAAGAGCCTGTTTCACAGATATGATTGGTGTCACGTTTCTTGCTATCGTGCTTTTCCACACTGTACAACAGTGGATTCCGCAAAAATAACAATCTGACACTGCACTTTATGAGAAATACGCACATCCGAGTTTGCCGGGTTGCCATTCGTTTCCACCCAAATATGCCGTAACGGTCTCCCAAAGTGGACTGCTGACAGGAAGCACTGTTTAAATGCAGCGACTCTCCACTTGCCGTTTCATTTAATAAATTAGTAGCATGCGTACTAGGAAACATTTGCCCCTTCCTCTGCGTAGTATTACACCCTAGCCAAAATCTCAGTGCAAACACCACTGTAGCTGAAAAAAAACACATGATCTGCAGATGCTGAGTACCAAAGGACTATGATGCAATGGTTAAAACAAAAAACAAAGAATTCCAACTGACGTATCATCTACTATTGTTTGGTAGTTGTGGAGCTACACTGGCATATACCTTTTAATATATGACTAAATATTAGTCCAGCTCTATAAGCAGTCTTCTAAAAACTCACATTTGTGACACAGTTAGCTTGATTTACAGTACTAAAAATCTATCTCTCAAGCAGCAATGATTACACTGATTTTTTTTTTTGTAAAAAATCTCTTCCACCAAAGGCAAAAGACGAAAGCCTCTGTCTACCCAAAAAGCAAGAGAAAACTAAACTTACAAGAAATCAAGCCTTTCTGCCACAGACACTTTTACGACACGTTTCTAGCGAAAGGAAAAACAAGTTGTTTAATTGATTATCTGCTCTACAGCAGCTTCTACCCACAAATCAGAGAACTCTGCTTTCAGATAAAACGCAAGACGAAAAAAAAAAACAATAAGAAAAAAAAACACAAATGATACAACCGACACCACATAAATTCAAAGTTTATCAGGAAACAACAGTCCACTATAATTAATAAAAGCAACCAGAAACAACAAAAAAAGATAAACATACTGCAGAAATTTGGATTATTGTCAATAAATATGCTACAGGGACTCATGGTTTCATACAATATTGATATGGATATGACCTTATGACCTTAGTATGGTAGTAGTCAATCTTTACCTAGTGTTGGATGTCCTCCATTCATATACTAATAAATAAATATTACTCTAGTACACTGAAAAGACGCAACCTAAACCCTGTTTTACAAGATGGACAACAGCACAGTGAGAAGGTGGTTACAATGAGGACACAGAAGCCAAATGTTTGTCAGACCATTTTCAACACATGAAATCAGATACACTAGTAATATTTAAGTGCAATATCTCTAAATGGAATGTTATTGTGTGGGCAAAGCAAAGGATTAAAGAAACAAAAAAACACAACAAAACATCATTGAGACACACTCTTCTAGAGCATAGCAACAGGCAGCGAGAACTCTCACGTCCAGCGCCCCCTAGTTGTGTCATATTGTTAAAGCTCGTTAGCCTGCCTAGTTTCAACGCCACTGTTAATTAATAGTACCTCCAGCAGGGTGTAAGTATTTTTCTCTGTCTACTAGAGTCTCAGCCAAAGACAGCAAACAGGGAAAGTACCGCCCATAAGCACGTGAGGACAACTCTTAGTGCTTTGTGTTCTGTGCCGTCTTGGACAAGCAGGGGTAGGGAGGCGGGATGAGCCTTGGAGCTAGACGTCAAGATCGTCTGGCCTTGCCCGACTGCTAATCCGGCTGCTGGCCCGGCTACATGGCCGTGGGTCTATCAAAGCCAGGGGTTGCAATTCATGGCCCACGGTCATTTTCTTGGGATCATGGGTATCATCGGGGAAGTCAAATGCCTGCGCGTGGGAGTTGGAGATGGTGCTGCCGTTCTGGCCCAGACGGTTTTGCTCGGTGCTGTAGTTGGCCCAGTTCTGCTCGTTGGCTTGCTTGTTGTAATTGCGGCAGGAATTGGTCCTTTCTCCGGTAGCCAACTTGTAGCCCGGGGGCGATATGGGAGACAAAGGGGCTGTGGGGGAAGAGCAGCCATTGTAGTAGGCATACTTGGAGTTGGTCATTTCCTTGGGGGTGGGGCTCAGAGTGCCGCCGCCGTGGAACTCGGTTTGTTTGCCCTTCACGCGATCCTTGATTCGTTTGAAAAAGACATAGAACAGCTCGATCACATTGAGAAGCAGGGAAACCAGGGACACCACCAGCATGAAGATGATGAAGACTGTCTTCTCGGTGGGCCGGGAGAGGAAGCAGTCAACTCTGTGTGGGCAGGGAATCCTCTGGCAGGTGTAGACGGCACTGAGGCTGAAGCCATACATGTACCACTGTATTATCAAGAAGCCCACCTCGAAAATGGACTTGAACAGAATGCTTATGACGTAGGTTCGCAAGAGAGCGCCCTTCATTTTCACCTTCCCGTGTTCCTCCAGTCCATGCTTAAATTTTTTCATTTCGATCTTCTTCAGCGGTATGTCCACATCGCCGCCGTCATTCTGCACCGCCTTCAGCTCTTCCTCCTTCCTGTTGAGCTTCTCCTCTTTGCGCATGAGATAGAAGACATGAGCCAAGTACAGGAGCGTCGGGGTGGAGACGAAGATAATCTGCAGCACCCAGAAGCGTACATGCGAGATGGGGAAGGACTTGTCGTAACATACATTCTCGCAACCGGGCTGCTGGGTGTTGCACTTGAATGCCGACTGCTCGTCGCCCCAGGCGCTCTCCACCGCGGTGCCCAGCACCAGGATTCGGAAGATGAAGAGCACCGACAGCCAGACCTTCCCTCCGGCTGTGGAGTAGGCCTGGACCTTGTCAAGGAGTCTTCCTAAAGCGCTCCAGTCACCCATCTCGATGGGTATCTAGCTGGAAATGGACATTGAATTTTGGACATTACCCATGAGGCATCGCAACATAGACACATTCATGCAGCCAGAGGCTTTTCAACACAAACAAAAACAGACAATTTTCATTTCACAACTGAATATATATGTATGTATGTATATTTATATGGCCATATGGTTTATTAACAAGTCAGAAGAATATGAAGCATAAAAAGGACAACCAATGATGGTGACCCATTACTGAGGAGCAGTGTGTGTGGGGGGGGGGGGGGGTAGATAAAACAGTAATAATAATAATAATAATAATAATTTAAAAATATTTTAGAAGGAGTACATTTCAGCAGTGGAAATTAAAGATGACATAAACTACAGAAAGTTTCATGGATGCCTGATGCAAACGCCCCAAACGCTTCTCAGGATCACGCTCAATTTGACCTTTTCCTTCCTTTTCATAAATCAATTCAGCACTTAAGCTGAATGAGCATCATGTGCTGTGCGTTTCACTTAGGGAGGGAGTGAGACATCTTTCAGTTATAAATAAAACATGCACCCTCTAGAGGGAAATTGAGTTATATGTCAGTGTCTTTGCGTTTGGAAATAACATGCCCTCGGTAGCTTCTGGATGCTTTCGTTCTGTAATCATGCTAGCAGGCTCGTATACCAGCGGGGAGGGCTTGCAGACGTGCTAGCGTTTTCCATCTGGCGCCCCGGCGATTTCTGGCCACGTCGGCTCTGAGCGTTAGCATTCATTCGGATGCAGTGAGTGTCTTCCGGAGCCTTTAAGACGTAACGGGGCTGCGGTGCATTCATGCTCGGCCAGACAAACAGAAAGCACGGCCTCGTATTCTTGGCAGCTTTCCGTCTTCCGCGGATCAAACGGAGCTGCTTCCTGATTCCAGTGCAACTGGCCGGAATCACGGATGTCAGTGTGTGCGCGTGCAGGATGCAGCCGCTGCGCAGATAAGCAGCGTCAGACCGGCGCTCGCTGCAGTGCAAGTAACAGCTCGGCTACAGTTTAAATCTATTAAAACCCCCCGGACTGTTATGCGATTTACTGTTAAGGTGAAATGTACAAAACGAATAAATTAATCTTAAAATGTACTTCTGGATAATAAATGAACTAGAACCATACAGTATGCCTCCTGTTTAATTCATGGAGACCTTAAGTGTCCTTAGTGTAAGAGGTCAGTTGAACCATCATGAGATATAGCACCCTTACTAATTCCTCATGAAAGGGATTATTGGATTTCAAAATGAAAGCATGAAAGGTCTTCATCGTAACATTAATAACGGGTTACTGCATTTTATATAATGCAAACCAAGGGAGGCATCAACTGATCAGATATCTTAAGAATGTATCTGTTTTTCATCTTTTTCCATTCAAAACAATGAAAAGAACTTCATTTTAAACAAGTCAACTTTTCATCGGTTCCTAAAAGCATATACAACGCAACTAATATCTCATTCGCATTGATACCCATTAGTGCAAGGCCTCTGCTTTTTTTTGGTGCTGTTATAATATTAAGTTATTTTGCTGATCCGTATATAAGATGCGCGTGTTTAATAGTCCCTCATATCCACATTCAGGGTGAACGCAAGAAACCATTTAAGACTGCCTCGCGTAAAAAGCGGTGCATTAGAATTCCTACAGACGCGGAGAAACATCATAGCAGGATAATATAATGAGCCAACATGCGCATAAAAAGTCATTTGCATGAGACTGGAGAAGCCCGTTATCTCCGTTTCTCTCTGAATATTCGCAGCAGGAGCCAAGTTTAAAAAAACACCCCAATGGAGACGGCTTCGTTTTTCGGCTCTTTGGTGATGCAGGCTTTTTATTTAATACAGTGGGTAATGTTTGACAAAATAGTTCAATAAATCTATCAAACAGGAAATACTGAATACTCCAATGAGTGTTCTTGTCTTTTTTTGACAATTTTAAATCTCTCCAGTTCAGCTGCCCGATAAATATTGAATAAGTGTTATTATATGCCTTTGTACCATTTAAACTTAACGAAACTTGTGTCAAATGTCTTTCTCTGAGGAACTGAGATATTATGCTCACATTTTTTTTTGTAAAATACTAAGTGATGTAACAGAATATTATATATATTTATAATATGTAATAAAATATAATTCTAAAATTGAAACAATTTTTTAAATACAAAAGCGACTAAGTCGCGATGACAATTTACCACAGTGTAAAAGTTACTAATACAAGTGTTAACATTAGTCTTAAGAGTTTATTTATCAAGAGGGACTTTATCCTTTAAGCATCTTAGAAACGCTGGCAGTAACTAAAATACATTTTGTGCATAATAACTTTTGTACACATAAAAGTTCGCGATCTGCAACGAAACTCTTAGTTTTAGTTCAATCTTACCTGGAAAGTTGCTTAGAAGCTAAGGGAGACAGTCCTGAGGGACTTACTCCTTGAACCGATTTAGACCACTCACTGTTTTCTTCAGATCCAAGTTTGGGACTGATGAAAAACTGAGAGAAACTTGTAAAACTTTCTTTGCTTATAAGAGTCTTTATAGGGGCTGGGGGGAGGTCACCTGATTTCCTACGTCAGACGGTTTTTAAACCTCCTTTCGCCGGACATGCGAACATGTCTCTTCAGACATGTTTTCAGAACAGTACTTAAATTGACAACGAAATTAAAGCGTTTGTGTCTCAAACTCCAAACTAAATGTGTTATCGCCGTAATAAATGAGTATATACTTGTATCTGTATATTCATGTACGATATACTCGAATTATTTAAATGTGCCTATTGCGCCACCTAGTGTGAATTCAGTTAATAATCTTAGACACGCTGGTGTTTTCAATGGGACAGTCGTCACCCATAACTCGTGTTCACGTTTGTAGAACCCATTCTTAGATTTTATTGCATGCTTCACTGGCAAAATCATTTTTTAAAAATAAATTCAGCTCAAACCAAAGAAGTAAGAAATATTTTACTGCGGTCAAGCCAAAGAAGTATTTTAAAAAATTTATCGTATTAAAAAAAAAAAAAAACAGAACTTTCTCGTACAGCTTTGTGACAAATTGCCTGGATGGATTTATGATTTAACATTTTTCATAGACAACCTTCTAAAAATTGTGCAGTAATCGTGGTATATATTGCATTGCTAATTTTGTAATATTAATAAACGGGTGCATTAGTTCCGCAAACTTAGTTGATTTGTGTGCTGTGTATTTCATTTTCTCTTATGAATGATTTGCTGCCATCTGACTAAACGAATAGTGGTAATTGTTTTGTTGTCCTCGAGAGGGCAGTGTTGTTCTAGTGCGTGTCCTTGGCTGGTGACTGCAGAGAGAACCTCTATGACAGATGTTCATCTGCTCCTGATTTTGCAAAATTTGTGTCATCTGTAAATTTGACTAAATCTAAAGTAATTAGTTATTTTTTGGTTAGCCCTTAATTTTAGGGTTTTATATGTGCTACAGGGTGGCATGGTGGTTAGCACTGTTGCCTCACCAGGGTTTGAGTCTCTGCCATGGTTCCTTAGGTGTGGAGTTTGCATGTTCTCCCTATGTCAACTTGGGGTTTCCTCTGGGTATGCTGGGATTCCCTCCACAGTCCAAATTAGGTTAATTAGAGTTACTAAACTGCCCATTTGTGTGCCCTGTGATGGATTGGTGCCTCACCCTGGGTTGTTCCCTGCCCTGTACCAGTAACCTCTGGAATTGGCTCTGGACCCCCCCCCCCCCCCCTCATGACCCTGAATAGGGCAAGTGGTTATAGAAAATGAGTAGATAAATATATGGGTTACCCTAGGATTTGACCCTTAGGGGTGCTGATTCTGCAAGAAATAGGGGCTGAAATCTCTAAATGGGTTTCAGAGTGACTTACACAAAGGCATGGTGCCTGATCCCCACCTAAATTGGGTCTGGAATTCCCTATATCTGCATGCGTAAAAGCACAGCACAAGGTGTATCTTCAAATTAGCGCGGAATAAGAAAGATCAGCTCAAACGTTACATAAACCAACACAGGTGGCGTTGCACCACTTTGTTACTGGCCATGGTGGAAATGATATTTTGTGTTTTGATGTACAACTAAAGTAAGAAGGAAAGAGCTTATGCTGGGTCTGTTTGTTCAGCTCTTGTGTTTGTAAGATTGTAGAGCCCAAAGCAAACAGGTGTCTGTTTAGCCAGGATTTAGGGAAATTGCATCATGTGCGGTGATTTTGTCTAAGAAAAGTAATGTTTGCGTTTCACGTGGCTTTTCATTGTGTCTGCACACTAGTAATTAACACACACACACAATGAATGAGATTCCAGCTTGATAAATTCAAGTAATTTTTTATGAAGTTAAAGAATACTTTATAAAGCATTAAGACACATTAATTTCAGCAGAATATATATGTATGTAGCTCCTACGTTTTTCTGTGATGATTCAATATGAGGGCACTAAATATATTTATATAAAGACTAACATGTACAAAACACCAAGAGAAAATAAAAAATAAAACTTTTCACTACTACATATCCACCTGTGAGAATGTGATCCTAAAAATGTACATCATGAAACATTAGTGTGTATATAGGTTTGATCACAAATTTCATACTTAAGAAAATATTGCTTTTTTTCATCGGCTACTTTAAGTGCGTCTTCCGTTAACATGTATTGGGATCCCCTTTGTTTTCCTTTTTGACCCACATCTGGAGCAAATCAAGTAAAAGATCTCCAGTACATTCAAAATCAGAGACACGCAGGCCACGACGAGCATGAAGATGATGAAGATGGTCTTTTCTGTCGGCCGAGACATGTAGCATTCAACGTGGAATGGGCATGGAGATCTGGAGCAAACGAACATGGGCTCCAGCACGAAGCCGTAGAGGTAATACTGGCCCACGATGAAGGCCGTCTCAAACAGGATCTTGAAGAAGATTGAGGTCAGGTAGCTGCCTAGAAGATTCCCTTTGAGAGCCACCTTCCCGTGCTCATCTGAGTATTTGGGCAGCTTTGGGCACTGATTCTCTGGGTGCTCCTCCAAGTGCATTCTTAGCTTCTTCTCCTTATGCACGACCAATATAACGTGTCCCAGATACATCAGGGTTGGCGTGGAGACGAAGATGATCTGTATGAGCCAGAAGCGGATGTGGGAGATGGGGAAGGCGCGGTCATAGCACACGTTCTCGCAGCCGGGCTGCTTCGTGTTGCAGACGAAACCAGACTGCTCGTCCCCCCACACCTTCTCGGCTCCAGTAGTCAAGACCAGGATCCTGAAGACGAAGAGGACGGTGAGCCAGACCTTCCCGATGACCGTGGTGTGGGTCTGCACCTTGTCCAGCAGACGGCCCAGGAAATCCCACTCCCCCATCGTTCTCTGATTGCTGGGACTGAAAAACGAAGGCAGGCAGCTTTCTTTAAATTCAGGAGTCACCAAGCTGGCAGAAAAGCCACAGTCACACCGACAAATATGCTCGTAATGTTATATCCAACTTCATCCAAAGTCACTAGCTGATGGCTTTTAGTGTCCTGGGTAATAAAGGTAAATCAACATTATCTGTGATATAAGTTTTTTTTCTTGCCTGTGACACAGGGCTTCTCCGCTAGTCTGTCAAGCTTCTTTGCCGTTTTTTCAGCTATAAAGTCTATGATAAAGTGCAAGCAACTATATAACGGCAGCTATAATAATATTATTATTAATAATAATAATAATAATAATAATAATAATACTTTGATTGCTAGGTAAGAGATGCAGAAAACAAGACAAAATCTGCCGTGAATGTAAGTGTTGTATTAAACAGAATTACATGGATGATATACCTATACACATATGTAATGATTTATTTGTTTTGGTTCATCCAGCAAAAATATTGCAGATTCCGGTGTTTTATCCTGTCCGTTTATTCCTTTTACTCCCTATTGAATTGTGAATTGGATACGGAATGATTGGTTCTTAAGGTCATTCCCTCCAAAGCTTCCCAGAGGCCACACAGGCCAAACCACAGACGACCTGGCTTACCTTTAGAAAGCGAAGACCTTCACCAAAGCTTCTGACTCCTCCTGGTCCTGCAGCCAAATGGGCACTTACCAGCAATCGGCTGTAATCTTCACTTTCTCTGGAATTGCACAATGCTTCCCAAGAAGCTACGTTGTTCCTGACATCCGCGAATTATAAATCTGGCAGGAGCCAATAGTGCACGCAGTGAACTGCTCCTCGATAGGACATTAATGATTGACAGGCGTTCTGACAGCCTCTATAGAAAACAGCTCAAGAGTAATAGCATATGTGGCACGCACGTCACGATAACACGAGGGTCAACCACTTTCCAAAGACTCGGAATCTTCCGGTGCTGCTGAAATATATTCAGGTTTTCGCAACACAAACACCCAACTAAGTGGCCCAGCCGTTTTCCGAGTGGTGCTCACGTTGGGTACAGATATTCAGGACTCAGTTTACACTCAAAAAACGGTGTTGGCAGGGTGAAAGATGCAGGGGCACTTCATGTGAATGTGCAGGTTCTGCCATGTTGGGAAAGAGGCCACTGTGGTGATGCATGCAGCTATACCAGTTTGGGATGAGGTAGAAGGATGCTTGGCAGCGTACTGTGAGCTTCGGTGGGTCTGACTCTGGCTTTGGGACTATATGACTATGAGTCTAAGTCGTGTTTAGAAACGACGCAAGCCTTTGAATACTTAATGTTTATGCTTTTTAAGCCTTTATTTAGTGTAATTACATACATATACTTCGCATACATATACTGATAAAAATAACCACAATGCACATCAAATAGACTAAATTACATGTTTTTATTTGGAAATATTTCTGACAAACATGAATAAATAAAAATCAATTTCTGACTTTGAGACAAAATACATGCAAATATTGATTTGTCCTATTGAGAAAAAGTTTGCTGGATCCATCATAACGCATGTGGGCCAATTTAACATCGAGAGTCACAGCATGTCCCATGTCCTGAGATTGGCGTGCTTGGTCTTATGCTATGCTGTGAGGGCAAGTCTGTCCGTCCTCATTTTTCAGATATACTTTGCTGGACAAAGTACTCTGGCGACTGTCTCCGGACAGTGCAGTGTGCAAAGTGGCCGTGTATTTCTGCTTTTTTCTAGACGAATCCTTCAGCTTTGAGCAGATTAAGTAAAATATCTCCATTACATTCAACAGCAGAGACACACAAGAGATCACTAGCATGAAGATGATGAAGATGGTCTTTTCTGTCGGCCGGGACAAGTAGCATTCAACGTGGAATGGGCATGGAGATCTGGAGCAAACAAACATGGGTTCCAGCACGAAGCCATAGAGGTAATACTGGCCCACAATGAAGGCCGTCTCAAACAGGATCTTGAAGACCAGGTTCACCATGTAGCTGCCCAACAGGTCTCCCTTGATCTTCACTTTTCCGTGGTCATCTGAGTACTTTGGCAGCTTTAGAGTCTGCTCATGGTTTTGTAAATGAATCCTCAGCTTGTTTTCCCGGTGAACGATGAGTAGAACGTGTCCCAGGTACATCAGGGTTGGCGTGGAGACGAAAATAATCTGCATGACCCAGAAGCGGATGTGGGAGATGGGGAAGGCGCGGTCATAGCACACGTTCTCGCAGCCGGGCTGCTTCGTGTTGCAGATGAAACCCGACTGTTCATCCCCCCACACCCTCTCGGCTCCCGCCCCCAGGACCAGGATCCTGAAGACGAAGAGGACGGTGAGCCAGACCTTCCCGATGACCGTGGTGTGGGTCTGCACCTTGTCCAGCAAACGGCCCAAAAAAGTCCAATCTCCCATTTTTCACTTTTTCAGACTGTGGGGTTCAACCAAAATAAAAGAAAGCACTGGTGAACTCTGGGGTCCCAAAGTAGGCCGACAACATTCTGTTATTGTCAATAGGTGACAAACATGACTGTTAAATTATTCAGGGAGTCCTCAAGTTTATTGCCCTTAAACTACAAATTTCACAAAGGATTACAGACTCGGTTTAATTTTGGATTCATGCAAATGAATGCACATTATTCGCAACTATGAGTTTACCTCTCATTTAAAGTACAAACATTTTTCTTATTAATCAGGATGTGTTGAACGTGCAGCACTGCAACCAGCCAGAACTGATTGTTCTATTTTATTTCCTGTGGTTGCTTCTGATTTATATAAAGTTAGAATAAAACAGCAATGCCCGCACACATAAAAAGTCAAAGGTATCCTGTCCTGTTCATTTCACATAAGTACAAAAAGAAAATTTAACCCATCGTGCAGTTGGGTGTAACGCGGGGCAGGACCCACCAGGTGCATGTTATCAGTCAGTCCAGAGAAGCCACTGCTGTCCAAATGCAATATTAGTGCTGGAGTAACTATTAACCTTCTGTAAACTGCGCAGTCTGGCACAGGGCTGAGCTCACAAGGCACTCAGCTCTGAATTGTTCTTACAGAGACGCAAGATTTCTGGAAAATTTTTCTTTTTCTTTTGCTACCACTTCCAGCCGTGGCTCATTAGGCAAATTTCTTTAATCGTACAAAAACAATGAATCAAAAATGTAGCATGTGTATAGAGGGAGACGATGACCAGCAGACCAGGACTGCAGTGTCCTGTCTCTGATTCGGGAGATTCTTCTATAACTCCTCAGGATTCACTAGCCCGCGTCTCTGCTAAACCCGTTCCCGCATAATCAGTGTCTCCATTCCCTTCTCCTGTATCACCTGGTCTTATGGCATAATTATTACATATAAAAAGAGCAGTGGGTATTAGACCCACAACCCAGACCAGGACTAGCGGTTTGAAAATGGAGGCATGGGTACGTTTGGTGAAAATGTAACTTCAGTTTAAGTGCTATACATTAATGGCACAAAGCAATATTAATGTTGTAAATAAATGAATGCAAAATATCTCATGCCTCATAACAGATCAAAGTATATTTAAGAAATGCTCTCAGTTCATTTCAATACAGCAATATTGAATTAAACGCTTGGCATACAGTTTGGAGAGAGATATGTTTCAGCAAACTGGCTACAATTTTTAAAACTATTTTGCCTTCCCCATTAAAGCAAAACGTTGCTCACCTCTAAGTCTTCACTGTCGAGTGCCAGTTACTAGGTAGTTGTGATGAATCTTGTTTTTTTTTCCAGAGAGATTGCACAAGATGTACCAAAGTGTCACTTTGGCCATGGACTGTATTCTGAGGAGTGCCAGAATACTGTGGTTTATTATTAATTGACAGGACCTTGAAAAACTCACATGAAATACAAGTGTTTTCGGAAAGAGACCCCTCCCTGTCATCAGTCACCCGCGTGTCGTTTTCTAAAGGAAACAAACGAAGCCATGAGCGGCTGTTAAAACTGACGTCTCCTGAAGATAGATCTCAATATAAACTTTTTCTGTAGTATACAGGGCAAAGTGGAAACACTTTGGATGAGTGTTGGATGATTATTATTGTTATTATTGTTATCATTATTGTTATTAGTAGTAGTAGTAGTAGTAGTGGTGGTAGCAGTAGTAGTTGTTGGAGTGGTAATAGTGGTCGTTGAAGTAGTATGTTCTGAGTATGAAAGATCTACCAAAGTTTTTTTTTAATTATTATTATTCCTAACCAGGTAAAAATGACTAGTTTGCACTTATCCAAAAAGTTCTCTGTCCTCTAACACCATAAACCCGACTGTACCCAGAATGTGGTCGTCATTTCATTCTCGCTGCTCTGACGGGCACCCTCACGCGTATGTGTGTTTTGGGGAAACGTGCAGACCCAAACACCAATCCTCAGCCCAGCGGCGCCCCCTAAATGGGACGAGCACTGTGACCCCAGACAGCGGCGTAAGCTCTCCTCTCAGCACCATGATTCTCCCATTTTAATTTAGGATACTGTTTGTATATTAGTTGAAGCATTTAAAATTAATTTAATGAGCGTATATTTTTATAATTTCCAGATGCTTTCCATAGCTACAAATTCATCCCTAGGCACAGTGAGGAGGAAGCTAATTCCAGAAAGCCAGGCAGGGGACATCCGGGACAGGATGCCAGTCCAGAAAGCCAGGCAGGGGACATCCAGGACTGGTTGCCAGTCCAGAAAGCCAGGCGGGGGACATCCGGGACAGGATGCCAGTCCAGAAAGCCAGGCAGGGGACATCCAGGACTGGTTGCCAGTCCAGAAAGCCAGGCGGGGGACATCCGGGACAGGATGCCAGTCCAGAAAGCCAGGCGGGGGACATCCGGGACTGGTTGCCAGTCCAGAAAGCCAGGCAGGGGACATCCAGGACTGGTTGCCAGTCCAGAAAGCCAGGCGGGGGACATCCGGGACAGGATGCCAGTCCAGAAAGCCAGGCAGGGGACATCCAGGACTGGTTGCCAGTCCAGAAAGCCAGGCGGGGGACATCCGGGACTGGATGCCAGTCCAGAAAGCCAGACAGGGGACATCGGGGACTGGATGGCAGTCCAGAAAGCCAGGGGACGAAGGCGGGGGACATTGGCACACATTCACAGTACGGATAATTTACCCAAAGCATGTATTTCAGTGGCAGGGGGAAAGCGGAATATCTGGAGGAATCCCACACACACTTGGGGAGAACATGCAAACTGCTGAAACGCAGTTGGGATTCAAGTGGGATTCAAAGCCCTTTCCCTGGGGGTGAGAGGCTGCACATGAAGCTACTGTATTCCCCCCCCCCCCCCAAATACCCATATTTAAGCATATTTATTTGGTTTCGCGACTGCAAATGGTCTGCGTGAGTCCATGCAACTTTCGTGCAGGAATATTTTGTCCTGCTGGATCCCTATTTTTTTAATTGAATTTTTGTTGCACTTTTTTAAAATTTTATTTGCTGTATGTCATGTAGTTTTAACTGGTTTCTTGTTTCTTTTGTGAACAAAGGAACAATGCTGAAATACTGTCATTTTTATTTAAAAACCCAAGGAACGAAGCAACATAAAATACATCTGAAAACCTTAACATTGTTTTTTAATATTAAGTCACTTATCACACATCAGTCACAATTGACATCAGCATAAAAAGACATGAAACTACGTGGAAAAACACCAGACACAACATGCAACCAAATACAATAAAAAGTATTTTGTAGTCAATGAGTTTTATTGAATTATCGTATTACTTACATGTTTATATAAATACAGGACATTGTTAAATATTGAATATTGAATATTGTAGCAAGCATGCATGTACAAAGTAACGGATCTAACATCTATATTGCACTTCTTGTTGAAATGTAATATCCATCCACCCATTTTCCAAACCGCTTATCCTACTGGGTCGCGGGGGGTCCGGAGCCTATCCCGGAAGCAATGGGCTCGAGGCAGGGAACAACCCAGGATGGGGGGTCAGCCCATCACAGGGCACACTCATACACCATTCATTCACACATGCACACCTACGGGCAATTTTAGCTACTCCAATTAACCTCAGCATGTTTTTGGACTGTGGGGGGAAACCGGAGTACCCGGAGGAAACCCCACGACGACATGGGGAGAACGAAATGTAATATTTCAGTCTAAAATAAAAAAACAACAGCTTTTTGCATTTGCTTGATTTCAGCTGAATAATGAAGTCTGTGACTTGTAGGATAGATGCTATGGCGTGACTGAATTTGCGGCACATGAAATATTTCACACTTTGAGGAGAGACACACCAGCATGCCGCTTGACACTCAGGGGCTGCTCAGCAGCGTTTTCTCCTCCTTTGACCCATCCCAGTTCCCGTCGGTACTCTGGAGCCGACTCTGATCACTCTCCCGCTTAAGGTTCATCTCGTTCTGCCGGCTTCCCTCCTCGCGGTCCACCTGCATCTGCCAGCTAAGCGAGGTAGATCCGCTGGGATACTTTGTGTAGATCTTCTGCTGCTTCTGGACCGGCCTTCGTCGTCTGCACTTCACTCTAGTGCACAGCAGGTAAAGGACTTCGGCGACATTCAAGGCCAACGAGATGCACGACACCACCAGCATGAAGATGATGAAGATGGTCTTTTCCGTCGGCCGGGACATATAACACTCGACCGTGAACTTGCAAGGTTTCCTGGAGCAAGGGAACATAGGAACCATGACAAACCCATACAGGTAGTACTGGCCCAGGATGAACGCCGTCTCGAAGATGATTTTGAAGAGCAGCTGCGTCATGTAGCTGCATAGCAAGTTGCCTTTGATCTTGATCTTGCCCCTGTCGTCGGTGTACTTGGGGGTCTTTAGCGTGCCGTTCTCTTTGTGCTGCTTCAGCTGCTGCCGGATCTTCTTCTCCTGGTGGATGACATGCAGGGCATGTCCCAGGTACATCAGGGTTGGCGTGGCCACGAAGATGATCTGCATGACCCAGAAGCGGATGTGGGAGATGGGGAAGACGTGATCATAGCACACGTTCTCGCAGCCGGGCTGCTGGGTGTTACAGATGAACCCCGACTGCTCGTCCCCCCACACGCTCTCGGCCCCCGCCCCCAGGACCAGGATCCTGAAGATGAAGAGCACGCTCATCCATATCTTCCCGATGACAGTGGAGTGAGCTTGAACCTTGTCCAGAAGTTTGGATAGAAACGACCAGTCTCCCATTCTTTAGATTTTCTTTAAAGAACAGAAAATTAATGATTACATTAGCCCAGGATGAACTGCGACCATCAAATGTCAACGTTTCACTTGGGTCAAACATCGTCACGATCATCCCAGTGGCCAGTCTAAACGAACGAACAACGCAGTTGGATATTTAAAAATCAAAAAAAGAAATCAACAAAAAGGCTGAACAGCACTTATTAAAATTATTAAGGATGACTGCTCCTATGAAAATTCTGTCAACATGTCTGAACACATTTTATCTCTAGATAATTCCGTCCAGTTACTATACTATAATATTTTACATATTGATTTTACTATATGTCTACGTATACACAAAAAACACTAGGAAGAAAATGCCAGAGTTTTGTAGTTTGCTTAATTATGAGCTATGATCATCAAAGATGATAGTTTCCTTTAAAATTTTTAAGAATATATACGAACATACATATAATGTAAATATTTACAAGGAATTAACATGTACATATTTGAAGCATACATTTATTTCAGAATTTGTCCTCAAAAACATACATGCTTTTTTTCCAGAAGGTTAGTTGATAAAATTGTGCTCTTACCTTTACACACAACCTGTTCCTTTTGTGTCGGCTAGCACCTCTAAGGAGGGAGAGGTACTCTGGGTTGGACCTTGAGTTTTTGGCTTGTGGAAAGTTGTGCAATCGACGCACAGACTGGCAAGCCGTCACGTTCCTGGACACTCAGCAAATATCACAGAGGGAATTCGAAAAGCTAAACTCCCGATGCAATAATATGTTGGCAGGCGTGTTAATGATTGATAGGATCTCACAATAAAGGTCAAATACGTTCAAAAAAAGAGTTTCCTTGTCATCTTCTGACGTGATATTTATACATAATATGCAATATAGTATAAGTGGTGAAAAATGTCAGCCGCAAATATATTTTGTGCATTTTTACTAAAGGAAATGTTTGTTGCAATGCACTGAATTATCTCTGAAATCTTTGCATACTTTTAATATAATTACTGTATAGGACAAACCAGAATCCAGTTTATACATCTGATATTTGATTTTATTTTTTATGAAAGCTTAGTGTTTGTCATGTTTATCTTCCAGAAACTCCAGCAAAAACATCCATCAGGCCGCAGATGCCAGGCTGAGAATCTCCGCTATGCTGTGCGGCGCGAATCGGTAACGCGTGTAAACGCTTCCAGTACATTGTCTTGAAATCACAATTTACTCAGCAACATTTATTTATTGCGAATCACAAGAAAATTAGTTTAATATTAATTAGCTGCTAACTGCGTTCTTCCACTCAGCAGAATGACTATGAAGTTGAATCTAATTTAAAGTCATAAAATCTCATGCAAATATAAGCTGAAATATGTACAATACTGTGCAAAGTCTTAGGCAGTCAAAGACAATGTCTAAGGCTATTTATCTGGGTAGAAAATGCAGATTTGCTCAGAAAACAATACAATTCAACATTCAATCGTATTGTATATATATGAACAGTAACATGATAAAAAAAAAAAAAAAAAAAAAAAGAATTTCTTAATTTGTTCTCAAGAACGTTTCTGGTATGTTGCTGGATGGTTAGATGAGCACTGGTTTGGTTCCCAAACATCTCCTCAGGGGCACCTCAGCCATTCCATGTATTTGTTAAATTTCACCAACAGCCTAGTCAATTGATCCACTTAATTAGCTAAATACCTGAATGAGGTGGTGATTAGCCAAACAAGGCGTGCCAGGGGTCAGATAGAAAAATACGCAGGTGCACTGGCTGCTTGCTGCAGATACTGGGGTGACTTTAGGAGATGTTTTGAAATGGCTAAGCTGACACACTTTGACAGGAGTAATATCATACTTTTACATCAACGTGAAGATCATTTTCTTTGACTGTGTAGTACTTGTTAGCTGTTCAAATTTGAACTTCCTCCAGGTTGATGCTGTTGTCTTCTGAAACCAGGCTCTTGGTGAGACCGCTCGCTAGCTTTCTCCCGTGGAGCTGCAGCTCCATGTTCACCCAGTTCTGAAGCGCCTGGTCCTTGTTTCTACGCTCATCTTCATCGTCTGTCACCCTGTAGTCCTGCTTCCTCTCCATGCACGAGCTGACCTTCTTAGCGCACAGGTAGAAGATTTCAGCCAAGTTGAGGAGCAGCGACACACAGGCAACCACCAGCATGAACCAGATGAAAACATTTTTCTCGGTGGGCCTGGACATGAAACAGTCCACTTGGTGAGGGCAGGGAAACATGTTGCAGACATAACGGGCCCGGAGATTGAAGCCAAACAGATAGTACTGGCCCATGATGAAGCCAAGCTCCAGAAGGATCTTAGTGATCACGTTGGCCAAGTAGCTCTGCAAAAGGCGCCCGTGAAGGCTGACCTTGCCCGTGCTGCTGATGTATTTGAGGGTCTTGCACTGTTTTTTCAAGATCAGACTGGTGCATTCGTCCTGGGCCCGCCTCTCCATCTTTTGGCGGATCTTCTTTTCTGTGTGGATGATGTGCATGACATGGCCCAGGTACACCAGGGTCGGCGTGGACACAAACACAATCTGTAGCACCCAGAAGCGGATGTGGGAGATGGGGAAGGCTTTGTCGTAACACACGTTCTCGCAGCCGGGCTGCTTCGTGTTGCAGATGAAGTCTGACTGCTCGTCCCCCCACACCTTCTCAGCCCCCGCCCCCAGGACCAGGATCCTGAAGACGAACAGGACGGTAAGCCAGACCTTCCCGATAACCGTGGTGTGGGTCTGCACCTTGTCCAGCAGACGGCCTAGGAAATCCCACTCCCCCATCGTTTTCTGATTGCTGGGACTGAAAAACAGAGGAAGGCAGCTTTTGTTAATACATATTAACAAAATATGGATATATATGTTAGTTCATATATCAGCCTCTGTGTCTGCGGTCAGAAGGTCAGAGGTTCAAGCCCCATTCTTAGCAGAATAGTCACATGCTTGTGGGCCCTGAACACCATAGCTCTAGGGGTGCTGCATGTTGTCTGACACTCTGCTGTGGCCCCCAACCTGGGTCCCACCTGCATGCATGTCTCATGGAGAGCATGATGGGATAGGCAAAAAGAGAACCTCCCCACAGGGATGAATAAGTGTCACTTACCCAAAAAAATCATACTCAGGATTAAGTTGTAATCAAGCATTTACATGCTCTTCAATGAATACTTTGTGAGACAGGAGTAAGGTATCTTTATAATACATTTCTAAATTTGATTGTAAGTGAATCTTTTTATTTGTCAGTATATTATCAAATGAACAATTTATTAATAGTTAGGAGCAAAGCTTATGCCTAGGTTCTATGGTGAAACACATCGTAATCAACTGTTTACCTTTAATAGGTGTGTCTGAGCAGGGAAATCTGCAAACTGTGTTGCAAACTGCCCCCCCAGGACTGGAATCTGGGAACCCTGCCTTAAACTAAAGTTACTTGAAAAACATATACTGAATTACACCAAATCAAATGTAACACACGTTATCTAGATGCTAAAGTGTTTTCAGCTATATATTCTGCAACGAGTGTTTAAATGTGTCCTTTATTCAAAACCCACTTTCTATGTCAAAGGACCCAGAGAATATTTTGTGTAGATTAATATAAACAATACAGCTTATCCAAAGTAGTGGGAACCAGGGACTCGACCTTGTTCAATCCCAAACATCAACTGTCTGTTATGAGTGCATAGACAAGTGTTAGAAGCATATTCATGCACTGCTGCTGTCCTCTTCCGAATCGGTTTATATTATTCCAAGATTCCCATGACAGAGTAATCACTAATGATTTACTGGTATACAGATTTATTAATGGCATTTTGCAGAAACATGAATGCAAGACATTGCACAGGTGCATCTGACATGTCAAAATTTTTAATTCATTTATTATACAGCGTCATTTATTTTTTGCACTCCAAAACATTATATTGGCAGTAATCTTTGATTTCAAGTTTGTTTATAGGGGTTTTATAAATCATTATAAATTAATTGATGGTTGCTTATTGAATTATATTCGATTACATGGTTTGTCTTGTAAAAGATTTAGTAAAATACATTGGAACATTTTCCTGTACGTAACCGGCTTGTTAATAAAATCTGGACAATCCGTAAGTAAACTTTCAAACAAATTGTTCTTCAGTTATTTTAATTAAACAAAATATGTAACAGTCTAAAAAGTTTCAGAGTGACACTTAAGACCCTCAGCATTTTTTAAAGCACCTTAACCCGCCAACTGAATTCTTCCTGTTCGTTCCTACAGTGAGCACTCACCCAAAGTCACCTCTGTGCTGAAGAGTACGCCGGACCGACACGCAGCTCTGAGAGTCCTTCCAGAAGATGTGAGAGAACGTTCAACCCTTCCTCTTATTACTGTGGATGATCCCTTTTGGGAAAAAAAAAACATCCATCCACAGTGGGTGGGCTTTAACCCAACAAGAACCAGTGGTGGATCAAATGCAAAATGGTGCAGAGGTCAAAAACTGGCAGTTGTGAATGACAATCCTCTGCATACCAACCCGCAGGAGAAACAGCTGCCCTGTCCTGGATACCTTTAGTCCCTTTTTTCGAGAGGTAAGCCTTCGCTTTCAAAAAACAGCCATGTATGTAAAATCCAGATGTTGCACCACTTAAAAACCTTGACAGAAAATACTACACAACTCATAGAAGACCAAAGTACTTTTATTTACACTCTTCACACAGTTTTCATTGGGCACATCCAAGCAGTGTTCAGCTGTACAAGCACGATAACAAATATGTCATGAAGAAAAACAGGACAAATTACCTCCACAAGCATGTACCTCTGACCAACTAAGGCCAACACCGTTGGCTAGATATATTGTGATCATTTTATACAGGATTGCACTAACAACAGCCAGTCAGTAAAGCTGACCAATTAGAATACTGCTACCTAGCAAAGTAGTCGACAATCAGGACGAGTTGTTTACAATGCAACACTGTTCCCAAATTAGTATAATAACAAGAAATAGAAGAACATTGTTCCATAAAGAAACTATACACTTTGTCAATTCAATCACACTTTACAGAAAAGTGTCTTAAAGATTCAGCAAGACAGCCTGCTTTGACCCTGTGCACCAAACAGTTCGCAGTAACCGATAGGAGACGTTCCGAAGCACTACATCTAAATGTACAAATTTTACATGAATCACTATCCTGAAGGATACAGGTCTTTTCAATGTTTACATTCAGCTTAAACAGCCTCGGCCAAAAGTACGAGGTACCGCTGAACTCTTAGATTTTAAGACACAAACGTCAAGGTGTCTAACATTTCACACGCAAGCCTTTAAAGTTCAGGTTTACAATGACTTGTGTTGCCGTTTTCGCTGGGACTTGAAGTGCTTGACATCGTCGTGCTGTCAGATGACCGGGCTGGAAAGCTCGGCATGGGCGACCTACTGTGTTCTTGAGAACATGCGTGTTCCCCAAACCCAAATCCATTCAGGCATGTACTGAACAAGCCAAAACTGAAAAACAAAAAAAAGAAATTAGTTTACAACAAAAGACAGATTGCAATACTCGTGCTGATCAGTACTGTTCCCAGAGATGTGCAGTGCAGTCCCTTTTGAGAACCGTACCAAACCGTACTGGGTGATTTGCTGTTTCACAGAAGAATCAAATCAGGTTGAAGAAAGATGGTTCTCATGCTGCAGGTGTATCAACTATCAAATTTGTTCATGCACTTCATTTGATAGAGCGATAATGCTTAGCTTAGCCTAGCTTTTAGCTTAGCATAGCTCTAGGACCAAAGCTTTTCCACTTTTGACCCTCAGCCTCCAGACCTCTCTTCCCAAAGGCATCACCTGATGTACCTGCAGTGAATGTGGCCAGTATCCCGTTGTCCTGTGGGAGATGCCTAGAGTGGAGATGGCGTGCCGGGCATACACCTGAGGCTGAGGTTCCAGCCATCCACCACTGTGCCCGCCTTCGCCCGACACTCTCCCCTCCTGGGTCCCAATCCGGAATGGGATCAGGCTCTGTACAAAGACCCCTCTGTGTCGATACTCGTAATGCAGTGCTCGGCTGAAGTGGTCCAAGTAGGCCTAGGAGCAAAAGCGTCACTCTGAGAATGATTAAGCTGAAAACCACAGCCGCCATCCATAGCCAACACACCACAGACCCCATTCATAACCATAATACCCCTGGTTTTTTAAAGGCTACAATGTACTGACCGCGACTGCTGTGAAAGCCACCTTGTTGGGAGTAGGTTTGCAACACAGTCCGGATGAGATGTTAACTACTGCCCCCCTGCCCCTCTCCACCATGCCCGGGAGCACAATGCGCGCCAGTAGTGTGGCAGCTGCCACGTTTCTGCTGACGGCGTCCCACAGCTGCTCCTCTGGCAGGCCGGTGAAGGCCTGCATGGAGCCCAAGGACACATCCACGCTGTTTATCAGGAAGCCTATATCTTTGTCCTGAAGCACATCTCTGATAGGCTGGCACACGCCGTGTCCCTTGCTGAAGTCTGCTTGCACCGACAAGGCAGCCACCCCGTGAGAATCGGCGATAGCCTTGGCTGTGCCCTCCACGCCCCGACCGTCGGGGCTGATTAGGATAATGCTGACGCCCTTCCTCGCCAGCTCCTCCGCATACGCCTTCGCTAGATCTTCAGAAGCACCTGTGTTTAGTGGGTGGAGACGGAGACTGCTCAGCAACCATCGCCAACACAAGCCCCGAGTCACATCACTGATACTGCCATCAACATGCTTGTGTGCTAGGCAAGACCGAAGCCATGGAGTCAACACGGGGGGGGGGGGCAAGGCCATAATTATAATATACATCTGAATATTGGGGGAGATGTGTCCCTCCCAATGTATATTACAATTACGGCCTTGGTGCATTTTTAAAACCTCCATCCTTTAAGGAATCACAGCTTTAAGACTAATCAGGGACACTTGTGGAGATATTGGGCCCCGTGAAATAATATCATATTGAGCCACCTACCCAGACCAATCCAATTATGTTACAAATTCTTTTAGCCCCCTATTTGCGGCGGCCCTTAAACTAATATATACTCAGAATACACAATACCCCAGAAGGCCTCCCATTTTGAATATAAATGATTGACTGTTACAATTAGCATGCTGCAGGCACACAGTTACTGGCCGAATCGAGCGTACCCAAGACAACAGCCCACTCGCCGAATCGATGCAAAAGGTCCCCGCTGTGCATCAGCCGCGGAAGGAAATGCAGCCTGATCAAGCTGTAGCAGTCCCTGGCAAAGACGACGGCCCTACTGGTCGTGTAAACGGCGCCCACCAAGGCCAGGGCTTCTACATAACAATGGCACGAACGAGCAATTTCTCTGTACAGCAGCTGGAAGCTGTCAACAGCAGCCATATCCCTCCCTAGTTCTTTACACCTGGTAGTAAGATATGTTAGGGTTTACAATGCCGGCTAGCTCTGTAACTGTAGTTGAGCTAAAAATTACAATAAAGAAATTGCATTATTTTCTCTATTAACGTTTACAGAACTCTCTAATTTACCGGCGAGTTGACATCGGCAGGGCTCACCCGGAAAACATTCTAGCAGAACCTGCGATCACGTGATTTTCACTCCAGCGTCATTTCATTAGCTAGAACAAATCTTGGATGCTTTGCACAAAACTGTTCTCCATGTACAAAAAATAATTACGAATCAATAGGCTTTAAATATATGTAAGTCTTTAAAAATTCCATTTCGGCGATTCTTTAATTTTACAACATTAACTGACTACATTTCCCATAAGGCTATGCAACAGTATCCACTTCCTTGTTTCCATAGAGATTGGACTCAAAGCAACGAGGTCATGCTCTTTTGCATTTACTTTGAAGCATCATATTCTCTGCATGGTAAGAGGACGCCAGTCCCCCAGGGTTGCATGTTTGCTGTGGCATTAAAAGAGAGAAACGCAGTTTTCTCGAGACGTAAACCAGAAATAGGAAAACCGTATTGTGAGTGGGCTCTTTAATAAACAATACAAGGTAAAATAAGAAAGCTAACTCGGGCTGTTAAACTGTGAGTATCAGCTTGCATTTTAGCTGGAATGTATATACATTTACTGATATGTTATTTTTAATAAATACGTCTGTCTTGTATATGTATTGTTATTTTCGATATGGAATCTTTTGTGGCAACAGACTTTGGAAGAATAAAACAGAAGTGTATTAAAACTGTGCCTAGATAAGTTGCGTGTCGTTAAGACTTCCCGCCAGCACCGCAGATCCCTGCCTGAAGCTGCCTATGCTGCTCCCCCCCCCAGCCTGAGACTGAAGCATCTTAAATAGAACGGCAAGAATAAATGAGGGTGCGGGCGCCATGTCTCAGCTGTCGGCCGAAGACGAGGCGGAGCTGGAGACGCTGCTGAGGCGCATGCTGAAGAGCGTCAAGGAGCGCATCCGGGGGGCGCCGTCCGTGGAATGCGCCGAGGAGCTGCTGCTGCACCTGGAGGAGACGGACCAGAACTTCCACAAGTACGGCCCCCTCCCCGCCTCGCTGTCTGAGCTGGGAAGCGTGTCTGCGCATCCGACTGACCGATGTGTCTCTGGGCAGTTATGAGCTGGTTAAGTACCTGCGGCGGTATATCGACGGCGCCCTGGGGATGGTCATAGAGGAAGAAACCGAGGGATGCGCACGGATGGAGGGACAGGCGATTGCATGGGGACAGGACACGCAGGTGCATGACGTCACAAGGAGGGCTCGGGATTCGGCCGAGTAAGTGGTCTTAGCCTCATTAAAGAATCACCCTCAGATATATAAATAAACTGCGTTTGTCCTGGGTCCACATAAATCCAGCTTCTCATTGTGATGTGATATAAGGCTGAAGACTTATTAATGAGTAGTATTTTATGCCTTAATGTTTGACTTGTTTCTCCCTGTTAGATATAAACACATGATGCAGACACTGAAGAACACTATGATGGTGGTGGTGGAGTCACTAATCAATAAGTTTGAGGAGGATCAGCTGAAGAAGGAAGAGATGCACAGGAGGAGCCACCGTGAGCAGTTAGATGGCCACTACATGGACAACTGCTCTGATAGTGACTCCTCATTCAGTCAGGTATGCAGTCCGGAGAACGTCCGTACATCCGCCGTCTAGCTGCTTATCCAGTATGGGATCATCGTTTGATTAATTCGAAGCTGCCGTTTTGCATATAGGACCATCCAGGACAGAGCAGGTCAGTAGCTGGATGAATTAGTTTAGATGTTCTTGGAAACGATGTTAAGATGCTTAAACATGTTCAGATGTTTCTCGGAGGTCAGTAATTAAAGTTGTTTTCATGTGGAGGAGGGATCTTCAGCTGTCATCTCCTTGGCGATCGAAGGGCTGTAAGATGGGATGTAGTTCCTCATGAGCGAGTTGCTGGATGTGGGTGTTCTCTCCACCAAGACTCAAAAAGCCGGCATTAAGGACTAGAACGCGATTCACCTGCCTGTAGGGAGTCGGTGAAGAGAGACAAATAGGGGTGTAAAGTTTAAGCATTATACCCTGGTTCGTTTTTCTTTATTTCCTGCTTATTGCAAATGGCCTATAAAAGGTGATGGAGGGTTTTGTTTATTTTAAGGGAGGTGTGTGTGTGTGTGTGTGTGTGTGTGTGTGTGTGTGTGTGGGTGGGAGGGTGGGGGGGGGGGGGGGGGGGGCAGGCAGGGTATCTGTGGGAGTGATGCTGTGGCTCAGTTAGTGCCCGTATTGGTTTGCATGTCAGTTACTGGGCTTATGCACATCCTCAGCAAAATTAACCCTGCTCCATGCCTCACAGCCAAGATGGATGGATGGGTGGATGGATGGAGTCTGAGTCACTCTGGACTGTTCACTTTGTATTCACTGTGCGCAGCAAGACTATTTGTACTGCCCTGCTTTTTAGCTTCTTTTTTCTCTTAGAAGGTACTTTCATCCAAATCCGCTTGCATCTTTACACATGCATGCTCTTTTATTTTCACTAAGTTCTTATAGGTTTGTGGTCTTCACTGAAAATTTGGCACAATTTCCGTCACAAACCCACCTCTTCAATAATAACATTTGCTTTGTTCATACATTATAAACCTGTTATTATTGATCATTTTTACTCTCCAAAAGTTCTGCCTTTATGTTTTTTTTTTTTTTTTGCGAACAGTTAAATCTCTCAATTGAAGCATTGAGTGGTATTACAACAGCAGACAGTTATGATTCAAAAGGAGGCATTTTAAAAAATTTCTTTTTGCACACAGAGCTATGGCTTCATGAAGCAGGAGCAGCTGCAGGCCGTCACTGGGAAACTGGACCAGGCCCAACCCAAAGAGGTACAGGAAGCAGGGCCACTCCTGTTGGGCTGGTCCCACTGCGACGTGCGCGTGAGCGTGTGCGTAAGCATGTCCTGCGTCAGCAGGTGCGCCGGGAGGCCCTGCAAGTGCTCTGCGCAGCCCCCCCCTCCGACGTGCTGGCCTGCGAGAGCTGGAGCAGCCTGCGCAGGAGCCTCTCCGCCGCCTTGGCTGACCCGGACCCGGAGCTCAGCGTAAGCCGGGCTGGGGGAGGCTGTAGGGTCAGCGGGAGTCACAGCAGTGCCTCCTAGTGCTCCCCGATGGGCAGGGCAGTTTGCACCTCACTTATAACCAGGGAGGTGTGTCACAGAGGCGGATTTAAGGTAGTCTGGGCTAAATGTAAGTGGACGAGGATTAAGTCCATTTAAATCTTATATCCGAAGTTATCCAGTTAAGTAAGGAAATCAGACTTTGTGATACAGGCCCCTGGCCGCACCGCCTTGCCGGCTTTGTTTCTGAGTAACTCTTTGCCTTTGTGAAGATGTGCACTTGGTTTTTATTTTGTAAAATTCTCCAAAGCTTTAACTTTTCTTGTTTCGTTTTCTTTTCCTTAGGAAAAAGTCCTGAGGTTCTTTGCGAAAACCTTTTCGTCTTCCCCGTTGAACATAACCAGAGAGATTTATACTAGTCTGGGTAAAGTCTTGTGTTTCTCTTTCAGTTTCCTCAATTTTAGTTGTATTCTTGGGAATAAAGTGCTGTGTTGCTCACTACTGTAATGAAGTGCACTGGCAGTTGTGTGTAATACTCTTCACATGAGCTGGTCATTAGCTCTTTTTACAGTGTATGTACCTTTTTAGCAAATTTGAGTGTTTTCCTGTCAATACCGACTTCGATTTCGAGCTGCAGAGACTAGCCAGTAAGCCGCTAGTCGCCGCTCTGCAGGATTACGGTTGGCTGTATCTTAGTGCATATAGCTGGTTAATCTCAGATCCTGAACCTCTTTTTTTTTAACACATAGCTAAAAGTCTGGAGTCTGACTTCCTGGTGCAGAAGCTGAGCTTTCCTTCAGGATCTGCTGTGCTTGACATTAATAGGCCAGAAGTAGCGCGTCTTCTCAAACAGGTGTGTCACACTGCCCTGTTAATGGAAATACTGTAGGTGACCTATGTGCTTTGTTAAAAATGCCTTCTCCCCCCAGATGAGATTACTCAACGATTTCCAACAGGAAGTGCCGGCTTTTTGGATACGCCACCCAGAGAAGTGAAGTTTCTTTATTTATGATGGAAACGTGTCTTTTGTCTGCGGAGAACCGGGTCCCACATTGGGCCTCACTCTTCGTGACTGGGATTCTTTTGGGTATTCCCAGGTACATGGAGGAGATTATAGAGAGCACTCTGTCGCTCCTGGCCGTACAGTTTGAGTACAGTTCAGGCCCGCAGCGCACAGAGAGGTTTCTGGAACCTGGCCACTTGATTGCCTTGCTAGACATCAGAGCCACCTGGTTCAAAAAGTGGATGGTAAGCATTCCAGGGCAGTGCCGTTCCGGCCAGCTTATTGGCGATGGATGGATGGATTGATTTATTTTTTTTTTACTGCATCTTAAAAATAATCAGCTTTTCTGGTTTCCAGCATGGCTACTATAGCAGGACCGTGGTGTTAAGGCTCCTGGAAAGGAAGTACAGGTCACTGGTGAGTGTGTCACATGACAGGCTCTGTCAGACCAAAGGACACTTTGGATGGTTTCTGGGATGGACTGGTGAAATTACATTTAAGGGAATAACCGGAGACCTCTTAGGTACTGATTGAAGTTAAGTGTCACGAGAAGTAAGGCAGTAACTAGAAGATGAGTGACAAGTAAATCATTGCTTAGTGTGCTTTAATCCAGTCAGTGCGAGGTTCTGTACTTAACCAAGATGTTTTCATGTAGACATGGTTTTAAATTTATTTAATTTTTTAACTTTTTTTTCGGGGGGGGTGGAGGGGTAGTGTCAGAATGTCTCCCTGTCTCAGTTGGTGCACAGCTACAGCGTGAAATTTTCATTTATGCATGCAGGTAATTTAATCCAGTGTTCCTCAAACCAGTCTTCCGGGACCCTCAGACGGTCCATGTTTTTCCTCCCTATTAACTCTCAGGGAATTGGGAGCAAAAATGCGGACTGGCTTTGGGTCCCCTATGACTGGATTGAGAAACACTGATTTAATCAGTTACTTACCCTCTGTTTTGTAGAATTATTTCACATGCTACACGAGGCATATTTGTTTATAATTCCCCTGCTGTGGCTGCAGATTGGAGGAGCCGTCCAGCAGTGTGTCCATTTCCAGGAGTCCCGCGCGGACATCGGGGGTCAGGTGGCGGACATGGCGCGTGTGATGGGACAGCAGCAGATTGGTGAGTGCCAGCGCGCGTCAGCCAACCCCCCCCCCCCCCCCCCCCCCCACCACCAGCCTTTTGCACACTACACTCTAATGAAGTACCTCTGCATTAGTGTACTCTCAATTTGAATATTTTTATATTAGCCACCATTGTTGAAAATAGCTTCAGTATGCATTAATGAGAATGCCGTCTTTAAAAATGTATTTTTAAGTGGTTTTAGTTTTATAACCAAATTACACTGTGTTTCCCTTTATCAGAAAATTGCGCAGTCTCCATTGCTGACATGTTGAACCGTGTCACCCAAAGTAGATATCTGTATTTTGGCCTTCTGGCCTGCACATTTGCACCGAGGTGTTAAAAGCAAGGACGCGTTATTTGGTCCGTGCAGCACCTTGGGGCTGCTGCTGGAGTATTATTTGTTTTGATAAGCCCTGTTAAGAGAGGTTTGGGCCCTTCATACTTTCCGGCTAATAGCTTCTCCCTCGCCTCCAGATTGCTTACATTCAAGCAGCTGCAAACAAAGGCCTTTGCCTGCCTTTTTTTAGGGAAAGTATAGGCAGTGAATGTTGGTAGAATAAGAAGGAGATAAAATACGGGGCTAAGATCTAGGATAACAACTGTCTGGTTAATCGAAGGGCCTCTGATTCTGGCTAAGGGGAAGCGTATCAGTCTAAAAACGGGGGCACCTGGGCCCTGGGCAAGAGGGGTTCTGGTTGTCAAAATTTAGCAAGACCTCCCCCTCCCTGTCCAGGGTCAACAGGGGGGCCCAAGGTGTCCTTTTATTTGGGGTTTCCCAAAATTCCCCTGCTAGTACTTGCACTGGTGGTTTGTGGTTCACGTTTTCAGGACTTGTGTGTGTTTCTGTTCTCCGTTCAGCAGTGATGGGGTGGCACAGTGGCCACACACTTCCAGGGATGTGGGTTCCAATCCCGTACTTTGTCTGTAGCCTTTGCACGTGGTCCCATGCTGGTTCCCACTCCGTATCCAAACCAGCTGTGCCTTATTCTGTTCCCTGCAGTCCCACATGCTGCCTTTGGGATGCGTCTTTCAGAGTTATCTTGTGTTTGTCCCCTGGTCTGTCGTTGCAGCCCGTCCTCTTGCCAGCTATCAGAGGGTTCAGGGCCGATCCGTCTGCATCGTCTTGGGAGCAGCTGTGCAGTCGGGCACGCATGCGCAGCTTGGGGATGGGTAGCTCTTGTAACTGATGTGCCAGCATGGGTCTTTTTAACCCAGGAGTGCTGGGGAGAGCAGAGCAGGAGAATCTGTCCTCGGTTACCCCCTGCAGCTCCCACGAGCTATTTCTGTTACCTCTGTCTGCTTAACACTCAGAAACATGGACGTTCAGTACTCCAGATGTTTATATGACATGTGAAATTGTATCATTAATAATATTCCTGTTTGGACTTTCTACGATTCTATTGCTGCTAAAACGGACAGTGATAAATGAACAAATATTTCTCTAGTATCCCTTGGAAAAAAAGTGAGTTGTTCTTTTTAAAGACTGTTACATCTTTCCCTGCCCTGCAAAGCTTACGCTTCATGGGAAAACGGCAGCACAGGTTTACATTCCGAGTGGGCGGAGCTTTTCCTGACCTTCTCCATCATGTGACCTTCTCCATCATGTGACCTTCTCCTCCCTAAGATAGGCCTCGTCACTGGCTGTAGGTCACCCCGAGTGGTGCTAGCTGTCACTCGGGTGCTGCAGCCGTCACTCGGGTAAGGATGCACGTCCCTGCAGGTGCAGCCCAGAGGACACTGTACACGGCCCGGGAGCTGGAGTACGCCCACTTCGCCCACTCGCTCAGTGTCCTGGGGCGCCTGCTGATGTACGCCCAAGGGAGGAGACTCTTCCCCATCAAGGTGAAGAAACGGAAAGGTGAGAAACCCGTAGTGATTCCACAACCAGTCTCCAAGGCCCTGTGTTACTTCTGAGCCGGATACTGGAATGCTGTACCGAATACTATACTGGATACTGGAATGCTGTACCGAATACTATACTGAATACTGGAATGCTGTACCGAATACTATACTGGATACTGGAATGCTGTACCGAATACTATACTGAATACTGGAATGCTGTACCGAATACTATACTGGATACTGGAATGCTGTACCGAATACTATACTGGATACTGGAATGCTGTACCGAATACTATACTGAATACTGGAATGCTGTACCGAATACTATACTGGATACTGGAATGCTGTACCGAATACTATACTGGATACTGGAATCCCGAAGATATTCATTAGGGATGAGTTCATCTCTGGATTTAATCTCCTGATTTACTCCCTTAAAAGCAGCTTGGCAGCTGATACTGGCATCATTTAACTAGTGTTAGTTAGTTTTTTGGTGGTTTTTAATGTTCTCTCCACCGATTGTAACATGAGGCATTTTACCTTCCGCAGAACCGCTGTCCCTGATGGACCTGATCGTGATACTGATCCGAACAATGTACCGGGACCCCAAACCGCAGCTGGGGACTCTTTCCCACGCAGGTCTGCTTCACGGCCCCGTTGAGTCCCTGACATGTATCTCGGTCTAAGGTTTTTCTTTTTATTCGCCAGGTAACCATGTAGACATAAATGATGGTGAGACCCCCCCCCTATTTAGAGTGCAGACAGTTTTAGGGGATGAAATATGAATGAATATGAATGTGCTCCTGGTGGGTCCTTGTTGAGGAGGACGATGGTCTGGAGAAGAAGCTGTTCAGATGGTGATTAGTCCTTGTGTTCAGAGCTGTTGACGGGCATTTCTACACCTGAGCAGTGTTACCTCAGTCAGAAGGCTGGGATTCTCGGCGTTGTCAGAGAACAGGCCTGTTTGATGACAGTTAGTTATTAACACCCACACATATATATGTGAACTTCTGTACTGTATAAAAGAAACCAACCATTAATTGAAACTTCGGTGTCTGTTATGTAGCAATATGGAACCCACCGAATAACCATCGACCTGCAGGCGTTAAGCCTGATTCATCCTTTTCTTTGCCAGTAATAATTAATCTCAGATGGCTCAGTCAGATTTGAGTGTAACTAAGTCTGTAAGAATACTGATTTATGGTTGTTTAGTTCTTGCCATTTTTCGGAACCAGCGGGTGGTCGATAAGACTGGCACTGCGCCGTCCACAAGGTAAACTCTCCCAAAAGGCTGGTGTTCAAAGTAGAAGCCCAAATTAGGTTCGAGCTGCGAGGATAGTTACTGCGGTATTTATGGAGACGGGTCCGTAGTGAATAAACGTCTTATTCTGCCTTTGAAGGCACCTAAGGATACGAAGGGCAGGTGGAAAGTCGCAGACTTTGGGCTCAAATTTTCAATGAAAAAAAAATCGATGTTACAGCCAAAGTGTTAATATTAACAAAAACATTTCACCCTGTTTATATTGAACTTATCTGTGGTGCGTGGATTTTTTCCCTGGATGCAGCCTAGTAGAGAGTTAATTTTCGTACTCGGCAAGCACGATACTAGGGTGTGATCATGCTGTCTCGCATGTCGTCGTTTTTTCAGACTTTGATATCGTACATTTGACCATAAAAGACGTCTCCTGACTCCGTCACACTTTGCTGATTTGGGTGTCCCTCCCATAATAAAGCGATTGATTGCACTCTGTGACCGTCTGCTGGACTTCCTGACTTGTGACATCATAATGATTCCCGGTTACTGCTCATTAGTTACGTTTAGTTCAGAGGACGATGACATAATAGTGACCTGTGGCATCCTTATGACTCCTGATTACTGCTCGTTAGTTATTCAGGAATGAAGCCCTGGGCGTCCGGTGTATCTTTCAGACGCCCTGTCACCCAGCAGCCTGGTGATGGAGGTGCTCCGGACCCTCGGCGACCGCACGGATTGTGCCGATGAGTGCCTGCACTGCAGGGACATCGTAGAGACGCTGCTGTCTCCCGTGGTCGCCTCCTTGAGAGGGACACAGGTGACACCCACCTTCACTGGGACACTTTTCCATGCTTTTCCACCTCGGGTGCAAACCCAACCCATTACACCCACTTCTCAAATGCTTTTCCCCTAAAATGCTGCTAAAATGTTCTGCTAAAGTTCACCGCTTCACCGTTGTCCAAAGCTGGAGGGGACTGAATGTCCCCTAATTTGGCTCTAGAACTGCCTGTGTTTGTGTGCTTTGCCGCAGGTTACGGTCGGCCCTCAGGACGCCACACTGGTCCATGTAGCCGACATCCTGGCTCGCATGGCCGCCACAGAACGTGGCCTGTCCCTCTTCCTGTATGACAAAGGTTTGGTTTCCGCCGATGGTGAGAGGTAAGGAGAAAGTGGCCATCGCTTGCCGTGACCTTGAGTGTCCTGCCCCGCCCCCCATCCATGTAAACGAAGCAGCCGCACCGTCCTGCAGCACGTCGGCCGCACACGTCATCGTGCGCTTCACACAGCGACTGCTGGCCTGCGAGTGGGAGCTGGGGGCGGCACACGTGGCCGGTGCCTTCATCTTCACGTGTCGGCAGATGTACAACACGTGCGAGGGGCTGCACGCGCTGCGGGCCTACGGCCTGCATGACTGCATCGCCCGGGCCTGGAGAAAGGTAGGGACATTCGCCTCAGCATGGGGAGGTAATGCGGAGCCAAGAAGTCCCACCCACTTCACAGGGGTCTAGCTGAGTTTGGGTGCAGTTTACAGGTATTACAGGACAAGTAAATAAAGGACGTCTACATCTTATAAATAGGTCGGGTTGGGTTGGCCGTACACGCGGTCAAGTCCTACCCCCCCAGAAATGGTCAATGCTGCTGCCTGGTGTTATGTTGGTGTCCCCTTGGCCAGGTCCAGCCGCTCAGGTCTGATGAGGATCCTGCAAGCCGGATCACCCTCAAGGAATAGCGCCACATGGCTGTAGTGCCCTAACTGCCTGCGTTGTGAGGGAATGTCAATGTGACTCTCTGAACAGACACAGTATCAAAGGAGTCCAGTCTTTGTCTATAGATAAAACCAAAATCTTAAGTCTCCCATAGCCTCTCACCCAGGACACCCAGGAGGAGCATTCAAAGTCCACACGCACAGCTGGAGGCGGGATTCGAACCCACAACCCTTAAGGTGTCAGGCTCTGCCTGTGTTGCCACAGCCTGGCCTATGGGCTCTGTAACTGTTGGTCTTCATTCACCTTCAGCAAACTTCCTATATTTACATATTCACAATTTTAAACATTGAAAGTGAGAAACTGTTACCCCTTTAAGTTAAATGTTAAATATCAACCGGGAAATCAGAGCCAGGAATTTCAGTACAAGGGGAGAGGTGAGCGAGGATAAACCCATAAATCAGCATGTCTTTATCAGTCATTGCTTACATAATGCAGCCTCGATTATCGTGGGTCTTTGTGACATGGTCTGGAAAACCTCCGAAACTCGGGCTCGTCCCTGTCCCAAGTCTCCCTGAGACAGCCTCGCCCTGGCAACAAATCGCTCATTAACCCGAAGACTCCCGTAAACGATTCACCGTAGATTTCTGTAATACTTAATAGAATCATTAAACGGTGACAGATATTCCGTGACACATTCTGTCCTGGAAGCAAGAATAATTAAATCTAACCATAAAAACCTACTTAATGATTCCTCCGTGAATGATCTTTAGGCGGATGTTCCATAAATGGCGTAGAAGGTGTAATTTTGTTTCTGTTTAGTACTGGTGGAATTTGAATTTGCAGAATGAAATATCTGAGGTCTTTGTCGGGTTCTGTCACTTGAGGATCTGCAGACACACGTGTTTCTGGTTGGACCTTCTGAGTTTGTGAGCTGTTGATGTTTTTTATTTTTTTTTATTTTTACATTCATTTTTGGGGGCGGCATGGTGGTGCAGCGGTTAGCACTGTTGCCTCACACTTCTGGGACCCGGGTTTGAGTCTCCGCCTTGGTCACATGTGTGTGGAGTTTGCATGTCGCGTTTCCTCCGGGTACTCTGGTTTCCCCCCACAGCCCAAAGACATGCTGAAGCTAATTGGAGTTGCTAAATTGCCCGTAGGAGTGCATGTGTGTGTGAATGGTGTGTGAGTGTGCCCTGTGATGGGCTGGCCCCCCATCCTGGGTTGTTCCCCACTTCGTGCCCGTAGCTTCCGGGATAGGCTCCAACCCCCCCCGTGACCCAGTAGGATAAGCGGTTTGGAAGGTAGATGGACATTTTTTAAAAAAAACATTTTGTTATTTAGTGTTTTTTTTTTTTTACTGTTTGTGGCTTGCTGTGTGGGGGAGTGTTTCCTGTATTTGCTGACAAGTTCAAAATAGCCATAAAGCGTTTCTGGCTTGTTGGCAATAAAGTGATAAGGTTAACGACAAGGGGCTCATCAGTCTGTCTGCAGTCATTCAAATTTAATTAGGAAAATTGTAAACCTGAAAGCTGTTTTCTCAGCACAGACCGCAGACGGAACGACATAAAAGTTGTATACGGGCTTGGCGTGTGATTGCGCCCTGCCAAGCCCCCCCCCGTAGGCCGGCTGTGCTAACACAACGCCACGCGTTTCCCTCGTAGGCGAGCTCGCTGGTCGAGAGGATTCCCACCCCAGTCCCCGGAGCCTCCCCGGACCCGTCCTCGCAGGAAGCCCAGAGCATGTGAGACCCCCCCCTCCCTGGCTTCTCCCTGTCTCTCCACCATATTGTTGGAGAAAAGGCCCGTTAGTTATACCAATGGATATGGGCAGCAAACGAAATGGCTGTCTGGGCTCGATTGGCACAAAACACTACAAGTCAAACATTTGGACACACCTACCCATAAAAAGGTTAATTTCTATCATTCTCTGCATCATTTTAGAATAAAGACATAATAATCTTTGTTTTTTTGGGGGGGAGGGGAGCAGGGCAGAGTGCAGCTCTGTGGGTTGGGACTCTCAAGGTTGCCGGGTCAAATCCCGTGGTCAGCAGAATAATCCCACCATTGGGTCCTTCAGCAAGGCCCTTAGGGACCCTGAATTGTGGAGTAAGGGAATTTATTACCAGTTTTTAGGGTAGGGCGGCCTCCTGAAAAGGTAAAGCCAACCCTGATAGGAAGCCTCTTAACCTGATGATTGTTGGGTCGAATCCCAGGAGAGCAATGAAGCACCACACCTTCTTTAAATGGATCAGAGGTATCCCATCCGATCGGGTATCAGATCATATAAATGCCTGCCTGCCTCTGTGTGTGTGTGTGTGTGTGTGTGTGATCCTGCAGCTTGGCCTGGGAGGAAACACTGCTGGACAGCCTACTGAACTTCGCCGCCACCCCTAAGGGCTTTCTGCTCCTCCAGCAGACCGGCGCCATCCACGAATGCGTCTCGTACATGTTCACCAGGTTCACAAAGAAGCTGCAGGTATCGTAACTGAAACGCCACCTTGTGGCCGAGGTCGTTATGACCCCTGGCACTGTACATTCTTACTGCACAGCTTCAACATTGAGCAGTTCCTGGATGATGTTGGATTTATTTACCTTTTAACATGAAAGTGTCTCAGAATGTTACTGATATTAACTGTCAAAACTCTGCTAGTTAGTCGTACCCCCTATTGATATTTACTGCCTGGTTACTCCTCAGGTCAGCAGGTGTGAGAAGTTTGGTTATGGGGTGATGGTCACTCAGGTGGCAACGACTGCCCCCGGCATAGCAGCACTGCAAAGCTCAGGTACAGACTATTTAATCCAGACCTCCCATAATGCTGCTGTTCCCTGTCGTCTTAGCCCAACAGTCATAACGATGGAGCGGATTGGCAGTTTGATTGTGGCACATGAAAGTCACAGATCGGTCCCAATCTCGGTTTTGGGTTCACGGTTCGGTGGAATTTCGGTGCAGCGGGGAAAACAAATTATTTTGAAATTATTTATTATTGAAATTGCAAACATAGCTAGGAAGCTGTAAATCATAAGGCATGGCGTCTGGTGGCATGTCTGAATAACAAAATCTAAGAGACCCTTATCTGCACATTGCGAAAATAAATATGTACAATAAATCTAACTAAATCACATATAAAACCTGTGTGCTTTACTGCCAAGTGTGATCACATGTTGGCAGCGATAAACATCCTTGTAGCCTGTAGTTTTTTAAATGTTGTATTTTTTGGCCTGATCAGAATTTCCTGGCTAAAGAACCTTAAGTGCCACCGGGAGACGAACTTGCAGTGGCTGTTTCTGCCTCGCTCCGGTCGTACACACACTCGGATGATGCCGTCTCAAATGAGTTGGCGTGTTGCATGTGTTTCCAGCAGTATATCCAAGTTTGGTATAACAGACCTGGCAGACATCCTTGGTCTTATCAGCTACTTTGCTGTGATATATTGGGAAACCAGAATGTTCCCAAACTGCCGATTGTAACTGACTGTAAGCAGCATCAGCCGTAACCAATTCACAGCTGCAATTAGCATTTGCTCTATGCATAGATTTCTTCCGTGAGCAAGAGAGTCTGAAAGCACGAGTGTCATGCCAGATGCATGAAAGCCAGTGCTATAATGTTGAGACTCTCCTTGTTTCACCTGTGTCAAACAATACATTTTTTTTGTTTTATTGTGCTTGCAAACCGAAAACTTCGTCTCATAGCAGCAATTCTTAACCGTTGTCATTGTACAGTGAATTCATATTGAAATGTAACAGCATAGTGGATACTTCAGGTCTAGAAAGCACAAATCCAGACCAAGATTTTGTTTCAACCAATCAGCTGAGTCCTCTGTGACTGTGACTCTTTATACTCAGCTGGTCAGTTGAAACTAAATCTCGGTCTGGATTTTTACTCTCCGGACCTGAACTTTCCACCTCTGCGTAATAATTTGAGTGGATAACAGGTGTCTGGCTGTGCACTGTGTCTGGGGTAATTAGTACTTCCATTGCAGGTTTTGTCCAGGCCATCGTCGTGGACCTTTGGTCGGCGCTAGAATGCGGACCCGAGGACGTGAGGGTTGTCCAGCCCAGGCCCACGCCCATGGACCCCATCGACAGGAGCTGCCGGAAGGTACCAAAGCCCCTCCCGCTTTCCGGAGACCCCGCCCCTCTGTCTCTCAAGCTGTAGCGGTTCAGCCCAACAAGCCCAAGCAAACAAGCAGTGGTGAGGTCTTCGCCCTCTACCTGCCTCCGCATAGCAATGGGTCTCTGTCGGGGAGTCAGGAGCGTGGCCTCTGATATGAGGGGCTGGCCGTGTGACCGAGCTCCCAGTTGAACTGCTCAGAGGGGGTGAACCCGCCAGCGGACGTCCGATGTGGACGGAATGCAGATTAGCAGAGCTCCGGATGAAAGAAGGAATTTCCATCTTTTTTTTTTTTTTTTTTTAACGGAAGACTCTGACACACATCAGTTGCGGGTTTGTGTTTTCCGGAATAAGAATTGCAGAGGAACGTGTCTGCATTGCCGATGAAAGCTCGCCTTATGCTCACGGAATATTAAGTCGTTATTGTTCATGGCTTCCAGCGTCTTGCAGAAGTCTAAGGACTCCCACCCCCCACTGTCTCTGCAGTTTGCTAAATAGCCAGAGTTGTATAAAGACTGCTGAAATTTTCAATTTTAAAAAAGCAAAGGCTCAATGAACTGGTGTCAGAAGTTAGGTACTTGTATAGCAGCTCGATGATGGATCAGTGGATTAATGAAGGTCTTTTTGAGGGGGAGAAATGCAGGTATCTGCGGTTTGAAGTTCTCAGAAGAAGGTGTGATTGTGTTTTTTTAAATAATTCTAAGAATTTCCGCATCCCCAGGTTACAGTGAAGGTTTCGGGCATTTCTCACACAGCCAGTTCAATAAGCCTTGTGAACATTCAGTACATATTTGATATATAGCCCCTGTTTAGTCAGTTTGTGTAGGGCACATTTTCAGAAAGGCTTTATTTGATAAATACGACGTCTGCCTTCATATTGGGACTGGTTAATACTGGTTTAATCTGCTGTGAGCTTGGCCTCCTGAAATTTCATTGGTTATCTTGATCGATTAATGGGCATCCTGTTGTGAGTCAGCCTTTATTTACCTGCTGTACCTGTGATTTATGTTATTGAATGTAAAATGCTTATACTCTTCGTCCGCTTTAGCTGAATGTGGTGCTCCCCCAGCCTGTAAGGGAAGGGAAGACCATTCTGTCTCACCCCCCCCCCCCACCACCTCCCCTGTGTCTGACCTACAGTCATTCCTGGCCTTGGTGAATCTCCTGTATTCCTCTTACGCCGTGTGGGAGCTTCTGGGGCAACAGCAGCTGCCCGACAAAGCACAATACTCCCTCAGAGAAATGCCTACCTCCATTATCGTGAGTCCTGAATTGTCACATGGCTCTGATCACGGCATGCTTGTATAACATACTTATCACTGCTTTCTCCCGTTTTGATAGCTATTTGTGTTATAACGCAATGATATTTGTGAAATAATTGTTAGATAAGGCCTAGTACGGAATACTTCGGTTGCAGTTTCAGTGGTTGCCATTAGAGGGCGCACATGAACCACTGGTTTTGTGGGTCGTTGCACAGTTTTTTATGTTAGACTGCTCTTTCTCCTTTTCCATTCTGCTTTATTTGTTTTTATTGTTTTAACATCAACTTTCCCTATCATGGTTTTCCTAGCTTTGATGGTCCATGTTTATCGACATACTGACAGTAAGCTTATTTATGCATATCTGTGCATATTTAGACTGGCGAATCCCGAACAGACGTTCAGAGGACTGTGTCCTCCCAGCTATGCAGTGTGAATTGATTTAAGTAACCATTTTGATATTGCTGTCATTTTTGTTAAAGGTATTATATATAGATAATAGCGTAATTTGCTTTAATGAAACACTTCAAACGGAGGCATGAGAAGGTGAGATGAACTGTGAAATGATACCTTAGTAATAAATGGGGGAATCGCTACAATGAATCTAACGTTCATATATATGTCATTGGAAAACTTTCCTTGAGGATAAATGCCGTTTATCCATTAGTCCTTTCATTTTAAAGTTTAATAAATTAATGTAACTTATTAATATTACTGAAATTTATACTCATGATTAAAAAATTTGATCATCCATTCCTTTTAAACCATGGGCAAGTTTTACCTTAAAATAATCATTTCGCTAATCCCAGAGCAGTTGCCACCAGCTGTAATAAATCTCGTTAATTTGTGTGTTAATTTGCTCTGTTCCCGCCCATGTTCGCAGTGAAATCAGTGTAATTAAAGTCTCAGGCCTCTTCTGCTTTATCAGAGTGACTCCCTGCAAAGGGCAGCAATTAGACAGTAAATATGGGCCAAACCGAATCCACATTTTGTTAATGTTGGCATTTTGCTTTCTTGGGTCTATCTGTATGTTGTGATTTTTTTTCCCCCTCATTTACTCTGCTGTATTCTTTCCTTTTTTTCTGTCCTCAGCATCTGATCGATAGGCTGATCATGATTAATTCAGACGCCAAAATACATTCGCTGTTCAACTATGAGCAGTCGCACACCTTCGGTCTGAGGTGAGATCGCTTCGATTCCTGCCCTCCGGCCGATGAATGACAGAGATACCTGGGAGAATGGTGGGGGGGGGGGGTATTATGTGACCCCCCCGTTACGTGTCGGGAGGGGATCTGCTCTCTGTATTACGCTGCTGGGGACTCGCGCATGAAGATGGTTGCATTTTCACAGAGTACCCATCATTGCTCCGAACATTGAGGCATATAAGGAAAGCTTCTTTGATTTAGGTTTAGGTTTGAGTACTTTAAAACTGCTAGTAAGTACTTAGTTTTTTTTTTTTTTTATTTCGTGTTTTTGCAGTTACTGCCAGCGCTGCAATAGTAAAAATAACATAACAACATTTTTTATACAGCCTTGTGAAACTTTAGAAAAAAAAATGGCCTTGTGGTATAAACCGTCTTTCCATGGACGTGAAATTGAGGTTCTGGTTCTGAAATAATAATTACTGTAGAAGACGACTATAATCGGCGGTGGGCTTTGGTCCTGGTTACGGAGTGTATGTAGTGAGATACTAAGCCAGACGTTAATGGCAGGTGCGCGTCCCTGCTGACATCACCGCGGGAATCCGGCCAGCCTCGGAGGGCACTGGCGCTGCCCGCCTTGGGAATCCGGCCAGCCTCGGAGGGCACTGGCGCTGCCCGCCTTGGGAATCCGGCCAGCCTCGGAGGGCACTGGTGCTGCCCGCCTTGGGAATCCGGCCAGCCTCGGAGGGCTCTTGAAGCCGTCCATCAGAGCATAACGGAACGTGTCCACCCTCTCAGCTCTTTAGTGATAACCTTCTCTGCCGTCATGGCAGAAGTTGCAGGTCCGTGTCGGTCACTCTGCAGCTACCTGATAGCCGTGCTACTGGGGGGGGGGGAGTGAGGCGGGGGGGGATGCGTGAAGTTCAGTGAAGCAGGTGTCCAGGTATCCATAACACCAGTATCTGACGCCCATCGAACTCTCCCATCGTCGTAGTCCACACTGCACACACTGCATGCCATCTCTGGCAGGGGCCGTCATTGGCAAGGGGGCCCCCTGTCAAAATGTTACCTTAGGTGCCCCGAATGACGGGTGAGTCCCCATGCTACTGGGGGGGGGGCATCACCACTGTAGAATTCCCCCAGGGGATGTATAATGTTTCCCTAGCGTGGGGGTTATTATCTATATTCAGGGACTGCTATAAAGTCGCAGGCCTGAGAAACACGGAGTCGGTTCAGCATTGAGAGCCGGGTGGGGGGGGGGTTGGACATAATGAAATACCACACAGAGGAGAAGAGGAGGCGGAGCTGATGTGCGGCTCCGGACACGTTTAGTGCCCTGTGAAGCTCTCACATCCAACAGGCTGCCGGCCTTCAGCGGGGGACTCTATCAATAATTCAGAGACCCTCTCAGAGTCCATTATTCTGCTGCAAGGGCTGTATTTCTTCTTCTCACATGGAAGTAGCCCTGGGTGCTGGGCCTGGCTCTGCTCCCCGGCATCGAGTGCACCGGGCTATCATTCAGTGAGCTTTGGGCTGTGTGTGTCATGTTCGGCAGGTGTCCTCTAGAGAAAACACTCCACGGGCGGTGGAGGGGTCAAGGAATTCTGTCTCAGCCCCGTTTCTGTCCTGCTAGGGTTGATTTCTACGATTTTTTTATTTTCTAAGGCGAGGGGCATAAAAGAGGCCTTACAAATTCTTACAACGGGACCCGTCTTATCATTAGCCAATCAGATGTTTTTATTTGGTGAGTGACATGAGAGGGGGACTCTGGGGGGCCTATCAGCTGAGGCCAGTGGCCCTGTGGACCCGCCCCATGTAAAACCCAGGAATACACCAACTGCTAAGTGAATAAATTACTGCGATTGTACCTTTTTTTTCTCCTTTTTTCATAATGAATTGTTGCTTCTTTCTTACCTTGACTGGTTGTAAATCGAGCTGAGATTTAAGGATCACAGTATTTATGTGCAGCACATATATTTCAGCATAGTAATCACAGACGTGAGGCCATTACTGGGAAATAGCAAATAGCTGCTTGCATGTTTAATACGGTGATACTTACAAATAAGCCTAGTATGCATATTCTTCATAGAAGCAAAATTCATAAGTCATATAAAAACACTTTGTTGGAAAAATAATTATTATATGATTAATATGCAGTTTGTGCAAAGGCTGTACATTTTTACATAAAAATGAATCCTTTGGCTTTTTTGCCCCAGTTAGGAGTCTGACAATGAAGTCAGCGGGGGCTGAGCCTCCAGATTAAGGAGAAGAAGCCGTGTCCCTTTGGATGGGCTTGTGTAGTGAAATATGCAAAATGGGTCAATTAGGAGGCTTGTTTTGGAGAGCAATGCTCCCTGTTTACAAATCGGCACAGCGTGGTTTAGACGAGTCGTTATGCAGAACTAATATCACAGCTCACATAAATGAAATAACCGCAGCCTTCGTTTTGGGAACGATTCTCCGTGAGAGACGGGAGAACTGAGAGAGAGAGAGAGAGCTGTGTGTTTTGTGCGGTGCAATTAAGATGGGACTATTATTGAATTGACTGTCTTTAAATAATAGGAGCGCCCTCTCCTGGTCACCCAGCCAAACTCTGACAGGGATCAGGCCTGTTGGAGCGGTTTGCCTTTGCAGTCTCTGTGGCGCTGGTGATTTAAAGATTGCTGCATGTTATAAATAGCTCAATAGTCGATCAGGCTATTAGTATGACAATTTGCAGAATTTTTTTTGTACTATTTATTTATTTACATTTTCTTTTACATATCACTGTTATGCACAATAGGGATCTCTCAGCAAAACGGATTTCAGTGCCTGCATCTACTGATATATGCATTTGATAAATAAACTATGATTTGATTTTATTATTATTATTATCCATCCCTGTTCCGTAGCTACTTGTCCTACACAGAGTCTGGGGGTCCAGGGCCTATCTGGGAACCTACAGGTGCAAGCCAGGGAATAACCCTGGATGGGGCGCCAACCTCCCGCAAGGAACACTCACCATTCACATACACCATTCACACCGAGGGACAATTTGGCAACTTTTTTGTTTTTGGAATGTGGGGGGAACGCAGGGGAAACCCGATAAAATCTCTGAACATGCAACGGTCACACATGTGAAGTCGGGTCAGACTCGAACCCTGATCCCAGAGATGTGAGGCAACAGTGCAAAACCACTACACTGCCGTGCCACTCCTATTATTATTATTATTATTATTATTTAATTATTCCTGCTAATGCTGCAATTCACTTTAGCAGCACAAATCAGAACTTTAGTCGAGCCTGAGCATTAAATACATGCTTCACCCTTTACTTTTCATTGTAAGCCGTCACCACAGTAAAGTATCTTGCCGTTTCCCCCCAGGTTTACTGGTGCTGCCCGGAGTGGTAGTTAGTTCCAGTGTAACGGGGAAGGCAGTGAGATTAGCGGCGGCAGAAGCACAGGCGCTGTCCTCCTCCATAGGCCGTAGATATCCTCAGAAGCTCTGTCCACTTCCTGTCAGATTGTGTTCTCACTGCAGGTACACGCCGAGCGTGTCGCTTTGTCCCGGCTTTGCCTGTCGCTGTGTATTTGTCGGACGCTGAAATCCATTTCCGCAGTCCTGCCACGACGTTGTTTTCTTTATGCGGAGCACTTTCGGTTTAGTCCTTTGTAGAAGCATTCCGTTTATTGGGAAGTAAGTCAGGAAAGTAGGACATGATTACAGCTTTCATACTACAGTGTCTGTGAAGAAAGGCTGACTGGGCACAGCTCTGGGGCCCTGCTTCTGTCTTTGTAGCCAAACAGCTATCTCCAGTCCAAATGTTTCCAAGGCTACAGCAAAGGAATCCATTCAGACACCTGTTTTGCAACACAGCTGTCAGCTATTAAGTTCATTTGCTTGCTGAATTTATATAACACTTTTTCACTGTATGTGTTGTGTTCTTGAGAGCCTAAATGAGAAGTCTTACTAGCAGATAAATCTGACCTTGGACATTAATATCTTAACTCAAACACTGTTTGATAACAGAGTTCTGCGCTTCTAAAATCTGTGTCCTGCATGGTATATTTGTAACAAATATGGCCAGTTATGCTTAGAGCCGGATTGGCTTCAGCTGCTTGATACTGTTGAACCTCCAGGTTATTGAGCATGATGATCTGCAGCCTGGACTCCCTCCTGCTTCTGGAGTCACAGTATAGAGTCTCTGAGATGTTACTCCAAGGTCAGAAGGACAACACAGTGGCTCCATCTACAGGCGGAGAGTAAGTATTTCACAGTGATCCTCCAGGACTTTGACGTCTCCCCGTCTTTCTGTGCATTTTTAATGTAGTGCCCTGCCGTCGTTATTGACAAGCTCCAAAATGTATAAATCATTTTGAATTCTACAGATAATACAGAAGACAGGTTGACAGACAGAGAGATACTTCCTGGGCGGAAATTAAGCTCTTTTTTTTTTACTGGCTGAATAATATAAGCTATTGCTGTTTGAGAGTATATTCAACGGTGGTAGTTCGAATGAAAACCCAAGCTCTTTTGCCCTTTTCTTCGCAGAGTTTTTTTTCCCTCCTGGGCTGTGAAAATAGCAGGATGATTCTCACATTTCACTGTCAAATAATAATAAAAAAAGAAAAACTACTTGGCTTTGTAACCATGTCATAATTTCTGCTCAGCGTTAACCCTGTTCCTGGAGGAAGATTCAAAGTGAAAAGGGGACCGATTTTGGAGTTCCTCTCTAATAGGTGTCGCTGCGCTCTTCGCCGGTTACGAATTTTAAACTGTGGATTTAGAGTCATCCGTATGAATTCCTCTAGTGTATTTTATTCCTTTGACGTAACAGTTGCCAAAGTAATAGTAATTATCAGTAGCTATTCTGCCCTAAAAAGGATGAACACAGTAACCATGCCGACACTGTAACTGAGAAAAAGGCCTTCAGAGTTTCACTGTCCACCCCTTATGTGTAGTAGGTAAATTATAGCCAGTGAGCAAAGTCAAGCTCCCGTATCTATCTCGAGATAAAACAGAATCTAAAATATCAGGTTTTGAACATTACGTTTTAAGAAGATTACGGTGTTTTGCCTTTTAACGGCAGAATTAAGGTGATGATTGATTGTTTTTGTCACTGTTTGTTTGTCCGTGACATAGAATTTATCAGTGTAAAGTTACTCCTTCAGAGATTAAACAGCAGGGCAGCTTATAGTGGAAAGCAGAAACTCTTCTTTAACCACTACACCACCCACAGGTCAGCCACGGCGGTTTCATTGGTGGCAATGATGGTTTCGCCGGCCATCCCACGCTCGCTCTGTCTCTCTTCCCACAGAGATTTTATCATAGATGGGCTCTCTGTCGAGAGGAACCATATCCTGGTCCGCATGTTGGCGGTGGGCGGGCCGAACGAGCGCAGACTGCCTCCGCGGGCCTTGCAGAAGGTCAGTCTGCCCTCTCATGAATATCTACGCTCCCCGCGTGTTGCTGTTTGTCCTCTCTGGTTTCCATGGCCTGTCGTGCATTTATTCCTACAAATCACATCCAGTCTGCATCATTTCCCAGCACTAACCGCAACAGCTGCTCTCAACATTGTGCTGCTTTTAAGGTTTCCCAGCGGTGGGCCGTACTTTAGTAGCGAATCTCTATGTGATCGCACACCAAGTGCAACAAACACTGGGCTGCCTACCTTTATTCTCTGTTCAGCAGTGAGATGGAGGAAGAGGTCATTATTAGAATATAACAAAGACAAGAGTTCAGCACTGGATATTCCGCTCATTTTCCTAATGAATGTCCTCTGTTTGTTTCTTTCCCTGCATTCAGTGTTTGCTTGAAAAAGCTTCACGTGGTGAGCATTTGCATCCAAGCCCCCTGAGCCATTAATAATAATATTCGCAGTTTTGTCACGGAGACAGTCAAAGGATCAGTTCCGTATTCTCAGGAAGTTGTGACTGTCCCCCGTTTACCCTCATTATGTGTGCGGGTCCCAGTGGGGAGGGCGATATTTTGCTGTCCTTTGTTTGGACTGTACAGAGAGTGATTAATTGCATAAGACTAACCATTTGCAGATAGTGGCAACTGATGTGAAGGTATTGTTGTGGAAATGTTCCAGAAAGAGTATTAACTCAATTACACACAACTACGCGGGTTTGCAAATTAATGTATTATATGTATATCCATCCATCATCGATACTGCTAAGCTAGCACGGGGTCACGGTGACCCTGGCGGCTGTCCCAGAAAACGCAGGGCACAAGACAGGGAACATCCAGGACGTGATGCCGGTCTGTAACAGGGCCTGCATAACTAATAACTAATAACCTTAATTAAAATTAAAGTCGCTGTTCTGTTTATTTTTTCACATATTTATTTGAAGGTGCTGCAGATATCTTAGTATTTTAGAATGCTACAGCAGCATAATGATTTTTGTATTTTATACAACAGTAATGCAACAAATTTAGTATTTTATACTACAACAGCAACGCAACTATCTTAGTATTTTAAACTACAGCTGCAGCGTTATGTTATACAACAGCAGTGTTACAATCTTAGTATTTTATAGTGCAACAGCAACGCAACTAGGGTTGCAACGATTCATCGAGTAACTCGATTACAAAAAATCCTCGATGCTTCGTGTAATCCGCACGACTACGTACTGCTTAGTGATCATCGTGTTTCACTCGGAGGATTATTACTGTCGCACAGTGTGCTTACGCTGCATCACGTGCAGCAGGTTTGATTTGATGGCGCGATGGAGGAAGACAGGGAAAGTAGTGAGGAAAGTCAGAGAAGAAGAAAAATGTCTAGAGTTTGGGACCATTTCAAACAAAAGAAAAGAGAAAATGCTGAACAGTGTGTCCACTGTAAAACCGAATTATCTTACCACAATAGCACAACGTCAATGATTCAACATCTCCACAGAAAGCACCCAGTCTATGCATCCAGTCCACAGAGCGGAACCGGTACAAGGTAAAGCGCGAGCGTCTCACTCACATTCGCGGCTAAAATAGACCTGCGATAGAAACAAATTTGTGGGCATGTGTGAATAAATAAAGTATAACAAGATTCAGCCCAAGCAGCCCCTATTTTTCCTCAAAAAACACTGATAACACAACAGCAGTGAAAATGTCGTAGTTTAACATGGAGTGGGAGCCCGTCTATATACTAATAGCAAAGAGACAGAGACGGTGAACTCAGGTGGAGTGAAGGAAAAGGACAGCAGTGCTTGTAATCGCGACTAAACCTTTACTGGTAAAGAGCTGGCGAGAGTCCGTAATCAAACCAGCTGTTCAACAAGCTGAAAGGTAAAGAAAAGCGATGTTTTCAGCTGCTCCCATCCACCGCCGTTTGTCTTACATAGCAGCAAGGTTACAGTAAAGCTATACAAGGTAAAATAGAAGCTGTTTGTATGCAAATAAACTGTTAGCTTAGTTTGACACAATATTTAAATTGGGCAACTTGCAGCAGGCTGACAGCAGCCGTACGTCACACTTCGTCACAGTGATAAAGTCTAAAGGGGACCATGGGGCGTACTCAACCAGATCTATTTCAAGGCTTTAGTAATATTATTTCGCAGATTTAGATTAATATGAAATATTATAATTATGTAATATCAAATATAAATAGTAAAGTGCTTTCTGTGTGTTCCGGCAACATCTACACCATCAGAACGTCTATTTTCTGCAGCAGGAAACATCGCGTCAAAGCGGAGGACAAGCCTCAGTTCTGAGCATGTTGATATGCTCACTTTTCTTCATTGCAACCGCCACATGCTCCTTTAAAGGCTGACACACACACACACACACACACTCATTCTCTAACACACTCAAACACACACACTCTCACTCATTCACTTACACACACATGAACATGCACACACCATTCCTACCTCATCCAGTAGATGCAATCCTGTCAGAACTTTTTTATGCCTCATATAAATGTACAAGAATACAGAATGCCTTAGTTTAAGATATATGTGTACCTTTTTTCGGTAATTTTATTTGACATAATTTTATTTTTGCATTTAAGAAAGTGTTTTCTTTAAAAAAATCACAGGAAGCAGAACTGTCACTTTTGTTGGTGTTAATGTCATGTTTCATGTTTTTAGGGCAATGACCCATATCCATGGAAGATGTTTTCATCATTCCCGCTGCCCAAGTGTTACTTTCCAGAGGCTCTGAAGACACCTTACACCAAGCAGGGTATGGATCCCATCTGCTTATCCATCCATCGTTCCATTTCTCCATTGTTCTTGTCGCTTATCCAGTGGAAAAATAATAATAATAATAATAACAATAATAATAATGCATTTTATTTAAAGACGCCTTTCAAAGCACACAAGGACACCGCACAGAATTACACAACGAAAACAATCAGAATAAAAACAAATTGCAAAACTAAAACAGTATAAAAACAGCAAGACAGGGGACACATCCTCTGATTTAATTGGTATTTTGGCAGCTGTTTCTTGAAAGCATGATTTCCAGGTTAATTAATGGTGATGACACCCGTAATGCTTTAACAGATGTATGCTGAGCTAGGGAAGGAATGCAAAAGAGTAATGACTCCCTACAAGTGGGAAAACCTGCAGAGTAAATTCTCTGGCAGCGCTAATTAAGTCCGGGAAGCGCTTTGTGATTTTGTCGTTCTGTTGACCTCTGAAGTGATGTGAAAAGAGTCGCTGCCTCGGGGCAACGCTTCTGCACGCTAAAGCAAGGCCTTACTAGCGTCTGCTCTGTCTTCCAGACTCGGAGATGAGCGCCTTCCTCACCTCCACAACGCCCGCCGACCGCGACTGGATGGTCTGCTGCAGGGGGATGTACTCGAAGGTCATGACCAGCAAGTCCGGCTTCGTAACAGAGAACGGTGTGTGTCTGGGATTTTAATGGTCAATTCTGTGCTTAATTCAGTGCTCAATCCTTTTATTGTCATGTGTACAAGTACGAGTACCATGTACAATGAAATGCTTGCTTGCATGTGCTCCTGCAGACAGTAAACATAGACAACAAGACGGCTGGACAACAGGATGACAAGTGAATGTAATGACGACGTGAATATAAATAAGTAGTAAACAAGAACAGAATACCAGGAATAAATAGAGACAGTGGCAGAAGTCCGTTACGAGTGATGTCATCGAATTATTAACCCACGTCTCATGAAAGTCTAACAATGCAGAAGGTGTTAAAAGATGCAGGAAGAAGATTATCGCGATACATCAAAATATGAAATATAGTTTAGGATTATATAAATTCTTCCATTCAGCCTTTGTTTGGTATTATTAGTGCATTGTTTAGAAAATAATCCAGCAATCTCACTTTCTTCAGTAAGAAAATGATTTTTGTTCCCCTCAAGTCATTTGTTCAGAAATCCTCTTATTTGGTTATTCTCGTCAGAAGGTTCCGTGTCGATCCGCTCCAGCCCTGCGCGCTGTTTTGACGAGGCGTCATGGGAACCTCGCAGTTACGCTCTTGCGGGTCGTGTCGGGCTGCCTGCTTAAATGGATTCTCTCAGCCTCTGTGCAGTGTGTGTTTTTCTTTATCATTCGTGTTTGGCCAGTCTGTCTGAGGTTGTAAAATAAACGTGTCTGTCTGCGTTCCCCTTCCGACACCTCGTGAATCCCTAGCGTCCGCCAGATGTAGAGCGACGCAACCAGGTCAACCGGAGATAGCATCAACCGTGAGCTCGGGATATTATCCGTGTGCTTAACCAAAGGTTCTCCTCCAGTGTAGAAAATGGGTGAGAGACGGATAGTTTGGCATGAGGGTGAAATTCAACCTCTGGCAGATTCGAGAGGAGAGTGTCAGAGTAGAGAGCAGTCTCTTTTCACACCTCCCTCGTCCAAAGCGCAGCAAACGATGGCACATTAGAGACTGACACCAGTGCAGCATTCAGAGCAAACGCAGAGCACGATGTTAGACTGGCTCTGTGTTCCCACAGCAATTTTTATTTATTTTTTTTCCGGGTATCGTATCGTACACTGAAACTGCAGCCCCTTCACACGCGTCTGACGGGGTCTGGATATGTTCTCCTAAAGTATTGCGAGGCCACTCCTGTCTGACAGAGATGACCCCCCAGCATGATGCCTCACTCATCAAACGTGCGGCTCTGCTGGGGATCAGTGCTCGTGGGTGCTGGAGGAAAGTTGACAGCCATGTTTTGTCAGTTACGGATGGTTCTTCATTTCGGAAGCACTTGGAGGGGAAGGCTTATGGAGATGCTAGAAGCAGGAAGTGAGGAAAGCTCTTCATATAATCTTCCTTGTATTGGTGGACTAGGTGGATTATTACCCTAACATCACTCTACCAGCAGGGTTCAGGCTACTCGATTATGGTAGAAACCATAATCATGATTATCAGTATTGAGATGAGATGATTATTTAACATGATTAGTCATTGACTTTGGAAACATCATGCATTTCCTGATTTTTTTATTTTTTTTTTTGTTTTTTTTTTCCCCAAAAAAAACCTGTATTTTTTTTTTTTTTATATTAAATATAATTCAACCGAGACAAAAAAGGGTCTGGAAAGGGGTGCACTGGGTTTATAACACAATACAAAAACGGGAGCATCACTGCCAAACGAAATGCAGTACAATAATTGTTTTATCTTGATTATTTTGTTTTGATAGTCATTGGAAGCCAGAATAGTAATTGAAATAAAAAATTAACTGGCCAGCCCTACAACAGGGGGGGCGCAGTGGAGACTTGCGTGCCTCAGGAACAACAGCTTACTGAAAGGCCTCGGATTTGTGTAAACGCAAAGACGTCTGCCCTCCCCACAGTGCTGGCCGACCTTTTGGAGAAGACCGTACTGCACCTCTCTGCTTCCACGGCTGACTGCTTCTTCCCGGTGGCGGAGGTCAAAGGTGAGTGCAAAGATCAGGCCAGGGCCTGATGTCCCTCGCATGCGCTCATGGTTTATAACTCACTGGTGCTGGCAGATTGAATTCCACTTTTCACACTGACGTTATTTGCTATGAAAGAGAAAAAAAAATGTCTTATTTATTATTCCTGTGCAAAGCTGCCGTTTTATCTAAACTAACTTGCACGCGTGCTGATTTCTCACACGTCCCTTCAGGTTAGATACGCTGCCCAAAGGTCAAACATCAGGACCCAGCAGCTTTCCGGAGTACCCTGCATTACCCCGTGTGCCATATCTATAACAAGCGGCCTCTGCCCCTTATCAAAAACCTGATAAATTATATTAAGTTTTGAAAACGCTGATAAAAGTCCTAGTTTGGCAGCCCAATTTCCGCCAGGGATTAATAAAGCGCTGCTCGCCGCTTATCTCGTTTACCTTGCGGAGTCAGCCGTGCGATCTCAGTCGGCTGCGTGCTTCCCGCACTTCCCCAACGCATTGATACAGAAACTTGCCGCAGCGCAAACTTCACTTTGCGTCAGTCTCACTCCGCGGTTGTTTCTCCATGTAAGAATGTGAACAAACTGCCGATCACTGGGCCACCCTGATGTCGCTTTATAATCTATTGCGCGTCAGACCACGTTTTTGCTCCCTCCCATTTCCCAGCACACCTGTATCAGGTATTCGGTGTTCTTGATTGGCTGGGAGCTTCATGGGAGCGAAAATGTGAACTTTCTGGGGGTCCCCAGTGTTAAGAAACACTGTCCTGAAGCTGTCACCTGTTGATCTGTAGCCTGTTTTCTTAATAATTACATTATTTCCCAGTATTACAGTGGCCATATAACAACAACCACAGTGATCACACGTCATATGACATCTTATTGCTAGAACTCCATTTATTCCGTTGATTCTGAAGTATACGGACAAATTTGAAGCCATCGAAGATTTCTTCTCGTCCTAGTCTCCATTCTTGGTATATTGATTCAGGTCCAAATGTGATATTCAGTTGTAATAATTAGTGCTGTAGTGTCCCCTCCCTGCCTCCAGAGGGTGCTATACCCCCCAGTCTGAGTGGATGTCCCAGGCCTTCACCTACCCCGCCTGCTTTGAAGATGACAGGCACAGAGTCGCTTACAGTTGGACAGATGTCGGCCATCTTACAGCAACTACATTATTTCAGTTATCTAGGCCCTGTACTAGTGTTAGGATGGATAAAAATGGGGGAAACGCGGTGAGAATAGCAAATGAAAAAGGTCTTGAGACCCCTTGTGGGAGAGCTGTGTTTACAGATGCACGGACAGCGTGAGCTGTGCCTCAGCGGCCAAAGGGGGGCAGCAGACAGCCCTGCCATCGCATCATCACGGGGGAGGGCCTCTACCAGCCAATTGGCTTCTCTTATGTGTGTTTTTTTTTTTTTTTTTTTGTTAATTTGTTTCTACATGTACAGCCGACAGGCAAGTCAAGCATCTGCCCCCCCCCCCCCCCCCCAGGGAGAAGCCTTCTCGCCTCACTCAGCCACACCCGTCACAGGCAGTTTGCAGGCGGTGACGCCCTCCGTTGGTATGATGGTGCCTCTGTGTGACCCCATCTGTCAAATGGCAGGAAGTGATGGCCCGCTCCCCCCGGCAGCACCGCGTCCGCTCTCCCCAACCGCTCCCCCCGCTTTTTAATTACTCACCGTGGCTTAAATTAGCTGCGGCGCTGACTTGAATCCCAATGCCTTGTCCCCCGCTGCGCTGGTGGAGGGGCTTCATACGCTGTCTGCTTCATCACAGACAGCGATGTTTGGTGTTTTTCCACTGTCCCCGTCTAAGGTGACTTCCGACCTCGTCTCTGCGCCTGCATTTGGATGAGCCACTTGCGTTAAAATCGCCGGCGTGGTCACCCCTCATCCTCTCCCATCGCGCGTCTGTGCATCGGTCATGGGGGTCTGGAGTCTGTTCCAGAAGCTGCAGGCGCAAGCCGGGGAATAACCCAGGAGGGGGGTGCCAGCCCATCGCAGGGAACACTCACCATTCACGTACACAGTCATACCTAGGGATCATTTGGCAACCCCGCTCCACATGTTTTTGGAGGGAAAACTGGAGAACCCAAAGGAAGCCCCACATAACACTAATTAGAAATCAGTTTAATTTCACCATCATTGCCCCTTTTACTGTAGCCCCCGCACATAGCCCACACCCTGTAGAAGAGGCTCTCATTGTCGACACTGGTTGAGGATCCCTGGCATGTCTAGATCATACCACCCCCTAGTGGTTTTACCCTTGAATTGATTTTCTTTTAAATAGTTTTCATGTCTGGGTTTGCTGTGATGCAGTGGCGCCCCCTCCCGGAGGGTGCTGTAGCTGGTAATCCTCTCACAGTGAGCGCAAAGCAGCACTACAGTGCATTTTATATAATGCTGCTTCGTTCCAGTGCATGGGAATCCTCAGCCCCCCTGTACTGTAACTGTCATACTCCACCAGTGAATCGTTTTGCATTTATCCACATTTAAACACGCCGCTGCCTTGCCACATGGCGCCGACTGCCTTTTCAGAGGGGTTTATTAAGCACCTTGTCAGTTTGCGATGAGTAACATCTCAAACGGCGAAGCCGCAGCTTTGTATTGATTGCACTCTTAAAATGACGATTTGCTGCCCGTTAGCCGCGCAGGCCGGTACCCATATGGATTCACTGCATTGAATTACAGCTGCTGTTAACTTTATGATCAGCTTTTTATGTGAAACTATATAAATTGTCAAAGCATCGCTAAATCATGTTGCCGGATCGCATCCGGTCTGCTGTCCAAGTTCATGATGATCTTGCGTTTTCTAGACGCTGCAATGGAAACTTTTTTTCCCTCAGATTTTTTTGAACAGATGAATCTGCTGCTGTTTGTAATGACATGTGTATCTTGATGAATGTGGCCGCTAATTAAGACAGCTTGCATTTTCTGCTGGACGTTACGCCTTTTCGGTGTCGCTCATGAAGGTGTGTGTCTGTCTTGTTTTTAAATGCTTGGCCAACACAACCAGACCCAACCGGTGTTCCTGTTCCAGCACATTCTGTAGCAGCCAACAGTGCCGCATGCCAGTCCCTGTCCCCGCTGGAGCAGCTGGGCGTGCAGATAACTCTCAGGTACGTCTGCTCCAGCTTCTCCATCTTCCATCCCTTCCTGGCGGCGAGTTGTCATTACACGTAAAACAGCGTCTTTTCCTGAATCCTATTGGAAACTAAATGTAAGCAGCTTACGGTCATCTCCATTTGAAACGGGTGAACATTTCACTCCATGCCACACTGTTGGCTTCCCTGTTCGTCTCTGGTCTTCTTAGCTGCCGTCTCTGCTGTAAATCAGCAGGTCTAATATGTGTATACCGGTGTGGGGCATGGCCGCGTGTAATCAGCTGGTAATTATGTGTGGGACATCGATTCCAGGAGCAATTGGCCAGCTTTCCAAATCATGCAAAATTTGTACTTTTCAGGGATGGCGTGTGGGTTAGGATGCCTGTGTTGAAAGAATGATGTCACCTTTCGGTGCCTGACCACGGCCCCCTAGCCCCCAACCCCCAATTGCTCCAGGGACTGACCATACTCTCTCAAAAGGAAAAATGTGCAAAACTATGGCTATAGGTAAAAAATGTAAAAATAAATAAAAAATAAATCTTCACTCTCTAACCACAAACAAATGAAAGAGTTCCTTCATACCCTGAGGGTTAGGGTTACGTCCTCTGCTCTCTTCTCATGATCCTGCCCATCTGCTAGGATTCCCGAAGCTCAGCCTCTGTCTCGATATCTGGGTTCTTCACTGACCTTGTGCTGCGTACGGCATCTCCCTCGATGTACTGTAACTCACACACCTGGGGAGTCGTCAGGCCTTCTGCTGCCGGTCCCAAAATGTGCCCATGAGCGGACCCTGTTTTCTCTGTGACATCTTCCCTGTCCCCCCCTTGTCCCTGTGACTTTAGGGGGTTACAGCCGCTGCACCCCAGCCTGTCCCTTTCTGTGCCCCTTGCAGGTACGGTGAGCACTTGAAGCTGCTGGATGGAGACTCTGAAGCGGATTTGTGTTTCCTCGTGCAGAGCTGTCGGTCACTTCTGTCCCAGCAGCGAGCCCAGGGCTTGTCACAGCTGTGTATCTTTAGAGTACAGATGGAGTCCCCCCCTCCCCCCTTTATTTCCACACACCATACCTATATTTTGTTGCTGACCTAATCAGGTGACCCACCGGAGCGTGAAAGTGTGTTGGCAATCAGATTGCAGTGGGGTAGGTAGATAGAGCGCCCCCTATAGGCTGGGTTGGGTGAGCTCCTTGACGTCTCCCTCAGACTGTCTCCGTGAGCATTTTCCGGGCCACGATTGGTTCGTCTCCACCGTGTTCCTGCTGCTGCGGGGGGACGGAAAGCGGGCGTGGGACCTCCTGCGGAGACTCAGCGGCCTGCTGGCGTCCGCCTTCCTCTGGCCGTCCAGGCTGCACGACTCGGTGAGTCCCGGAATGTTCTGTAGTGCTCCTGCCCCAGCTGATGGATGGCCTGTCCCTGCCGCCCCCCTGCTTCCCAGCGAAGGCGTAATCAAGTAGAAGCAACGAGGCGCAGTGCTACAAGAAACACGGTTTGTCTCAGGAGTATAAATGGTCCCAGGGTACATACAGCTATTATCCTGCTTCTGGGTTTGTGCTGTTCCTTTAGTTGTAAATATGTGATGTACAGCAAATAAAATTGTGTGCTTGATTTAGGTTGTACCGGCGTTGGCGTCTGCGTTCTCTTCGTTCATGTTCAGGATCCCATAATATCTCATGTCTTCGTAATAGAGATGTTGGATTTGATGAGATTACAGCAGTACAGTCATTATCTTCAGCCCCACATAGCACCCCCCCCCCCCGCAGATACTTGCCAAAGCACCGCATTCTGAAAATGCTACCGGCACCACGGTGGCAGCTGATGTTCACGGGCCGAGCGGTAACATTACTCAGCCATCCCTGGGATTTGAACCAATAACCTTCTGATCTCATGTCCAGCTTAAATGAGAAGAGGTCATTTGGCCCATCAAGCTCGTTTGGGGAGAATTTAACTAATAGCTCAGTTGTTAAAATCTTATCTTGCTCTGATTTAAAGGAGCCCAGGGTTTTAGCTTGCGTTACACTAGTAGGAAGGCTATTCCATACTCTAACTACACGCAAGTGCTTCCTCAAATTCGTTTTAAAATGTTCTTATAAATTTCCACTTATGGCCATGAGTTCTAGTATTTAATAAGAACAGCTTATGCACCAACATGTCTGGTCATAATGGGGCTGGCAGTAGCTCATGTCCTTACCCTACCTGCTGTGTCACACCATCGCCCCCCCCTGCAGGTGCATCTGCCTGCAGAGGTGGCACAGTCCGGCATCCCCCTCACCTACTCCTGCACTGCCCACTACGTGGAGATGCTCCTCAAGACCGAAGTTCCTCTGGTCTCCTCTGCCTTCCGCATGTCCGGCTTCACCCCCTCCCAGGTGAACCCAACAAACCGCCCGCCCCGCATCCATGCTCCACAGCACCCATGCTCTTTGGTATCATGCAGAAACGCTGCCTTCCGACATACTTGATCGTTGCAGCTTTGAGAAATTCTCTCTGAGGAAGAGAAAATAAAGTATTCTCGGTTTACCCTTCTTACCTTGGCAAGCTGCATTCCCATTCGCCAGCTCTTTGGGGCTGGTCTTGATAAACACCGTCACTGCGCTCTGGAAATGCAGTGGAGCCCCAGCCTTTCTGAGTGCTCAGCACCGGAACCGGCAACCTACCGCTCACAAGCGCAGCATCCTAACTCACCTGATTGATTCTGTTAATTTTAAGAGGCATCGAGTGGAATTTAATCGTCACAGTCAGAGTTTAGGAGAAGCAGGAGGGTGTCAAACAGGGAAGATGTTTTAAATCAAACCTGACGCTAATTTGTCCCTATTTTTCATTTGTAAATAACCTGATAATTCTCTGCAGTAACATCAGATTCACGTCTCTTTCTTCTTGTATTACTGCCATTGCTTAAGTGACGTTCTCGTCCAAGTGGGACTGGCATTGAAGGTTTTAGTGTTGTTCGCATAATACACAGTTCAGCCCAGCACAGCCAGGATCGAACAAAAAACGAGAGAGAAATGAAAAGCCCCGCGCCTGTCACCTCCATCAGAGACGGCGGCCATTTCAGGGCACTCCTGCGCCTCCTTGAAATTCCTCTCCTGGCAGATGCTCGAAAGTCGCCGCCAGAAACATTGGGAGAAAATTGTCTTCTGCTGGGCAACAGGAAAAGGGTGAAAATAGCAGGCTGGCTTGGACCCTCAGCACCCGGCCAGATTGGGTGCGGGAGACGAGAGGCTCCACTCGCGCCGAAAACTTATATAAAGAGGCTCAGATAGAAAGGCAGCTTTATTGCATTCGCGACGTCTGAGGGACGGACGGGGAACAAGAAGCGTTTTTACATCTGGTTTCTCCTTAAAAACCTCAACTCCTTGTCAGTGGACTTATTACAAACTTTAACTATGGAATTACGCCCAGTCGTATGGGTTTGTATCAAATAAGAAAAGTTTGTAGTCTATTAAACTTTAAAAACGGAGTGAATGCTTTCTTGGTGGATGAGTTCAGTTCATAGCAGTTTTTCCCCCCCACTCTGTGGAGTTCTATGAACTGGGAATCAGGAGTCATGCAGATATCGGATCATTATTCTGAGAGTCAGGGAGGCCAGCATCCCTGAAAGGTGTATGTTCTCTTCTTCATCTGTTTGCTTAATTTAGTTGCTTATTTTTAAGCAATTCCAGATAAGTTGCACTTATCTGTGGAGTTTTAAATGGCTGTCTGTCTTAAGCAGAGCATAGTTTTCAGATGCTCTGTAGTGTACTACTTATCTTCTTTATATATGATTTTAATTCTCTTGTCATCAGTCCTCAAATGTGTATATGATAGAAGAACACTGGGTGGGTGGATGGATGGATGGACTCTGGATGGTCTCTGCTGCAGTCAGCTGTAAACAGGCCACCTGAGGCTGCTGTAAACATAGTCTCTCTCCCCCCTCCCCCCCTTCCCAGATCTGCCTGCAGTGGCTGAGCCAGTGTTTCTGGAACTATCTGGACTGGCCTGAGATCTGCCAGTATGTCTGCACCACCGTCGTCATGGGCGCCGACTACCAGGTGTACATGTGCGTTGCGGTGCTGAAGCACCTGCAGCAGCCCGTCCTGCAGCATGCGCAGACGCAGGACCTGCAGGTCTTCCTCAAGGTGAGCGCCACATTCATTAGCGGGTCATTCTTTGGGCTTTGAGTCCTCATCATTATCTGCTGCGGGTTATTTAAAAAAGCTAGCATGGTTTCTGTAAAGAGGGAGCTGGGTGATTTGAAAGTTTCCAGAAAATTGTAGTATATTTGCAAAAGAATTGTTCCGGTAAATTGGTTCAAGGAAAAACCAGCTGTGCTCCACAAGTGCAAAATTGCTTTCTGAGTTTCTGAAACTTTCAGCCATACCTGAGTTTTTAAAATATGCAACGTATTGTTTGTGGAGAAGGCAATTCAGGAAACTTTGTTTGGAGTGTGTGAATAGGCCGTAAATCCTTTAACTACTTCTTTAAGTAACACTGAGGACAGATTATCAGCAGTGGCCTTATGATCAGAATGTCAAATGGTCAAATGAGTCTCCCTTCAAAGGCCCAAGTGCCTGTTCCCTGCCGCTCCGGTCGCTCATTTGTGCCATCGGGTCCATTTCCTTGCCTGGTTCGGCTCCATTTAACCTTAGAGGAGATCGCAGACTTCACCAAGTATGAAACCATTTCCGGGGATCACATTTCTTGGGAAAAGCGACTCCCATTTTGTGTCAGAACATCCAGGGTGACACATTGAGCCTGGATGGATGCCATACTGGTTGGTTTGGACCAAAGCCACAGTTGTCCCCGTCACCAGATCATATACCAGTTGAACACCTTCAGGAGATTCGACAGAGAGCAGCAGGAGCAGAGACACCAAATGATGTAATTCCTCATGGAAGAAAGATCTCTCAGTATATCAGCGAGCTTCTGTAGGTTCTGTGGAGAGGTTACCTGAGGCTACTGCGGTAGGATACGAAGATTCATTTTAAAATTTATGGCAGGAATTTGGATCCAGCAGCACATCTCCAGCACTCTCAGTTCACTTTTAAAGTCAGATTCACATTGGAGAGGCAGATTTCGACAACGTCAGGTGCGCTCCAGAAGATCTGGGCCTGTCCCTGAACAGCTTGCATCTCGGTGCATCACCTGAATTAAGAATCAAAACGTGAATGAGTTGTTACAGTTGTACTTGGTGAGGTTTAGATGTTCAGTGTGGTGGAGGACGTAAAGTAATGCATTATGGGTAATTCAGATGTAGCATGAAATGAACTCAAATAAAGCTTTTCTTTGTGCCTTTGTTTTTTGTTTTTAACTGAAAGGAAATTGCTTGTCACTCCTCGCACACTCCGTCGTGCGTTCCTGTTTCTCGTCACGCCTCTCAAAGCCCCTTTCAAAGGCGTTTTTCGGAAGATCTATCAACCCCCTTCCTCAACACCCCAGCCCCGATTGAGGTGTACACCGGTGGATCTCTGGTTTCCCATTTACATTTCAATTAATTTGCTAAACGTTTAATTGTGCGCGCTTGCTTCTTTTCAGGTGGTAACGAGATAAGGAAGCGAGAGCAATTGGCGCTTCATACCGCCATTTGAATGGTTGCAATCAGAGCCGTGAGAACGCGAATCTCGGAGGAAGTTCGGAGGTCTTCATTTTCCTGTGTTTATCGTTTCATTTCAATTGGATGACTAATTACATTGCATACAAGGTCACGCGCGAGCCTTTTCACCTGCAGTTCTCTCGAACGTTACCGGCGGTGATGGCAAGGGCACTTTCGGAAACGGTGGAAATTTGTGCTTTTTGGAAAATAGATGAAATTTTCATCTTTATCTGCGGTGCCAGTGCGGTCGTGCACCGAGAACCGTATCTTTTCCTGGAGGATTTTTTCGAAAACTTTGTCAAATATTGTGCTGTGTGAAATATTGTGTAATTTCTGCTTGCGGTGCTTTACTTAATTTGTGTTATTTTTATATTCAGCGTGGACATGTGTAGCAGTAGAGGTAATTACAAAACTATAAATTAAGTTGCTGACTATTAAAATTACACTCAATTTCTTTAGCTGGGCTCCCTCCTGCTGAGTCATTAGTGTCATCATGCATTTCAGCAAGGAGCTCCTGCGACAGCTGCAGTATTGTGGTTTGTTAAACCCCGTGCATTTTGCCAGGCTGATGCACTAAGCTTCTGCGTTGCAGCCAGCGCCCTCTGTCCCCCCTGCATTGAATTTCATTTATTTATCACATGGTTTATTTGCAAAGGCGACGTACAAATGAGGATCAGAAAGCAGAGTCTGCTGGGGTCTCTGTAGCTATTTGGAGTTATGGGCCTCATTCAGGGGCCCAACGATGAGCCCAGTGATGGGATTTAAAACAGCGACCTTCTGGTCACAGAGTGCTTATCCTTAGGGTCACACACTGTTCATGGCTGTCCTGGTGCTCGTGAGATGTCTCTCTGGTTTAAACCAGGAAGCGGAACACTGGACTGGTATTTTTAAGACACCTGGTTGAGCTGAAAATGGAGAACATTTTTTGCATGTATGAAATGGAAGTGGCACTGAAGACTCGCATAAAAGGTTCCTAAAACAAACTCATCCGTTCTGAAGTAGCCCTTTAGAGCTGCGGTGTTTTCAGTGGTTCGAGTGCGTTAATGCATGGTTAATAGCGGAACGTGCATCACAATAATAATAATATTATTATTATAAATTCCGCACTGGAGGGAAATGCCTATGGATTCCTGGTTTATACTTTTCCAGATAACAAAGCAGCGTAAAGGTACTGAATAAATAATCGAAGGTCTTTTCACCCGCATCGACAAACCGGAGTCCCTGTATTGCTTTCCGATAGGAGGAGCCCATCCAAGGCTTCAGAGTGAGTGATCATCTGGAGTACATGGAGGGTCTGGAACGGAGGTACAGAGCAATGGTGCTGACGGATATGAAGTCTGTCGTCTCGAAGGCCACCTAGGAAGAACCTTCCGTCATTGCTGGTCCAGACGGGGTGTCGTACAGCTGAGCAGGAGGAAGGCTCTTCGGAAACTGTTTTGGCTGTACAGCCCGCCATTTTCCATCATAGTATTATGCTCGGTGTTTTTATGACCCTGCAGCTGCAACGAAACCCAAGCCAGAGACAACGGAGCACATGGACAGATAGCATCAGGGCAAACATTGTTTGAAAACCACGTTCTTAATTTCATTAAGAGCCTACAAACCTATGCCTGGAGCACAGGACACATGGTACAGAAACACACACACACACACACACGGTCACATACAGTCCCATTTTCTTTTTATTCCTACATAAAAAGTACTTTCAGTCCGAAATGAACTAAACTCAGATGCCTATCAGATTATGGAATTACAAAAACTATATTGTGATATTTTTACAATGATCCCCATGGTAAGATGCTTGCTAAGCCATGTGGCAGTTCTGCAGTTGGAGAGATAACAGGACTTTTCCATGGTGGATTTAGCACCAGAAGGACTAAACTTATCGTGTTTTTGCAGTACTTGGCTACAGTTGGCCTTACTCAAGGAAGGGAGCGTCTGCAAACTCAGAAGTGGCTCAGTTCTGCACTGGTTTCTTAAAAATATTCAGCAAAGATGGAACTAATACCTAGATTTTTCTTTTCTAAAAAAACAAAAAACAGGAGGATATAAGAGGTGTGTGAGAGCTTCAGGAAATGGTTCATTTGACACCGGCGATCGATGATTGGCACAGCTTCAGATTCCCTCTGAGTCCTTAAGTGTTTAAACCGCAGTACATCAAGTTTTGGGTTATCTCTGATAGAACCTTCTGATATTTTCCTCACGAAATAGACCAGTGTGGTTCCAGTCCACCAAGCCTCCCATCTCTGCACCTTCCATTTCAACGTATCCTGTAATTCCTGATTCCTGAGGCTGATTTTCCCCTAAACTGACTTGCAAACAGAGCAATATTTCACCTACAATAAAACCGTGGCATTAGGGAATCAAACTTGTTGATGAAGTTGCTTTGTACAGTGATTGCTATTAAAGGGAACTTCTTCCCAGATGTTTACCTGCAATGTTCATCATCAAAACTTGTTGATGATGTCTAGTACATTTCAGCTGTTATTTTAAAAATCAGAGCCCTGTAGATATTTATTTCAGAGGTTCCTTTGTCAGTCTGTGTTTTCAGCTTGTTAAAATGTTTATGTAATTCTTATTTGGAGGAAACAAAATCAGTTTCTCTTTCTGTCCTGGGTGCTGTAAAAAGAGATGAGTGTGGCGTAATTGATGGAAAAATGCTTACAGGCCCTCGATGGCCCTTAAAGGCCTCGTTCGAAATTAAAAACAAAATGAGGTTTATTAGATTGGTGTCTCAATACTTATATGATAAACTTATGAACCATCTAATATGCGCTAATTTACCCTTTAAAAGTTTATCAAGCAGTGGATGAAAATTGAATATTTTTGTGCTACAAAATAGATCCATCCATCCATCTGTTTTCCATACAAGCTTGTCCTGTTTTAAAAAAGAATTTCAGTGTAAATAAAAAGCAACCAAGCAGTAACTAAATACATATGCCTTCATATGCAGGTTGCTGATTTGTACTGAGGTATTTTATATACCAATTTGCCTTTTATTAGTTATGCATATTCATTCGTAAACGTTTGTAAACAGTATTTGCCCAAAGCCAGTTCACTAGGGTACTGTAAAATTCTCTCACCATCAAAGACATTTGATTACTGTGACAAGTTTTCTTTATCGAACTGTAAATCAGGTCACTGAAGTATTCAGATGCAAAACAATAAAAATAACCATTAAAATAAAGCATATAACACCGTTTCGGTTGATGCCACCTAAGGTATACCTGTTCTTTGCACAGGTATTGATAACACTCTGATTTCTTACTTTGTTCTCCATAGCTCCCTGATCAATGCAACTGACAGCCTAGTTTGTGTTTAATGGGTTGTTTTTTTTATTATGTTAAGTAACCCATCATAGTGCTAGACCACATAATATGCTGTAGCTAATAACTAAATGTTGACGATATGACTATTCAGTCCTGGTCATTTTAATACTGCAGCCAATTTAATACCCAGTTTTAACATAATTTGATTGGTTCATTTTGGCAAAGTTAAATAGTTTAAAGTAATTTAAGGGCTTCTTAGTTCCTTCTTTGACCCAAAAATGTGTTGTTCGCTCCTTTGGGTCTTCAATCCTTTTTGCTCTTGTGAAATCCTACCAGCGAGTGAAATGCAAATCTACTGGCTTTGATTGGCGCACATTGTGTAAGAACATGCTGCCTCCCAGTGAGAGTTTCAAGGTCAAGATATAGAGAAAGTAATTCAAAAAGCGATTCCCTTGAACCAAATTTTATCTGCTGTACTTAGCTCTCCAGGGAATGAGTTTTTGTGAAGACAAAGAAAGAATTCTCTTGTTTTGATGGGATACCAGCAGAACGATTCTTCCACAAAAAAATAACAGTCCATTCCATATTAATTTCAAACAGCCTATAAACCCTTTACCTAATAAATAAAAATGAAAAACCAAAAAAATATCTAATTTGTTTTTCTTAATCATAGGGGGGTGTGGTGGTTAGCACTGTTACCTCGCACCTCTGGGACCCGGGTTTGAGTCTCTGCCCTGGTTCGATGTGTATGGAGTTTGCATGATGTTCTTCCTATGGTGTTATAAGCTTATGTTAAGGTGAGTTGGAGTTAGTGTATTACTTGTAGGTGTGCATGGTGCATGTGTAAGCAACTGGTGGGTGAGTGTGACCTGCGATGGGTAGGTGCCCCATCCTGGGCTGCTGCCCCGCCCCCCAACACTGAATAGGACAAGCTATTACAAAAAAAATGGATGGATAGAGGATACAAACCCCATGTGAACCAGTATGAGCTGCAGAAACTCCCCCTGGTGGTTGACCATGGTATTGAACACTTTTGCACACCCTTTCTTGCATCGGTCACTAAAGAAGTCAATCAGCAGATCGGTTTCTCAGTAACCATGTTGGAATAATTTCACCACCTCTTACAATTAAACGGAATCTTTAGCAATTAACTGCTGACTGTAGTACTGCTTAATTGTTTATTGATCTAAAGTAAAAGTTACAATTCAGCACCGTGCTTCCGTTTTTTTCTAAATGCGAGGATGTATAATTAAAGCAGAAGGTAAGAGTCTCGGGTTCCGTCCAGTGCTTGTTAACGCCTGCTTGACAGTAGGTTGTGGGAGTGCGTAAAAAGGGCAGAGAACGCGCTCTGAAAAGAGATTTCAGCAAGTGCTCGGCTACTATGGAAAATCGTGTTGCATGTAATTAGACCAAAATATTCTTGGTTTGCGGAAGGACTGAGCAGCAAAGCGGGACTGTGACAGTAACTCCCCCCTCCCACCTCGGCACGTTATCATGCTTTATACCCCCCCTGTCAGTTAAGCTGCACTGCAGTGAGTGATGAGCCCAATATGTCCCGATGTATTTCCTGACAAAAGTCCTCTCACGTTTCTGGCTGACAAAAGGTAATCTGCAGCGCTGCTATTTGTTTAACGTTAGACTGATGCTTATATGTAGTATGAAGGCAACCCTGATAAATCACCTGATTCTGCCGAAATGCATGTCAGCATCTGGAGGGCAAGCTTGCTGTAAAGGTGGGGGGGGGGGGGGGGGGGTGGACAGTTAGGACAATTCAAAAAGATCAGCTCAGCTCAGTGAAGGAATTACTCCTAGTACAACCTGGCCACCCTGACCAAACTGTGCCCAGGGAGGGTGTCTGGAACAGATGTGCAAATTGACCTACATATTGCCTTGGAGACCCCCCCCCCCCCCCCCCCCCCCACCCCCAGCCAATGACCAGAGTTGAGTGGATCGATACTGTATTAATCGTACAAGATCCCGAGCCCCGCCTGTTATCCCCCAGTGGCTGGGTCCCACTGAGCTTTTGAAGCTCCTCCATTGGCCCCCAAGCCCCCCCCCGCATCTCAGAGCAGCGCTTGTTACAATCTGAGCAGCTCCTTACCCTTCCCTGGCCCGGCCCAGGCCTTGGCACCAATCTAAAAGGCCCATTTTACAAATTAAAAGTGCTGCACATCAGGGAATTGTCTCCCTTAATGAGAGCACGAAAGCGCAGACCCACAATGCATCATTGATCCTGGGCGCACCATTGCCCAGTCAGATGGTTAGCAGGCAATAGTGGGGAGAAAGATGCTTCAGGGCTAGTCTTAGCCAGATTTACTAACATTAAGTCATGCTATCAAATCAGATGGAGAACACTAGTGCCTGCACTGAGGGGATCTAGACCTTAACTAATGAAACCGACAGCTGTCTTCCAGGTCTGCTGGGACCTCCTTATGGTTTTCTCCGAGTTCATGCATTTGTGTACCATTATCCGCAAGGCTCATAAAAACATTATCCATTCCTGAGCAGAAATGGGTAGCCAGCATTATGGAGCAGAGAGCGATCTTTGGTGTGCAGGAAAGGGATCAGGGAAATCTGACACCCACATCTCTGCGTGGTCTGTTTTTTGTTTTGTTCCTTTTTTTTTTTTTTCTGACGGCAAAGCCAAAGACTTATTGCTATTCCGCTCAAGCAGGACCTTGAACAAAACAAAGATTTCCAGAGCAGGGGTCAATATTTTGACATCGTCGGCAGGCGCCAATGCTGACAGGTTTGGCGGTTCGTGAGTGACACTTAAAGTGTAAAAATCAAGTGCTGACAGGTAACCGGATAGAGGTGGACACCTGCGCGTGACACTTGCGAGCACATGAACTGCTGACGAGTGGCGGAATGAGCGGCTAAGGGCTTTATTAAAGATGCAAAAATAAGTAACCAAATGCATGATTGTGTCCTGACATGTTAACAGTATCTGTCAGAGATCAAGACACGCACACAACGAACCCAAAATGAGTCTGCTCTAGTCCTTCCTGAATATAAAATTTAGCGTTAGACAGATCATTATATTCAGGGGAGGAAATGTCAGTGTCTTGTTGGAGGGTCTCATTCTGAATGTCGCAGCTCTGGGGACGCCACATCGTGCCACAGAAAGGCCGTGACAAGCGCACTACAGAGGGCCACCATGTCACCAGTCACATCGTCCCTTTAAAGGTCACAGCGGAATGACATCTCGCTTATTTATTTATTACATCAATGCCAATATGAGCTTTGTTTAGAAAATGAATCCTTTAAATAAAAATCCCTTAAATAAAAATTCCCTTTTGGCTCATATGTGCTGAAACTCTCAATCTGTCATCCATGAAAGAGGGGGACTAACCCAGGATGGGGCGCCATCCCAACGCCGGAAACACACACAGAGAATTTCGTAACTACAATTACCATGTTTTTGGACTGTGGGGGGAAATCAGAGAATCTGGAGGAAAGATCTCTGACACGGGACGAACATGCAGTCACTGTGGGGAGTTAAACCTTTGTCTCCAGAGGTATGACGTAAGAGTGCCAATCACTGCACCACCGTGCTGGCCCGTCTCCCGTTCACAGCAGTAATTTCTCAATCAATCAAAGTTTATTTATTAAACGCACAACAGGACAACAAACAGCGGGAGATGCAGGCAGTGAAATTAGTTTCCCAGAAAGTTTCCAATAATATTCAAATTCACAGAGATGTATCGGTGTCACACATCGAAATTAAACCTTGATCATCCAAAGACTTTAACACAAACCTGACCACAGAGAGGCCTCGTTGCTTTTTTGTTACCATGTTGCCTGGTTGCATTAGAAGCCCGGGAGCATTCAGAGGCGCCCCGTATCGGCCGGTGCCGCCTGTCTGATGGCTGTGGGTGCAAGAGTCTCACAGAAGCAGGATGAGCGAGACGTTTGGTGTGGAGGCCTGGCCTTTCAGAGTTTTAACAAGCAGGGGTGGAACTTAAGAGTGCATGCTATAAGCCAGGTAGGCTAGTTCTATAAAAAAATGTCATCCAGTGTTTAGTAAATAGTAGCTAGTGTTCAGTTCTTTGTCTTAAAGCATTGGCCTCAGGCAAGTGGGCAAGCTTAATCTCCAGCCCTGATTACGGGTAAATAAAATAAGGGTGCAGAATTATGTTAGAAAATCAATAACCCTATAGCTTAACATTATTAAAATTTAGTCACGTTAACGGACTTATTGAGGGGCTGGTGCTCAAACTGCGGGATGTAAGGCTGGAGAGGATAATTTTCATGATTGATGGGGGGGGGGCCCTCAATAAATATTCATGACTGCGGAGAGAGGGTATAGAGATTTTGTGTGATTTTCAGTTCACTAAAAATGGCATTTGGTATATCGGGGGGGGGGGGCACTTTCACTCGCTCAGGCAAAAGGGTGAGGTGTTAAGCTGCCCCCCCCCGCGTGTTAAATATAACCAGTAGGAGTGTGTAGCAGTGGCAGAGCTGGCTGCTTGAATCCTGCCCCTGCTTCCATGCTCTGTGTTGGGCAGCTTTCTTCTCCTTACGCTGCTTCCCTCCTGCAGTCCAATCACATGCCGTTAGGTAAACTGCTATTGGCCAATGACCATCCGGTAAACTTTTGACTGCACAAAACAGGTAATACATGTCGATGGGAGCACATTCACCGTCCAATCAGAGCACTTTTCTCATGAACCAGCTAATCAGGTAGTGATTTTCTCATAAGTTTTCCCAAACCACCCTGAAAAAACACATTTTGTACCCTAGACACCTGGATATGGAGGAGTGATGGATACAAACTTTGACCAACTGTCCAGGAGCCATGTTGCTCTTCTCCCATTTCAGGAACACAGGTTCGTTTCATGCTGCCGTGGTGCTGTCCACAGCCCAGAGACACACCAGGTATATCATAATACCATCTATAATCCCATTGGTCTGATAACCGACCAATCACAAGGCTGCATTTAGCTAACGAGATGAGGTCAGGCAGTTAAGTGTGCTTAGAGATTTACAAGGGCTGTGACTCTCACAGTCTCAGGCGGCAAAAGCAGGGTTAGTGCGGGGTTATGTAATCGCGACGTCCAGCGCTAAGGGGAGAAGCTGCGGAAGCTCAGCATTGTTCAAAGTGACAGACGAAATTGAATGAAATACGCGCCTCTCTTCTTCTTGGGCTGGGGTGGCCTTTTAGTGGAGGCCGGCGTGTGCTTCTGCTCAGGGGTGGCAGGCAGGTCGCTAAAAGGGGCTTTTAGCCGCTAAACACTCCTTTTCCTCATTCATAGAGGTCGCCGATATGCTCGCCGCTGGCGCCCAGTGGGTGAAATGGGCAGTGCGTCTTCATTGCGCCGCATGTGTTCTTACCCAGCTTTTAGTAAAGTGGGTTGAAATGAGAAGTAGGCCACACTCCAGCTCCTTCTCGTTAAAACTAGATAAAGCAGCGCTCTTAGGTCTTTTCCAACGTGAACGAAACCCAGCACAGTTTGGCTGATTTACAATATAAATGCTGAAGGTTTTATTAGACCAAGAAGACATTATTCCACAACTAATCGGATGATAATACTAAGTGTGTGTGTGTGTGTGTGTGTGTGTGTGTGTGTGTGTTTTTGTGTGTGTGTGTGTGAATCCTTACCCATTTTACAGCTGTAATCCCAAAGCTCTCTTTGACCAGCAGCTCTGTCTTGTTATCTGCCCATGGTGTTTTACTGGGTCAGATTTTAAGATGCGTTTCCCATCAAACATGTAAGTCTTTTGTATTTGCTTCATATGAACAGTTTACGGCAGTGGTGGTCAATCATTTCTGCAAAGGGCCGGTGGGTTTATGTGGGTTTTTGGGATACCCTTTAGGTCAGCTGTCCAAACCCAGGTGTGAGGACTCTTCAGCCAATCAGTCAAATTTATAATCTAATTAGGGAGCTACAGCGAAAACACGCACACACAGCGGCCCTTTCTAGATAACACTGGCCACCCCTGGTATATGGACATTTGCAGCTGATCCTGACATAGAAATGTAATATTTTATGGAATATTTATAGATGTATATTATCTACACTGAACAAAAATATAAACGCAACACTTTTGTTTTTGCTCCCATTTTTCATGAGATGGACTTAAAGATCTACAATTCATTCCAGATACACAATATTACCATTTCTCTCAAACATTTCTCACAAATCAGTCTAAATGTGTGATAGTGAGCACTTCTGCTTTGCTGAGATAATCCATCCCACCTCACAGGTGTGCCACATCAAGATGCTGATCTGACATCATGGGTAGTGCACAGGTGTACCTTATACTGCCCACAATAAAAGGCCACCCTGGAATGTGCAGTTTTGTCTCACAGCAAAATTCCACAGATGCCACAAGCATTGAGGGAGCGTGCAATTGGCATGCTGACAGCAGGAATGTCAACCAGATCTGTTGCTCGTGCATTGAATGTTCATTTCTCAACCATAAGCCGTCTCCAAAGGCGTTTCAGAGAATATGGCAGTACATCCAACCGGCCTCACAACCGCAGACCACGTGTAACCACACCAGCCCAGGACCTCCACATCCAGCAGGTTCACCTCCAAGATCGTCTGAGACCAGCCACTCAGACAGATAATGCACGGCCCCATGTTGCAAGGATCTGTACACAGTTCTTGGAAGCTGAAAATGTCCCAGTTCTTGCATGGCCAGCATACTCACCGGACATGTCACCCGTTGAGCATGTTTGGGATGTGCTTGACCGGCGTATACGACAGCGTGTACCAGTTCCCACTAATATCCAACAACTTCGCACAGCCATTGAAGAGGAGTGGACCAACATTCCACAGGCCACAATTGACAATCTGATAAACTCTATGCGAAGAAGATGTGTTGCATTGCATGAGGCAAATGGTGGTCACACCAGATACTGACCGGTTCTGAGTCCCCAGACCCCCAATAAAGCAAAAAACTGCACATTCCAGGGTGGCCTTTTATTGTGGGCAGTATAAGGTACACCTGTGCACTACCCATGATGTCAGATCAGCATCTTGATGTGGCACACCTGTGAGGTGGGATGGATTATCTCAGCAAAGCAGAAGTGCTCACTATCACACATTTAGACTGATTTGTGAGAAATGTTTGAGAGAAATGGTAATATTGTGTATCTGGAATGAATTGTAGGTCTTTAAGTCCATCTCATGAAAAATGGGAGCAGAAACAAGAGTGTTGCGTTTATATTTTTGTTCAGTATAATTATCCTACAAACATGGAGGTCTGGACATCCTTACTCAGACTGCTGCCCCTGCAACCCGAATCCGCATAACGATGGATGGATAGAGATGGATGGATGGATGGATGGATTATCTACTTATTGGCTTATTCATTTCTATGGGTAACATTGAACTGTTTACAGTGTACTGCAGTGATGGTTGGGGTGTAACACTGCCCCTGTAACCTCACTGCAGTGCTTGTGAGGTGCACTTCAAGCCACTTATACGATCACAGCTGGAATGTAAATGTTTGGGGGGAGGGGGGAAGAAAAATTTTAAATACTTCCATGTGGAATAAAGGTTTTGATATCTCCCGGGTGCATAATGTTCTTTAACTATCCCAGGTCGTGCAATTTCAAGACAAAACTGTTTTATCTCCGGTCTCTTGATTTAGCTTTTATGTTCAACAAAATCAGGAATAAAATTGGATCCCTTAAATGGTCTGTAATTTATGCAAAATAAAAGAATACTGTGTTTCTTCCAGCGCTAAGCATATCTGGTAATTTATGCAATCAAAAGCACGTTTCTGTAACCCGTGCTCTGAAGGTCGACTTAAAATGAAAACGTACAGCAGAACTTTGGTCGACTTTATTATGTCAAACACTGAGTTTTCATGGTAAGCCCCCAGTCAATCGATTACAGAAACACAAATTACCTTCCCCCATTCATCATTATCATCTCCCCATCCCAGGTTTTGGAACTTACCTCTTCTAATCATTTATCAATATGCTACCCCCCGCCGGCTATGGTCTTCCATGGAAACTACTTATGAGAAATTAATCAGGATGCCACAACGGGTGAGCAGAGCACCACAAGAGGTGGTAACCACAGCGACACGGGGGAGTTCCCTCATCCGAATCCATGCAGGGAGACCAGATTGCTAATGATAGATCGCTCTCAGACGCACACCTAGCCGGGTCTGCTAAATCAGAAGCCGCGCATTCGGGAGGCTCGCTGAGTGGTGTCTGAATGTTGACGCAGACTGTCATTAGCGTGATTATGATAGCTAACGCTCGCTGCGTTCTCCCACGGCTCGCCAGTCCCAAATGTCCTCTCCGCTTCATTAGTCCTGATCAATTATGGCGACGGACGATTTTGCACGTAAACAAATGCGAATTTTGCAGCAGCTGCCCGTATTTACCAGTGAGAAGGGAAAGACTTAGCGGGGTTTGGAACCTGTGCATGTGACCGTGAGTTTGCTGGTTCAAATCTCAGGGGCAGCAGAGTCATTTCACTGTTGGGTCCCTTACCAAGGCGCTAACCTCCGATTGCCCCAGGGACTGTCATCCCCTGCTTTCTCAAGCGTATGCTAAATAAAAAAGAGTCCCAAAATCTAAAAACGGTCACACCCATCTGAACCTGGCAGATTATTATCACTCAGTAATCTGACTACTGAAAACCACAGTGGTCACTCTGTGGGGGGATGGCGCCCCCTGGTGGCCTCAGTTCCGTCACCTAGGCTGCATGGGTGCACATCCAGCTGCCTGAGACGCTAATTAAATGTGTTGAGGGCAATCTGGCGGGGCGTGTGTAACAGGTGCTCATATGTGTGTAGTTGTAATTGCAGTTATTTGTATGTAATCTGATTTCACTTTCCTAGCAAATGGCCATTCGGATTCAATTTAGGGGCTTCTTAATAGGTCCCCTCTTGACATTTGATAAAGGCGGCATTAAGGGGAAGCCGCGGATCCCAGCGGCAGAGCAGAATAGCTGCCGGGGGAGAAGGCCTGAAGTCTGCCTTGACAGGATGTAAATGTGGGGTCAGATTTGGTCAAAGCTGCCTGCTGGGTGATTTTCTTTGGTACATATTATGACAAACCTGGCAGATCTTTATTGTATTGTGTAACCACTTTGGGATCGTCTAACAAAGTGATGATCTTTCCGTATCTATTTGCATTTTAGCTATTTAACACACATTTTTTCAAAGCAATGTACGTCTTTTGTGAGAGCAGGGTCTGTCCCTGGATGAATTTGGGGGGGGGGGGGGGATTAAGGGCCTTGCTCTACAGACCAACAGTGGTATCACTCTGTTGACCCAGGGATTTGGACCGGGGACTTTCCAATCGCAGGCGCTGCATACTAGCCTGCTGTGGCACACGATACACCCCCCTTTGTATAAAATCCCTTAGCCGTGCAATCGTTTTATCAGTATATAACATAAATGTTGACGTGTATAAATAGACATATAAACAACCAACCAGATAAATTGATTCTCAGATTTTTTAGGTGGGTGACAAAAGCGGGGCTGTTACTCAGTAGGAAATGGCAACGCGGGGGCTGATCTGATACCAAAGATTAGTTCAGGGGACTGTGTGTGGCTGTGATCCGAAGATCGCTGACTAGCCTTGGCAGAGAAGTGACGTCTGTGGGCCCTTGAGCAAGGCTGGTCTGGTTTGGTTGCCAGCCATGAAAAGGGAACAGCTGTGTTAAGGGTACAGGCAGCCAGGGATGTACCTCTGGGGGGGGGGAGCATATTCATCTGGGAATAGCTTCACACCCTTTGTTGTTCTTGTGAACTGGAAGCGACAAAAATGTGAGAGGAACATCCAGTAAGGCATTCACTGGATTGCAGCTAGACATAAACTGCATCCCTGTGTGCAAAAATGAAACGGGCAAAGATGGACAGGCACCCAAGTCTGGCCGTTTTTACAGTCTCTACCCTACAGCCGCGTTTCTAAAAGAGACTGGAAGCAGCTGAACCGATGGAAAGTTTTCTAATGAGAGCTGCTGAAATCAAATAAAATTAAGATGGAAATTATAGTTTGTAAATGCGAATAAGAACGCAATCCGCAGCGCCGTCTAAAGCACGTCGCTTCACAACATAATCACTTATTGATTACACCTCTTAGCATTTTTCTTTTCCTTTAAAACGCCTAATAGCAACTGGAGGGGAAATAATCCGGTGCATTACGATGGACCTCTCACAACAACTTTGCGATTCATCTGATTTTAATTATATATCTTAGTGTGGGAATTTGCATCAGCACAATGTCAGTAATTACTGAGAGACCGAGGGAAGCAGTGTGTAATTTCAGTATTTCTCACATTAGATGACATATGGGTGCTTAGTGATGGGAGTGAATGCTTCTTGCTGAGCAACGTCTTATGAACAAATAATTCAGTTTGCGTAATTCTGAAATATTGAAAAGGAGTAATAAAAACAGTAAGCAGACATCTGAGCCCCGGCTTTCCTGCTATGCAGATGGAGGCAGCGAGCGGCCGGTGAAGCGCATCCATCTGCCAGGTCTTTACGTTCTGCGGGTGTAGCTACAATCTCTACCAAGAGAGGCCATCGTATCCGGTTAAGTTTAGCCGTAGTGCCAACGACGAGTACTGTTCGTGCTGTATGAAATTCTTAGTACGAGACTGGCTTTCATTCATCTTTTTACATGGATTTCATGCTATCGTAATATCATCACCCATGACAGGTTTTAAGGCCTCTAGTGATGGTGTATCTGTGTACTTCAACGTTAAAGTACAAGGAGATGCTCTCGTCTCTTGACGTCTTTAGGAGGTCATCTGTTGGCTGAGAATGAAGGGCCCATTTGACCATGTGAATGGTCAGCGATAGCCCGGTACGTGAATGGGCCGACCCAGAAGGGCTGCAGTTACCCACGGTTCCTCAGGGAACGGGAATAAGGTAGCGCTCCGGTGGAGAGAATACATGGGTGTTGTTTTCATAGCTACAGAATATGCACGCTATGTGAAAACCTGCGCGCCTCCTTTGTGTTTAACGTTTACTGTGCCGCAGAAAAGTTTCTGAACAACATGGACCTTTGGGTGTTCGCAGCTTTTGAATGATAAATGAACAAATGATAAATGATAATAAATAAAAATAAATACATGATAATATACACTAGTGGCCAAAATTGTGGGAAACGCCTAACATTTTTGGCATCACAGTGCCTACTACAGTACATAAGCAAACTACTACATGAATATTGGCGGTAATGTTGACAAACATTCAAAGTCAGTTACAAATATCATACGTTGGATGGTTAAATAAGTAACTGGTGCAACAGTTGAACAAAGTCTCTAAAAACTAAAAGTGTTACCACAATTTTGGCCACTAGTGTACATTCCTTTTATTTGTATCTTCACATTAACGGTGCAGAATGTAAATAATGGAGAATAGTTTCTGGGTAAAAGATTTAGTGCTGAAACGTGAAGCCAGGGTCAGATTTAAGGATCTTTAGGGGGTCGGGGCTATAAAGGTCCCGTAATTCATGCAGAGGGACCAACCTCATCATTAGCCAATGATATTTTTTGAACTGCCGAGTGACAGGGGAGGAGCATTCTGTGGACCAATCAGCTTTTAACTGGGGCCAGTGCCCTTATACCCCGAGAAGAAGAAGCTTAACAGAGATTAAAGCAGTCAGGCACATTTGGGACCTAATCCACCGGCAACACAATGCATCTCGCTAACGTTTAGGAGAAGATCTTGCCGTCATGTGGAAGCCTTAGAGGAAACTTTTTGATTACTAGGACTTAGTGAATGTAATATAATTCTAGTGACATTTATGGTGACGGGGTGGCCCCTGCACCCTGGATATTGTTGCCGAGCAGGACACCTCCATTGCTCCCATTTATCTGGGTGACAGTAATGTGCCCATAAAGCCGCCTGAGAGCCGGAATGGGAGACAGGCAGGCTTCAGGAAGGCATCTCCACTGCAGACGTCCAGAAGCTCACGGCCTCCACGCTGCACCATTTTCCTTTCCTACTGGTGTCTACTGTGATTTGTTTAGGCTCCTGGCCATTTTCGGAATTACCGTCGCCTTGATATTTAGAAATCCACGAGCAGGGCTGTGCTGCCGTCTCTCTGGAGACCTGCTCCATAAAGACACAAAGTTTTTTCGCAAATAAGATCCGCAGTCTAAAAGGAAGAGACCCGATTCTCAGGTGTGAGAATGACATACTGTACGTAGCAGCAGGTTGTGTTTTACACTGCCAACATACACTACAGGTTAGAAGTTTGGGTCCACCCTACCATTTCTTAAATAAATGATACACTGCTTTGTCAAACTTTTATTCATCCATCCATTTTCCAAACCGCTTATCCTATTGGGTCGTGGGGGGTCCGGAGCCTATCCCGGAAGCAATGGGCACGAGGCAGGGAACAACCCAGGATGGGGGGCCAGCCCATCGCAGGGCACACTCACACAGCATTCACTCACACATGCACACCTACGGGCAATTTAGCAACTTCAATTAGCCTCAGCATGTTTTTGGACTGTGGGAGGAAACCGGAGTACCCGGAGGAAACCCCACGACGACATGGGGAGAACATGCAAACTCCGCACACATGTGACCCAGGCGGAGACTCGAACCCGGGTTCCAGAGGTGTGAGGCAACAGTGCTAACCACTGCACCACCATGCCGCCCCTCAAACTTTTATTACAAGAAAATATCAGGAATATTTAAAAGAAATATAACTGACTGGTTTTGAAATGTGTAATGTAACATTTGACTGCATTGTAAGTGCAATTTAATGGATGCGAGTGTGAGTATGATTTTCATCAAAATAACCATCCCTCGCCTTTATCACAGCAGCACAGCGTGTGTTTTCAAAAACATTTGCAGCTAAACTCCACAACTTTTTTAGGTCATGACTTAATGACCACAGAAAAAATGTGGATCCCGAGGCTTACCCAGCTGAGAAGTACTGATCTAGACATTTCTAAATCGCAATCAATATTTGTAGACAACAAATCAAACACCTGCCTGAAGCACCGATTCGCATCAGAAAGCGCTTTAGAAGGACATTGTGATTTTGTTTACCTTTCTGTCTCCCAACAGGGTTCGAAAAGTTCCGCAGAAATGAACACGTCATGAATCTTGTTACTCATAGCAGTTTTCATTACTGTTTAGCTCTGGATACAATTCTTTTTTTTCCCCATGTTTCTTTCCTGTATTCCATTATAACACAATGTAAATTCACCCAAAAGATGGCGGTTGTTTGAAAAGCGGGTTTTTAACCACAAAATGACTGTCAACTACAGTAAATCATTCCTCATTATTGCATCATCAGAACTCCAGTGTCATTTGCTGAAGGAATCATTTGCTCTTTATTCCCTCCACGGGTCACTGTAGTTAACAATTGATTTTAAAATACAAACATCATTTGTGGTCTTGGCATGGGGCAGTGATTTTTGCACCTGTAAAACTGACTGATAGTTGTGTTATAGCCTTTACGGAATCCTTCATTACGCACAGGACAGTTGAGGCAATGGTAAATAAAAAAATGTAAAATCGAATCACACTAATGCTCATAAGTATTCCGCTGTAGTATTCTTAACTGTTCATCACTTCATTGAGAAAATAACAAGCTCGTATGAATTATTCAGAACAATTTTCAAAAAATTATACTTGACTGAGCATTAATACACCGAAAAGTTCAAACAGAAATTAAGAAAACAGTAAAATTGTTTTACCGAGCCCATATACATAATACCATTTGCCAAAAGTGCTTTGGAAAAAAATAACATCAATGTGGTTGGACATGATTTTATAAGTTTATTTGTTCCATCTTTATTTATCTTGCCGTCTGTGCTTATTACTTGTTTACCCTCTCTTCTCCCGATATCTCTGCTCTGTGCGTAAGCTGCCAGGTTTGCTGACAGTATTAATTTACTGGATGCGCCACTGTCACAGATCAGTCCTCCATGAATTCAGAATGCAGATGCACGCCGTGGGAATTATTTAAACAGTACATTAGCGAGACAATTAACGAATCAACGGCGGGAATTATCATGCGCCGTTAGCGGAGTGCAGCCGGGGAGCCGGCGGCGTGTCTTATGGGGAGCGTGGTTAAGCCGATAGGTCGCTTAAAGCTGTAACGAAGAGGCATTTCGTTGGGGCAGGCGAAAGTGAACCGTGGAACAGTCATGTTTAACCGGGTTCTCAGGTTTCCTCCTGCAGTATAAACCACATGCAGTCTGGATAAGAGGCATCTCTAACTTGGCCATAGTGTTTGAGTGTGGGCATGTACGTGGTATGCTATGCAAAACATGCGAGACACTTTGAACAATTCTGTGATTCCAACTAGGTGGGAACAGTTTGGGGAAGGCCCTTTTCTGTTCCAGCATGACTGTGCCCCAGTGCATAAAGCAAGATGTGGCTGGGTGAGTTTGGTGTGGAAGAACTCGACTGGCCCACGCAGAGCCCTGACCTCAACCCCATCGAACACCTTTGGGATGAACTGGAACAGAGATTGTGAGCCAGGCCTTCACATGCAACATCAGCGCCTGACCTCACAAATGCTCTTCTGGATGAATGGGCAAAAAAATCCCACAGACACACTGCAGAATCTTGTGGAAAGTCTCCCCAGAAGAGTGGCAGCTGTTATAGCTGCAATGGGGGAACCGATTCCGTATCGATGCCTATGGATTTAGAATGGGATGTCATAAAACTTCCTGTGGATGTAATGGCCAGGTGTCTCAATACTTTTGTCCATCTAGTGCCCTGTGATTGGCTGGCATCCCATGTCTTCTGCCCTGTGCATTCTGGGATAGACTCTAGGCCCACATGTAACCCTATCCAGGATAAGCAAGTTGGATGGATGAATCAATCACAATAGATAATCTGAGCCATTTCTGCCCACTCTGATTTCATCCTTGTTACAGTGTAATAATGTATGAATGTAACAATCCTGATTTAGCTTCTGATCACTAATAACCAATGGTTACATCTGTAGCTTCGAGATCAGTTGACAAGCATGGAGAACAGTCCAGATATTCTCAACATGGCCAGCTATTGGTGGCACCCAGCTCTTGGTACCTATGGAGTGATGTGCATCGCATACATATCAAATCCCCCTGAAGGATTCTGCATTAATCCCACAGTGCAGCAGCAAGAAGCCAGACAGACTGCCTCTTTTTTACAGATTTAATTTGTCTCTCCTTCTCATCTGAGGAGGCATGATGGAAGGCTCTAGAAACATCACGTTCCCCGGAGAACCGTGAGCTGGAGCTGAAGGATGCTTCCTAAACTGAACCGCTTCCTTCCTGGGCTTGTGAGCTACACATATTTCTGTTGCTCAGTCAACAGAGGAGACCTTGTGATGCTTAACTGAAGAAAATATGTTCAAAAATTCAATATCTACCAGCCCCGACAGCTACGGCTGCTCTCGACATTTTAATCCACCCACAAAAGTCAAAGTATATAATTTATTAGGTTCCCTGATGGTACGTATCATAACGCGGGAAATTAAATTAAAGCCACTACTCTCAATTTTCTGACAGCGTCATATCCCACAAAATAATAATTATTGATTACAATGACAAAAATGTGTTACTCTGGACTGCATGAAGAAAAAGTTTGTGTTTGATCTAATTTAAAGAGATCTGGGTTCGAGTGTAAAAATGTGACTGATTTCCTCAAACCGCTCGACACCATAGTCATAACACTGCTTTGTTTATGTCATCGATGGCTCAACGGAGCCCAAACGCATTTTTCTACATTCTTGGCATTATTTTTTAAATGAATCTTAAACACCAGAAAGAGAGGTTCTGGTAGATAATTGGCATTATGTTCATATTTAACATTAAAACCTATTTGTTGATGCTTACTCCCTTTGTTGTTAAACGGAAGAACCTTACCACTTTGATGTGAGCATTCAAAGGAAAATGTTAAGGTACTGAAACCCATACATTTAAAGGATGTTGTCTGTTTTGTTTCTAATTACCAGTACAGAGCATGTGCGCTCACCCAAAGAACACTTAAGGCTGGTATTAAGGCAAATATGCAGAGACTGAAATGGTATGTAGATTAATCTATTAATTAAGAAACTTGACATTGAGTTTCCGCGTGCTTCGGAACCTTTCTCGTCGGCCCAGAGGAAAGATGAGGTTTTGCGAGAGCACACTTTGACTGAGCCTAATTACAAGATGTCTTTCATAAATATTCTGTGACCTGACATTGGGTAGGAGTAGCTGTCTGCTTCTCAATTTTAAAGGATGCGCTAAGCTACGCTAAATAAAAACTAAATACTATATTAAATACAATAAAAAATGGATATAGTATCAGGGGCGTAGCTATGAATTTGGAGCCACTTTGGGCCCCCCAGTTATATAATTTTAATTTTACGTATTTAAGGACCCCTCTACAGTCCTGCCCCTCCCCCAAATATCCATGGTCAGGGTATCCATGGCTTTACATTAATAGCATTAATGATACTTTATTGATCCCTATGGGGAAATTCTCTTTTCACGTATGCTATCTTACTCTCCGTGACACACATGTACGGTAGGTGAAAACGAGTTTGGCAGAGAAGGGCAGCCACCTGCAGCAGCACCCATGGAGCTGGGGGGTTAAGGATCATGCACGAGGGCCCACAGACACGTGACTGTTTGCCAAAGCTGGGCTTGAACCAGCAACCTTCTGGTCACAGCCCAATCACAGACCCACATGCTGTTCCCAAATTATATGACAATATTCTGAGATATTTTTTGCATCTGCCATCCCTAGCAGATGGATACACACATGTATAGCTAGGCATCCCATGAGGTGTCCGCAGTTCTAAAGTAGCCGAACTCCCCAGGAATTCACATCTTTAATATTCAGTGTCACTTGCCCTTATTAGAGGCTTCCAGCATGGGCCTGAGAGACCCTTGAACAATTACACCAAAGCACGCTTTGAATACAGGCCTCAATTATTCATTGAAATTCTGACATTTTCTTGCATAATTTAGATTCTTTTCCTTCTTTGGGTAGCAGCTGAAAGAAGTGTCTATTTCACAGTGCTGACCAATTAAAGGGAGCGTTTAACGTGTGCCACTCGCAAGCTAATTAAGCCTCCTTGTTGTTAAGATTTAAAATGCTAAATATGAAATTTGAATGGGGTCTGACATTATGAGGTTTCCTTTCATCAGTCTGTTAGATGTAGAAATGAACTGGGAAATGTGAGTTTTTTTTGTCAGAGTAAGAGCAGACGATCATTTCCCCTGTGATGTCTGACAGCAAATGCTGAAGCAGATGCCTCACATTCTGGATTCCATCATGGACTGAAAAGCAGCAACTTGTTTAATGAAAATGAGCAGCTTGATTAGGTTTGATTAATGGAGAGAAATCCCTGTCTATTTGGGGGCATTCTAGAGGAAGCATTCAAGGAACTGCCAGGCTATGTTTGGTAGATTGTGATCATATATATGATGAATGTCGGGTCACGTTTGGTATATTCTGATAATATTTATGGTTAACGTCAGGTCACATTTGGTACATTCTGATAATATTCATGGTGAATGTCAATTCACGTTTGGTACATTCTGATAATATTTACGGTGAATGTCAGATCACGTTTGGTACATTCTGATAATATTTATGGTGAATGTCGGGTCACATTTGGTATATTCTGATAATTATAGTTAATGTCAGGTCACGTTTGGTACATTCTGATAATATTTATGGTGAATGTCAGGTCACGTTTGGTATGTTCTGATAATATGGTGAATGTCAGGTCAGGTTTGGCACATTCTGATAATATGGTGAATGTCAGGTCACATTTGGTACGTTCTAATAATATGGTGAATGTCAGGTCACGTTTGATACATTCTGATAATATGGTGAATGTCAGGTCACGTTTAATACATTCTGATAATATGGTGAATGTCAGGTCACGTTTGATACATTCTGATAATATGGTGAATGTCAGGTCACGTTTGATACATTCTAATAATATGGTGAATGTCAGGTCACGTTTGATACATTGTGATAATATGGTGAATGTCAGGTCACGTTTGATACATTCTGATAATATGGTGAATGTCAGGTCACGTTTGATACATTCTAATAATATGGTGAATGTCAGGTTATGTTTGGTACATTGTGATCATTCATTTTGTGAATGTCGGATCACGTTCTGTATATTCTGATGACTCATTAATGTTTTTAGAAATAGTTTTTAATTTCAGCGTAAACATTGCCTGTGCAGTCGTGCTTCCAGGCAGAGGTTCCTGTTGCTGCTGTGTGGAAGCCATAGCCATTCCGTATGTCTTTATGTGACGTTGTTGGTTGCCCATTAAGACTTCAGTGGGGAGAATCAGTGGTGCCGATACTGAGTTGGAGAGTTCTTGTAAACCAAACAGTTGTGCAGACCCAATTCATAGCTAGAGATAGCTGCATGGTCCATAGCAGCAACATCATCTACCCTCATTCCCTCCCCATGGAACCACTGAGGGCCACACTGCATCCCTCACAATACACACATGGAACTTCTTGTAAGGTTTATTCCGATCCAGATAATTATATTCTTTCTGTGAGCGTTCAGCTCTTCAGTCCTAATACCATGAGCGTATTCTATTTCATGCAGAGCGCAAAGAGAACTTGCACTGTCTGACAAGGACATTCAGCTTCGGATGGATTGAGTGTGGGAATCCTTTTGCTCCAGCAACCTCTTGTCATGATTCTCAAACGTCTAGCTTTTCTGTCTTTGTCTTTCCTATTAAAATGTAGTAGGTTGCAGATCTGATAGTCCCTTTTTCCCAGATTAGCTTAGACATTACATCTGCTAAGTAAAATATCCAAGAGAAGGGATATTCCCACAAACAGCCCTCTCAAAAGCAGGACTTGAAAGAATGTTGAGAGGGATCAAAAGGACAAGGACTTGCTACTACTAATAATGATGGTATATAACAACCTATCTTGCAAGGTTCCAGGGTCCAAAGGTATAAATTTGCAGAGGGGACAAGTGTAAGTGAACCAAACGTTTGTTGTAGCAAAAATTCAAAATGTCTGAAACCTGCCCCAATGATAGAATGCGGTGCAAGAATCTGACGGCTCAGCATTACAAGTTCGCATCTCTTTATTCCCAATACAGTTTTGGTTTGATCAAGATTGTAAGGAAAGTAACAGAATGAGTCATTCCATTTTAACTAGTTAATAATAAACAAATATGGATGTTCATTCATGCTTCCCCTTCCCTGCAAATCACAAGCAAAAGCTGTACTTCATTTAAAAAACAGATCGTTGCCCTAATTCTGGAATGAATTGCTCCCAAAATGTGACGTTGATCTTCACTTAAATCATATCCATTGAAAACAAGTGTAGGTTTTCATACATGTAATGAAGGCATTGTTTAACTATTCACATGTAGTCAGGAGAAACACACACACGAACTTTTAGGACAGTGGCTTCTCTGAAACACGGTAATGGGACTAAGATGTTCCAGTTAATGAGATGACATTCAAGTGTGGGTTTGAGTCGCCCTGCCCTATAAAAAGCCCACAAGGTTGGTCATCTACACAATTCCTGCTTCACACCAATGGGCTGCTTGAATGGAATGTGTCCCGATTTTTTGTTTCGCAATGTGATTTATAACCAGATAGACACAAAACATATGCAATGAATATGAAGTACAGTCCAATTAGCTTCACATTGTAATTTTGTGCTCTTTCCTGTGACAGCCAGTTTTACCATGTAATCGATTTCAGGTAGGACAGTTTGAGCCGGATCAGCTTTTACAAACCGCTTTAAAGCTGAAGGGCTGCTGGCCCAGGCTAAAGGTTCAGTTCCTCTTTTCTTTTGACTGGTTTATTTCCTTGATTGAAAGACTCATCCAGCTGTTTCATGTTAACATTGGTGACATGTGCATGATTATAGGAGACTGACCAGTCGGCAAGAGCTCAGTGCCTAAGTGAAATCCAGGGGGCTGTTTCACGGAGTTAACTTAAGCTGGAAGTCATGATTGTCCAATAGGGATGCTCCTTACCTAAACTCCAATTGGACAATCATGTGGGGCACCCCCCTGCTTCATGAAATACCCCCCAGGTCCTTTTGATCGAAATGGCAGTCTGCACACCCGTCCTAGCTGAAGGTGCCCTCCCTGACATGGATTGGGTGCTAACTCCAGTGACAGCACTTGAGAGAAAAGTACTGCTTTTTGCAATCGATTTAATAAAGTCCTATTAGACTAAAGATGTAAAAAAGCATTAAACCAGGAACTTAATCTAACCTCGATTGAATTTTTAATGTTAAACGGCCACAAACTCTGGTTCATTTTGTGTGGCGTGGGGTAGGGCTCAGTGAGACACATCTGGTAGAGTTATGGCCTTCATCCTGTCTGGAATGTTTTCAATTTAGACGGGCTTCTCGCTGGGTGACTCAGGGCGAGAGACACTGCTGTCAGTGTGGGTTAGGGCCGACGCTAAGGAGAAGGAGGCCTCTGCTCGCTCACTCTCAGAATTGCCTTCACTTGTTCATTCAGCCAGGGAAAGTGATACTGTCTGTGAAAGAGAAGAGCCTCATGGAAGCTGACGGCCTCGCTTTGCTCGGGCTCGGGAGCGTCTAGAAAGGACCCCGTGCTCTGCCTCCCTCCGGGTCCAACAACATGGCAACGTGCCATGTGAACTGATTTAGAAATAGAGATTCTCCCATTATACTGTCACACTTCTGTTTTCACGTCATACAGTCCCTGCGCAGTCGAAAGACACATGTCACTACGTAGCCTACAGTCATCTGTAACGTGTGCATATATAGCATAAATGTGTATGTTTTATTTATTTATATATATATATATATATATATATATATATATATATATATATATATATATATATATATATATATATATATATATATATATATATATATATATATGTGTGTGTGTGTGTGTGTGTGTGGGTGTGTATATACACACACACACATATATTTTACTTGCATATTACATTTTGTTAGGTTGGGTACACTGACAATAAAGGCATTCGATTCTATTTATACACAATGAATGTTTGCATTGCATCTTTTTAAATATAAAAATGGAGTAACATGTGTAACGCTGAGCAGATCAAGAAGTAAAGACTTCGGGCCAGATATGGTTTCTGGAATGACTCACACATACTCCAAGGTATGACTCCATAATGTACGAAACGGTCAAACGTCAGGTGAAGAGGTGCCGTATCACACACAGCCCTCTCTCATCTCTTGCTATTTCTTTTTTAAGTTTTAATGTCCAGGTCCTGACGCTGCACCCTCAAGTATAACTTTGGTCTTCGCTTTGAAGAGTAAAACACAAGCCATTTTATTTCACCTTGAAATGAGGAACGTTAGTAAGACACTACAACACATCTGTGCATCCATTAGTACTGTAGGTAAAAGGAATCTTTGATAAACCTCATTAGGAAATTTAATCTAATCTGCCCCCCTCCCTTTGAAGTGTGTGCTTACAAATGAAATATTACTATCACATGACTCTAAATACTTCAATATATTGCCTGGGACCCATTTGGCCTGACCTGTTGCCATGGGCAACCATTTAAGGCGGTGGCCTTTGTTTTGCGTGAGTGAGAATAGATTGTAGGCCCGTGTCATATTTGTAAAGATAAAAGTCTGGATGGCGTTCTTACTCAGCCTAATGACACATTGGCTTCTCTCCAGCGCATTGTTTTCTGCAGATATTAAAAAAGGAGAGAGAAAAATCTGTGAAGTGTGAGGATGAACGATGTGGAACCAGAGCCGCGGCGACTCTGACTCTGACACAGCTGAGTGCCTTTTCAATCACACTTTAATTTGGGAATTGCTGGGGTCAGCGCTGGTCCCCTGCTAAATACTCTCTGATGCTCTCGCCACAGTACGGGCTGTAAATTTTCTTACATTCATATGCATCGTTCTGTCTAATGTGAGCCAGTTTTCACTCACGTTTTATTTATTAAGCAGACACAGCAGCAAGTCCCTGGAGCAATTCAGAGTTAAGGGCCTTGGTCAAGGGCCCATTGGTGACATCACACTGCTGGCTCTGGGATTTGAACCAGTGACCTTCTGATCACCGCCACTGTGTTAATCCACTGAGCCTCATACTGATGTCAGGCCAGGCTCACATTTATTCAGCAGACAGTTTATCTGAAGCAAGGTATGTTTTTCGAGAGAAAGTAGGGCGAGACAGGTCCTGGAGAAATGGGGGTGAAAGGCCTTGCTCAGGTGTTCAGCGGTGGCATGGGGATTTGAACCGGAGACCATCCGATCACAGGCACTGCCTGCTGTCCTACTGACCCGCACACTCACTTCCCATCACTACATGTGCTTGTTTATTTCTCTGTGCAGCACCTTCTGCTCTTTCACCCTCCCTCTCCCCCCCACTCCACGAAATACTCCTCCTGTAGGGGCAAGGCCTCGCTTGTATAAATCAAGTGACGAGGAGTCATACACGGTCCAGGGATAACCAGTGCTGCAGGGCTGAGCTTGTCAGTGAGTGACCAGTGACGAGCGCAAGGATTCTTACAGGAACACCAGCTACAGCACACACGTCACACCTGATATGTGAAAATTCAGAAAAATGGGATTCATAGAAGGTTAATAGAGATGACTGACAGTTACCATGGGGGGATTTTCAGTGAATCTGGCATCCAGCCTCCCACTGTAACAGTATAATGCGCACGTTTTTTTATCTCATGAAATACCAGTTTTTTCGTAACTGTGAGGTTTCCCATGCAGTGTTTGGCAACAGTCAAACCCTTGATGGACAGACAGTCGCAACACAAGGTGTATGTCTGTTTTTACATTACACACATTTTGAATGACCTTTGTATGAAAATATACTATACAAATAAACTTGATGGGGGGGAAGTCCGTTGAAAGGGCCCCACAAGCCCACCCTTGTTCTCATGGCCCACAATTGACTGAATGTTGTTGTTCTATTTACATTTTTCATGTATTTAGCTGACGCTTTCATCCAAAGCAACATTTTATTTATTTATTTTATTGAGAAGGCAGGGTCAGGCAATTCCTCATGCAACTGGGGGTTAAGGGCCCTATGCAGGGGCCAAGCAGTGCAGCCACTCCGCCAATGCATGATTTGCAATGGGATTTGAACCAGCAACCTTCTGACCATAGCTAGGCACAGCCTCCTGACACATCTTTCCATGTCCGATGCACGTATAGGTGGTTAGTAGGTTTGAGCCCAAGAAGCACCAGGAGCACCAAGGGTGCAGCCTTGGATGGGATGGCAGTCCGTCGTCGTGCTGTCATTATAGCCTGTGTTTTGATTAGAGCTGTCTTCCAAACATCTACTAGCCTAATATCAAACTGTTTGGATAATTCAAATAGCCTGAATCAGATAGATGAACGAGTCAAACCGGTGCAAGGCACTGTGGAGGGCAGCGGTTATTTCTTCGTTGATTGCTTGGCTGCTTCTGTTTCCTTTTCATGATTCGTTCTTGGGACTTTTGTTTAGACAGATTTGACATGCCTCTCCGTTCAGGTCAGGGTGATTTCACTTTTTCTGATAAGCGAACTTGTGTCTGTGGCTCTTTCGCAGTTTGCAGTTTGTGCTCATCGGTCATGGTCGGCAGGTACCTGTGTCAGCCTGATGCTGCCCACCAGATTCGTGCGGGTGATTCCCTCCGATCGTGTACTTTAATTATCTTCATTACGGTGAGGATTTCTTTGCGAGTACATTTTACCAGATTTATGTAATATTTGTTTTTGTATTGGCAGGCAGAACGGGAGCCATATATACACTCTAATAAATGCGGACCTCTGCCAAAGTCAAAGACCCTCATAAAACGTAGTTTCTCTGCTCATTAGCGCTGTGGCTAATGTGTCCGTTTTTACTGTTTGTGTTCCTGACATTATAGTTTATGAGTTTTTAGGATATTCATGCATCAGGGTGGCACGGTTGTGTACTGGTGCCGCACTCCTCTGGGACCAGCGTTTAGGTCTCCACCCAAACTGTGTGTAGTTTGCATGTTCTCCCGGCATCTTTGGGTTTCCCACCTCAGTCCAAAAAAATGCCCGCCTTGTATCCGTAGCTTCTGGGATCGTGACCCTGTACAGAACAAGCAGGTATAGAAGATGAATAAATGGGTGTTTACGAATACGGAGAGTATTCTTCACAAGAGCGTTCTTGCTAACTTGCCTCTCAAGAAAGAACTTGGGGTGCAATGAATCATGGGATTGATCTTGTCGACAAGAATGCAACTGATCCTTGATATTCAGCGCTGGTCAGGAATAACATACTTGTTTTTTTGCTGTCATGCATACTTCTATTCTGGAGTATTGGAACTGTACTACGGCAATGGAACATGACATCAAACATTTACGCGAGACCACAAGAACAGTCAAGTACGTATATTGATAAACCCCCAATACTGACATATCCCTCAGCCTGACAGTCAGGGTGATGCTTTGAGGGAGTTAGGGTTAGGTTTAGGTGAGGGTTAGGGTTAGGACCTAAGTCACTGCTTTGATACTCATATTTTGAATCTGTGACAGCACATCCTTAAAATAGTTTGACACCCACTACCCTCCCCCTACTGTCATCAAATAGTAGAGGTCCATAGTAGTAGTAGGTCCATAGTAGTAGTAGGTCCATAGTAGTAGTGATAGTAGTAAGTCCATGTCCAGTGCCATTTGCCAAAAGGGTACCACTCCTCCCACCCAGGATCAGTAATCAGTAATACTTTCTCTGCCCAAACATACAGTATCTCCACACTCTTCTCATATTCGGTGCCGATGTTAGCACATATACTAACATGCCTAGTAGCATCACTGAAAACGCAGATTCAGCTCTGAGTGCTTCTCGGGAGCGTGAGACTAAAATTATCGCATAGTCAGTGTTGCTCCTGCCACAGTTTCATCTCCCATTTAGTCTGATCTTCTTCCTCTGCCAATCAATCCTATAATCCTATTAAAATCCCCCTTTAAAGGGGGCTATGAGGACCTTCTCACGGCTCCCCGGGGGTCCGGGCCGCAGCGCAGACTGCTTGGAGACCCTGGCCTTCCCAGGTCTCCTCCCACGCTTACCCCTCTCTGCCTCATTTGCATGTCTTTCAGCCAATTCGATGCCGGCTCTTAGGTAGGTGCGCTGTGTGGATAGTCCCCCCACGGCGGCAGCTGATGAAAGGGATTTTCTGGGGCTAATTTCATGGTATGGGCGGGCTCAGGGCGCTTCCAGCCCGATCCATCAGCGTGTTTTTTTATAAATCGTGCGTGCGGCCGAGGGCAGTTTACACAGCAGCGATTCTCGTACTCAGCAGTACATTAAAATGCGAGCTATAGGGAGGATTGCCACCGTAGGTGGGAGAATCACACTGCAGCCTAATGTTAATGAAGGGAAGCCGTTTCTAAGGGGGATTTACAAAAACAGCATAATAATCAGTTTCTTCCTAAAAACGTAGTGTATCCCAAGTGCAGGCCAGGGACTTAAATAAGCCTGGAAGCCCCAGGGTTGGGGTGCTTCACTGGGGGGGGGTCAGTCTTGAGAACTTTCGCTGTTGGTTTATGTGTTTGGCCTCTTGCTTGTTTATGGTTTTTCATCTTTGAGCTCAGTGCCCTGATTTCGCTCCCCACCCCCTGGCTATGCCAGCTTTCCACATTGGAGTCTGTTGCCTTCGTGCTCAGTTCCAGAATCTTCCATCCACTTGCAGGCCTTGTGCCCCAATATTGTTATTATTATTACCCATTATGAGACATGATCTAGATGGTGTGGGAAGATGGGCTGGGTGTGAAAAATGCATGTTTATTCATGAAATGCATAAGAATATGCTTTTGTTGGGTGGGCTGTGCATCACTCAATAGGTTAGGCCTATGTAACTTTGATCAGATGGTCGTTGGTTTGAATCCCGTACTTGGATGAATAGTCACGTCTTTGTGGGTCTTTGAACAAGACCCTTAACCCTCCAAAAATGCTCCAGGGGTGCAGAATAGATGGCTGGCCCTGTGCTCAGACCCCCCCAAGCCTTTCTTTCAGCTGTATTTATGTGTGATTGTCTCCGAGAGCATGATGGGATATGCAAAGAAAAGCACGCCCATGTACCTTGACAAAGGAAATCTCATTTCAAACATTTCAGTGAGTTTTTCGCTGCAGTGCAATAGCAGCCGTCAGGGCCAAGGTAACGTGGTAAAGAGCCGCTTTCAGTCTGCGTCGGGGGAGATGTTTACTGTGACCATCAGCGTGGGGTGCTGCTGTCTTCACGTAATCACACACTGCCACGCGTGCAGAGACAATCCAAGGGTGGCCTTCCCGCTCGAGCTCGGTGCGAGCCGCCTTCTGCTTTTATCCGTCTGTTTGCTTGGGGGTCTGTTTGCCGTACGACGGAGGTGTTGACAGGACAGGTGTTCCTGTCAGCCGAAAATGCCTCTGCCGCAGTTCACGCGTAATCCCATAAATGACAGGGAAATGGGAATGTAAGAATGGCGTGTCGAAAACCGTCAATTCGCATTTCACAGCGGATGCCCCCGAAAGATGTGTACGTCTGCAGGCCTAATTACGAATCGGCGGCGCTGGCTGTAGGTATGACCACACGCTGCCCAGAGGCAGGACGCACACAGTGCTCATGGAAACATCCCCATCCTTTCATTATTTAAAGCTACAGCGGCTAATTCTGTGTTAATCCTCTAAAACGTGCACTGATGCACTATATTAATTAACCCTGAGGAATTGGATCTCAGCAACTGAATTGTGAGGTGAAAGCTAATCAAAGAAGCCTTTTTATATACTGTGTAAAATGCATACTTTCATTATTTATTTATTATTTCATATGCTACATATATGTTTCTTTTTTGTGGGTGTATATATATATATATGTGTGTGTGTGTGTGTGTGTGTATGAACATATAGGATGTGTGTGTGTGTCTGTGTGTGAATTAGGTTTATATTACATTTATAGGTTTATATTATTTATATTACTTTGCTCTTCGTAATAAAATGTACAATAATAATAATATATTTACAACGTGTAATATGTCTTATTTTCTCTTATTATCTAATATATTGTCATTTGTGTGCCACGCCCACTTATTAACCACGTGTGCAACCCCCATCATGACCAGCTGTTTCCTGTCAGTTTGATTCCTCCAGTGTATTTAAGTCCACGTCAGAGTCTGTAACCCCAGGTCTGTCAGTGACATTTTGATGTTACATGGTCCTGTGTCCTGCATTTGGAGAGATTCCAAATAAACCCTTCGATCCTAATTCCTCGCCTCCCTGTTCCTGCTTCCGTGCCCAGCAATAACAACAGTAATGGTGCCTAAAGGGTGTTATTTCATGTCTGATAATGTTAAAAAACCGTATTTAGAAGGTCGTAAACGGGTTTTCTATACTCTAACTACGAAAATATTCGATTTATAAATAAAGAATCCTACTACGCGGAAATTCACTTATCGCGGTAGAGTCTGGAACTGATTAACCGCGATAAACGAGGGCCGACTGTAATTACAAACCTGTGTGTGTATAAATAATTTAGAAGGAGCCAGATTGTTTATATTTCACATTTTGTGTCTCTTTCTGGTTTCACACTAGGCTCCGCTTCGCATGAATAATGCAGCGAGAGCCGCACTGCCGTTGCACTGTTGTCCTACGGAGGCTGAGCAGCATTCATAATCGCTCATTACCCCGGGAACGGGCATCCCGGTGGCGGCAGCAGAAAATCAATTGGAACTAAGTTAAATGCGAAACAGCGGCTCCTCGAACTCACCCTGCAGCGGATGCCGTGTTTAAAAATAACGTGTCGTGTGCGATTAACAGCCAGGCGAGGCTGTCCGGGAACGGCGGCGTCCATCCAGAGACGCCCTGTCCGTCACGACCCAGGACCCTGACCCGTGAAAAGCAATCTTTCCTGCGCTCAGCGCGGACGGATGTGTCGCCTAAGTGATGCATCCCTTTTGCCACCTCCATTAACTCTATTAACCTCCCCTCTGCTTCCTCTGTGAACTTATCCGTGCCCATCTCCAACCCAATCCTCCACAATTAGCATCTCCAATGTCAACACCGATCCCATCCAGTCGGATGGGCCACAGCTGGGGGGGGTAGCTTTACCATATAAGGCGTCCTTTACAGATGGGCCCAATCCGAGGTCTTCATCTTTGACATATGAAGTGTCCGTCGATGTAAATCAGCACGTGTACTTGCTGAACCAAATTAAATGCCAACAGAACTGAGGAACAGCAGGGATCCCCTCACTGGGGATGGAACAGTCTGGATTCTGTACTCAGTCACCTACTGACATAGGTCTGGAGAAATAAATCGGAGTCAGATTCCCCTCCAAAGGTTACGTCTGTCTGCCCAGGAGAGAAACTGGAAATTCTAGGCCGAAATATCACCTTGGATCTCCCCTCCCCTCCTCGAACACCTCCTTGTAGGAAGGCCCACTCAAAGTGCTGGCCCCCCTGAATCTGCCACGGTATCCATGCCCCTGACTTGCTCCACACCAAAGCAGCCATTATTCGCTCTCACCAAAATGCATAAAGTTTAAAATCAATTTTAAAGAGGCATCTTCTTATCAAGTGGTTCTCTGAGCGGAAGGTGATTTTTCATTCTGTGTCTGTGTGATCCTGCCTTCTCATTACACGTTTGCAGCTGCCGGTCCATTTGCTCAGCATTCCGAGTCAGTAATTAACCCAGGTAAACAAGAGAAGCAGCGTGATGAAACTGCGGTGATTTCTGCATCACAAATGCACTGCTCTCAAGCCTGAGATCGTTAATGAGGACCTCATGCAGGCAGATTGGTTTTTAAATCAGAACCTTTCAAATATGCTTAGTGTCGCAGTACATTTACTTTTGTTGTGTTGTTGCATTAAATGTAATCTTATTTATATTTGCATTCTCTGCCATTCATGATTGTGGACATGACCGTGAAATACATCTTGTAATTCGATCTCCATCAGTCACAAAACAGAGCGCATTTTCTGTAATATAGTCAGTATCATAAATCATAATTCACAGCATAAGCTGTTTTCTCACCCAGTGGTTCTGCATAGTTGCGACACCGCAGGACTTGCAGTAACACGCAGCTTTGGTGGCTTCCGCATTAATGTAAATGTCTGCCGATTTTCTAATTTGTTCTGGCGGTGCCTAGATTACTATTTCCAGTTTGAAAACAAACCATTCTCATAGAACAAATGACTTGTTCAACCTGACTGCATCTCGATGCGACGTACGACCATTTCAGAAACGACCCGCATGGTAACATCGGAGTAATGTGACCCGAGCTTCAAATTTTGACAGCATCGCTTCAAAGATTTGAGTGACGGCGATCTGGGAAGGGATTGCGAGTTAGAGGAAGACCGTCCCAGCTGATGAAGGCAGGGTCAGCTCACAGCGTCCCGGGAGGCTCAGAGTCCGAATTTTCCCGCCACAGTTAAAGTCATTTAATTTAACTTTCCCGCTTTCATCTATTTCGATTTCACTCTTCTGCTAATTAATTTTAATTTTCAGAAAGAAGAAAAAAAGCCCCTGACGGGATCAAACAGGAAATACGCAGGTCACATGGTCACCATTAAAAAAGCAATAACACGCAAAACACTCAAACAGGTGTGACTCAGTTTGCCATCATTGTCCTCGGCTCACTGACATGCAGTGAAGTGAAGACCAGCAACATATCTGAGGTTTTGGGACCCCTGTGCTTTTCCAGTCTCTGTCCGAAGTCCTAGAAATCTGCATGACCACCTGTAACGACACATAACGTAATAACTCCTCATTGTGTAATAACTCAATGGAATGTAATAAACTGAATGATTGTAATAATAATGATGATGATAATAGGGTAATGTTGGAATATAAAATTATAATGTAGTTTTGTTGCATTTTCGCGAGTTCTTACATAATGCGGCATTATTACATAATGCATTGTTACACACCCATTGCATGTGACCTTTGTGCATTTCAAACGCTCACTTTAGTTTCCTGTGTTTAGTATTGTTACTTATGAGCATTAAGGAAGTCGGTCTCATTGCTCAATAGTGGTATGAAAAGGCTTTAGAAGTACTTCTCCTACCTAGCATTCCTCTTGAGGCATGGGCCGCTGACATGTTCTCCAGGCACCGTAGTCCTGGGCCAGTCTCTCCAGCTGTTCCTCCTGCTTTGACGCATTTCATGGTATTCGACGGCTAGTTCACAGGGCGGGTTTACGCCGTTAGCGTAATGCCAGTGTAATTCGCTACGATGGCTTCCCAGGGCTCTACAGCCACAGCTGAGCTTCTGCATAGATAGCGGGCGTTCGCTGTACCTCGAGCCCAGTCCCTGCTATGCCATGGCAATTTGTAAAGCACAGCCCCCGCAGCTTTCCGGAAAGACACCGCCATGGCTGAATCGGCACGGGGGCGCGGAAGGCTTTAACCCGCGACGACACCCCACTTACAAATTAAAGGTCAACTTCAGCAAGACTGTCAGAAAAACAACATTTTCTGTCACTTTGACCTTTGAATGTGGCTGCCTCACATTATTCACATTTAAGCCTCTCGGAGCATTCCTGTAAATGATCAGACCGCAGTGGAAGGAAGGGAATTATGGGAAAGCCAGTGACGGCCCCGTGAATGCTGGGTACTAGATCCTCGAACCTGCAGACCGATCTCTGTTACCCTGGGATAAACGGCGTATGGGATGTAGCTGGTGGAAGAATCAGATCCCCAAAGATTATTGATCAAGTCTCACAAACCCTTTGGATACGATAAAATTTGCCGAGAAGTGGTTGGGGCTTCTCAGATAAATTTCGCTGGGTACTATGAAAACTACCAGGCTGCTAACTAAAATAAAAGTAACTATTACTGCAAAACAAAGTCAAAAACAATTTTTAACATGTTCAGAAAATCATCTTGCAACTAGAGTTCCGGTTATTTGGGTCCCGCTGGTGTATGGTTCAGTCTGTTCGATGTCTCTCAGCAGATAACGAAGAGAACATCGGACCTGCACAGGAAGTAGCATCCACTCACGGACGGGAAGTCCTGTCCATCTGAGCTAAGCATGATCAGCATCTCGTGTCCAAAGAGCTCTTAGCTGCCATGACTGTGACCTGTGTGGTCACAGCACATACTCCATTACTGTGATGTGTGATGCGGTCGCACGTATGGCCCATCCTGAGTGTCTGTTTCCTGGGATAGACTCACATCTGAGAATGCAGGCTCACTTCGAGGAAGGGAGGGATGGAGGGAGGGATGGATGGATGGATGGATGGATTTTTTATCATAGGACTGCATTCCTGAATTGTGTAATGTGCTTATCGTCTTTACATATGATGTCAGTGTGCAGGGTTAGGGTGCTGTACCTGCGGTCAAAAGGTTACCGGTACAACTCTATCATCTGGCACACTGATGCTGCTGCCGGGTCCCCAATCAAGGCCCCTAACCCCCAGCTCCAGGGCCGCTGCACCGTGACCCCCAAACTCCCAGCTGTTTAAGCGCCTGTGTGTCTCATGGAGAGTAAGATGCGATAGGAGAGAAGAGAATTCCCCCCCGAGAATGAATTATCACTATTGTATTCTTATACAGAATGTAAACTAATTATTTTTTACATTTAGCTACTTAGTTGAGCATCAACAAAAAGATATCATGGCCAAAAACAGTGATAAGTGAATAAAAGCAGTCAGTGGTAAACAGCAGCAGTGTGCTAAGGGCATTTTAGGGAAAGCTAGTGTGTAAAAAAGCAGTAATTAAAACACACCGCTAGAGAAAGCCAAGCCTCAAAGGCAAATCCCATCGCTTTTATAAACTGATTGTCACGCAGCCACCAAAACAGAACAAAAAGCACTTCGCAGTTATACGAGAAACATGTGACTGCTAAATACCGCTAGCCGGCATTATGAGAACATTATTAATCTGGAAATTTCTGCCAAAGGCACAGATCTGTGCTGCGTCCCCGTTTAATACAGTCGTCAGTGTCAAGGAAGATGAGGAGGAAGATCTGGGGCGTTTTTTGCTGGCTGCAGTGGCTTCTCCAGCGTGCGGTACAGTACTCCCTGCAGGGCTGTATGTTCAGTCATATCAAATGGTGATGTCGCATCTTTCGTCTCTCGCTATATGATAGGTAGCAGTTACTTCCCGAGCTGCTGTATCCCAATCTGACTCTGTTGACATGAAGTCTTCATGTAGTGTTAGGTGTTACAGGCCACTGAGTAAATGTGTGCTTGCAGAAAGTTATGCTTATGTGCGCGCACACTCGCAGGGTTTGGCTGAAGGAGTCGCGCACGGGCGGTAAATGCGTCGCAATTCTGCGTGACCCCAGGGCACCTCCGAGTTTCTGCATCAGGGCTCCAGGCGGGCAGACGGTAGCATCTTCCTGTTCACATTGGGAACGTGAGAGTGACGGGCTGCTCATTCGCTCATTCCACAGCGTACGCGGGGCAGTCCACCGCTGTCAGTCACACCTGACAATGTGCTGAATTATCTTCCAATTTAAGTTTTATATACCCGAGTACGTGGGATATAACAGCGAATAAATAATGCAACAAATGAGATTCACGGCAATGTATCTGGGCTCCATTCTGACAAGACGGTGGTCATTTGCATTTAAAAAGAAATGTGACGTTAATCGTATCAGTTCGGCTAAAATCGAAGAAGACATCACTCTCGTCAACCTCTCTGGCTTCACCGAGCCTTATTTTAATTTTCCATTAGCTGAAGAGGGTGCCGTGAGGGTTAGGATTGTGCCATCTCCATAAAACCCCATTCGTGGTAATACCCTGAATCTGCTTGGAAATCCCCGTGAAATCACTGTCTTGGGAAGAAGGATAATTCACGCAAGTTACCAGCGAAGGGAACGATTTGTGTGCCAATCGGTCGCCTGCTTGGGACTTGTGCTCGGCACTTTGCAGAAGCAGGAAGAGGCCGGGCTGATCATGCAGGGGGCGAGGGGGCAGCGGGGAGAGGAATTACAGGCGATTCCACTTTGTGAACAAGGGGGCGCCTGCGAGCTCACTTTAATGCTGTAGGCAAACGGGCCAAACCTACTGTATGTAGCATTTGTAGGTTTTCGAATCACAGTAATTCAGTGCAGTAAGAAGCAATTTCCTTAAATCTGATTTATATACACTTGACCGAGATTTCTTATGGTTCATGGTCAATGATCCTTTTCACTCTCCATCAAAATTTCAAGAAGTGTATTTGTGTTGAGGTATAACAAACTCAGTTTTTCTCATTTTTATTAAAGTCCCATTAATTTAAATGTCAAACTAGCAATAAACATCATTTCATTTTTTTCAAACTATTACTGCTACCTGGTCTAAATTTCTTCAGGGTTCTTTTCTGAGTCCTGTTATTTTTTTTTTATTCCATTTATTTTAATATAATTTCATACATTTCTTAATGTATTAATTATAGTATTATTTCAAATGAGGTTGTGTTTTATACATTAATGTACAAGAGACTCAAACACATCTCTGACCACAATCTGTGTCTGTGTTCATCTAAATTATTAACGATTGTAGCTTTAGTCCATCATTAAGTTAAACAACATAAAAAAAATACTGCTTCCTCCGCTGAATAGCAAATGGTCTTTGGACACACCCTGCCTCCTTACTGTGGCTCCCTAATTTGGAATTTGCATTCCTGAAAAACCCGATTAATTATACATTCATCCCAGGACCTTATTTCTTATGCAGCGATGGTTAAACATGGAAGTTACTGATACGCAAGCAAGAGTGATTAGTACATTGGCTAATCTCTGAAACATTGGTTTTGCTTGAAGAGGCAGAAGCTCAAACAGCATTCAGGAATCAGAATCGAGTTCGCAATAAATCCTGTAGATACCTTAAGGTCAACAAAAAAAACGCATCATGAAACTTATCGGACAAGCTAACAAAAGATTACCTTCGGTCAACAGAGCAGGTCAACATTTTGCAAGTTACTTAAAGTAAATTCCCAGGACGGCACTGTAGAAAAGAGGAAGAATGTGCTTTGCGTGATTATTATTGTAGCACTGCAACATGTATTTTCAAGCTTCCACGTGCTGTAGAAACCAAACCGTAGGATGTTTTCCCGACGACACCAAGCAGTAGCTTCGTCTTCGGGAATCTTGCATCTCCTTCCTGTGGAGACACATAGAAAACAAAGTCAGGATGGATTCACTTTTATTGGAACATTTACACCGAAACCGTAAAGATCCAGAGAGCAAAGTTTACTGAACATGGTCGAGGGTAATTTTTTGTACATCATTAAACCTTTAGAATCATTTTACGGTACGACTTGATTACCGCACAGTGATTATCATATTGCTCTACCATCAGCACTGTACATGCACCCCACGAAACATAAGATTGATGCCCGAAAATCATTGCAAAATGGGTACTTCCAGTCGGCAGATGACTAGGAAAGACTGCGCTCTAAGATAATTGCCACCCTCAAGTCTGGGAAGAGGATGGTGTCAAGAGAGGAACACAAAGAGTCGTCAGCAGTAATTACGGAATGCAAAACAGCACCGACTGCCGAGGGGGGCTCAGATCTGCCCCCCCCCCCCCATCCTAATTAAGACAATGTCTACGAGCGAGTCTCTGCTTTCGAAACTCGTAGACGCCTTGCCTTGCCACTAGTTCGGCATTAAAAAAATGATGCAGTCTGTTTGCCAATACAGTAATTGTTAGTTAATGTTGGTAAGCCAAGAGGCATAGAATTATCAAGTTCATTAGGAGGAGGAAAACACTCTATTCTGGCTACAAATGGAATTTTTAAAAAATGTTATGCTCTGATTATAAATTGAAGAAAATATTAATTTCTGAAACTTCAGTTAGTATTTCATAATATAATAATATATTCATATTGCATTATACATATAATATAAATAAATATTATACTCTCTTGCATACTTAAGAAATATATATGATGTTTATCTCCTGTGAGGGGTTGCTGCCCCATGCTGAGTCTTGCACCTGTTGCTTTGGAGATTGGCTCTGGACCTGCGTAGGGGAAGCGGATATGGAAGATGGATGGATGGATCAATGGACGGCTGGATGGATCTTTTAGGGGTCCTGCCAATGGCTTTTTATAAAACCAGAGTGGAAAACTGAAAATGACACAAGGCAGACGCCGAGGGAAACAGCAGGGCGTAGGATCTTGAGAAGGCCGAGACCCAGGAGCGTCCATAGTATCTCCAGACATCTGGGGCTTATTCCCAGATCTCAAACTGAGAGCACGGTCCTTAAAACACCTGAACTAGACAAAATGTTCAGGGTTCATTGAGATTCATTCAGGGCTTCAGCCTCGAAGCCCCTGGCTTCACAACGCCTATGCCAAGACCTAAGATCAGGCCGGGCTGTCAAGACAAAGCAGGCTATTTCTGTTATTTCTACTTTGTCTTGTTTAATATGTTTATTTGTCTGCACTTTACAAACCTTGTCGCACCAGAGTTTCCCCTGGGGATCAATGAAGATCATCTTGTCTTATCTTACTGCTGACTGGGCACAGGTAAAGGGGCTGCCCCCCTCCCAGGACATCCACACCCCATGTGCCCATTTTACAAGGACCTAATCATTAGTCCTTAGGGCACCTACAATGGTAGACTCGACATCTGTTCCACATTTTATTTTATAGCTCTGAATGCGATAATTTCAAAGGAGCATTTAGTTCGTCAAATCGATCCCTGCCCACACTGAAAGGTCTCCATTTAATCATGAGACGTTAATTTTAGGGTCATGCTTCACAAAGGCTGCCCGCTGCCGGCTTTCTTAGCGCTGATTAACGGGCGGCCGCTCGATGTTTGGGAGGCGAATACCTCATAGATCGGGTGATCATTCGTCCTGAGTGCCCGGCGCTCTGTGCTCGCTAAAATAACTACCCTAGATGCTACGAGCCACATGGCACCAGTGATGCTGAGCTGAGAGGTATGAGCTGCAGGCCCGACGGACACCGATACGTTGATTAACGACCCTATTGATAAACACTCTGTTTTCATCATTCCGGGGAGCCAGAGAAAAGTCAAGCGCAATTAGTCTTTTCACAAGCGTCCTGTCAGCCGGAGAGTGGCATGAAATGAATCTGCGTGCAATTCTGCTGGAAGCCTCTTAATTACTCATACTTCCTTGAATCAGTCACGGACCTTTCCATTTTAGCTCCACATGCGTGACACGCTCGATGTTAAATATATAGAACGTCACAGTGTCTCCTTAATTGAACAAATTGGTGCAGAGATCTCTGTAGCAAATTATGCATATGTCTATTTTAGACTCATTTTGCATATTAATCGCCTTTGTAGCTGAATATGTCTCAGAAGATCTCTGTGGTTGTTGAATGACACATTCTACAGGTACCTAGAATGGTACAGCGAGAGATAGATAAGGAAGAATAATATTTTTACCTTCACAATTGACAACAAAGAAGATGATCGTTACTATAGAACTGCTGAGACATATCTTTCCAAGCTCCCACTGCAGAAATCAAACCGCTGGATGTCTTCCCTACGACACCGAACGGCAGTTACGTCTTCAGGAATCCTGCATATCCTTCCTGCGGAGTAGCATAAAAAACAGGAAGTCAGGATGAATTTACTTTAAGCGGAACGCCTACACAGAAACCACTAAACCAAAAGCTCAGACTTGTGCAAAGAACTTATGGTCTGACCTACAGGTCGAGCAGCTTTTTTTTTTTTAAATCATGAAAATTACCATAAATCAATGTAATCATTTGTATGGAGATGAAAGGAAACCTTTTACCAGAAAAATTCAATTAACTTCCAATTTAATATAGGTACAAAACAACAAAACAAACTCTCCACATCAGTAAGTATTTACAGATCTGGGGCTGGCAAAATCCCATTCTTTCTTCTTGAGATAAAAGTAGTCTCGCATTAAAACAAACCGCTAAGCCACGTCTTAATCATCCAGCAAAGCACCTTCTATCCTCCTCGCCTCCGTCTCGCTGAGCTGGCACATGCCGGCAGCATCCCAAACAGACGTTCGTAGACAAGGCACTGGCATGGAATCTTCCGGATTATAAGATGAGGTGATTCGGATGCAGGATTGCCGCGGGTGGCTGATGAAAGCATGGTCTTGTCTGTGTTTTCTAAATCCTTCAGTCTGCCACCAGACTGGTGCCACGTCTGAGGGGGCCGAACAGCGACATTCCTGAAGCAAAAGGGGGCAATGGTATCATGAAAGCCTTTTGTGTGCTTCTCCAGCTGCAACTTGCCAGCGCCCAGAAACTCTTTCGCTTATCAAAAAAGGAAAAAAACGGAGGAACGCCACGTCTGGAAATACTGCACAAAGGACATTGTTCTATAATTACTGCGGAGGGTGGTGAAACAGCCAGGGCGTACACTGTATCAGCGCTGCCCAGAGGCTGCCAACAAAGGTTTTCTTCTACTCAGCAGAACGATGCATTAGCAAGCGAAAAGCCTTCTGTTCCTCGCAACACGTACAGGCCTAGGAGAGCAAAGCAATAAAAATGAATCAACTTGTGCGAAAAAAACAAATAAAATAATTTTTCTGGTTTAAGCACGTATGCCGTGCTTAAATATTTGTGTATCAGGCCAGGTTAAGAATTGCACCTTGATGAACGAAAACCCAGCACCCACAGAAGTGAAATAATGACATTTTTAATGTTATTGAACGTATAAGAAGTATAAGAGTGTCTGCCACTTTTTCTGGGACTCGCGTAGCCCAATTAAGACATTAAGGTCTCGCAAACTGGGTGAGTTCGGGGTGGGAAGCTCATTTTTGTTTAATGTGTGGGGGTGCAAAGTGGAGGCCAGAATCACATTTGCATAGCTCTAATGCACGATGTGTTTTCAGAGCATCATTACCCCTTTGTGGATCTCGAAGCGCAGCCGCTGTCATTCACAGAAATGACTAGCGCAAAGGATCACATTTCTCTCTGTTTTATATAACATCAAAAAGCTACTATGCGAGATAAATAAACAGCCTGTATGGTTTTTGACTGAGGCATTGATGCCCGTTTTCAGCAGCTGTAATGGAAACCTCCATGCAAACATCGCATCAATGGGCGGAACATTTCCTTTCAGGTCGAAATGTTCCGGGAACATTATGGGATGTGTTACCGTGTCGCCTCTTATGAGACAGTTAAAAGATTTACTACATGCCCGCCTGTCTGTGTGCCCTTTCTCTAATGCTAATGCTTTGTTATTGATGCTTTATGTTTTCCTACAGATGTAGCATAATGAATTATTCTCTTTCAAGATGTCATACTTTAAGGAACGCTTTTTGATATATGTTATGAGCTGGACTATTGATCAGGTTTCTTGAAATCAAAATCTCTTCGCAGCTACCTGCTATGCAAAATTAAGCCAGAACTCAAGATAACCAGATGGCAAGATAATCACACATCAACTATCTTTCTTCCTCTTCTGAAGCTGCCTGGTCATGAATGACACCTGTGATCTGCTGGATGCAATTTTGGATGCGCTTCCACCACACCAGGTACACTGATTTTGGTACTTCAAGAAAGGAACTTTGGAACTTCAAAATCTTTCATACTGTACCTTCACAATGTCCGGATATTACAATGGGGAGGGTTTAAGTTTTTACACATTTTCGCTGTAATAAGAACCAAAACTTAATTTTCCAATATCGTACAGCCCCAGTATATTATAGCAAATACTTTTTTATTTTCTTGTCATACCAATCAGATCTTGTGATTCTTCCAACCAGATTGCAAGCAAAGCTTGGGTCTCTTAATTTGCCCACGTGTACATTTTTTCTTTTGACTTTGTTTATCCTTGTTTTCAGAGATTGTAACTTTTTTTCAGCATAGCGGTTGTATTGTGTTTTGAGGCAGGCTAAAATAACCAATCAACAATGACGTCCTAACCCAAATTATCAAAGTACCACAAAAGTACCCCAGTACTTTGGGTACTGGAAATTTTGGTACTGGTAGTTGACTGAAAGTTAATGGAAAAGGCAGAGTACCAAAAATATGGTACCTGGTGCCGTGGAGATGTGCTCTAAGAATCATGGCAGAAGATTTTTGAAGACCAAGATAATGGATACTGGTTCCATGTCTGGCTCCTGGCCACGTTTTGTAGGCACCTTTACATATTTATTTGGCTGCGTGTTACATTTGTGGTAGGTTGGACTCAGAAGACCACATTCTGTACTCTTTTCTTCCCTTTGATAATTTTTGTTATTTTAGTTATTCTGAATTTCCCCAACTGCCTCCCCAACCAACTTCACCACGGCACTTATTTGTGTGAAAATCAGTGGGGGGGTTTTTGGTATTTTTTGTGGTCCACCTTTGTTTTTTCGCAGTTTATCGGTTGCCATCACGGGACCTGGCTGTTTCACAGCTCAAAATGTGCACGGAGATTGTAACAATCAGTCAGCAGAGCTAAAGTGGGGTTAATACATACAGTGCCAGTCAAAAGTTTGGACACACCAATCAATAGAATGGGTTATTTGTACTATTCTGTACATTTTCGAATAATTGTAATTGAAAGAGTGCAGGTTTGAATCCCTGACCAGCAAGGTACCGGCCCCACGTACTGGTCCTTGGGCGCTGAATTAACTACCCTCTGCTATGTCACGAAGTCACATATGGGTTAAATGCAGAGGACACATATTGTTGTGTGCTGTGGTTTGTCAACAATGATGACTAGTCACTTTCATTTTATATAAGGAATTATACATTGACCAAAACATTAGTAAACAAAATTATAAATTTTTTGGGGGGGGCAGCTTTTTGGATTGGGACTCAGAAGGTTGCTGGCTCAAATCTTATGGACAGCAGAATAATCCCAGCATTTGGTCCTTGGGCGAGGCCCTTAACCCCAGTTGCTCCAGGGACAGGCTGACCCTACTGTCTCCTCTACGCCAGTTCCATGAGGTGGCCTCCTGGGATGCTTTTCCAGCCGTCCTGAAGGAGGTCCCACATATGCTGAGCACTCATTGGCCACTTTTCCTTCACTCTCTGGTCAACCCCCTCCAAAACCATTTCTACTATGTTTAGGTCAGGTGACCAGATCATGTGAAATGACACTATCACACACCGTTGTAGGTGGCTTGGTGTGTCCAAACTTTTGACTGGTATCGTACATCCATGAGGACTGCAGTAATTAGAAACACGTTGAGGATGATCGTCCAGCACTGCAGCACCTGATACCTGCAAACATCTCAGCATGCCAGAATGAATCATCTATCTGTAGCAGTAGCTGTTTGGTTGCCATCTTTACAGTCGTTTGTTTCCTTCTGCTCGACCTGCCCTGCTTAGTCCTGGGGCTTCTTTCCTCAGTTCGGCGAGCTGATGAGTCTCTCACAAAGGCCAGCGGTAGTTGATCTTGTAAAACCTCCTAAAGAGTAAAAGGAAGCCAAGTGGCCATCTAGTCTATCTATCTTCTAACCATTTATTCTTGTCAGGGTTACCTGGAGGCCGTCCAAGGAACCACGGGACACAACCCACACACACTATAGGCAATTGAGAGGCACCAATTAGCCTAACAGCATGACTTTGGACTTGAGGAGGAATCCAGACTGACACAGAAAGAGCATATAACACACACACACACACACGCACATGTTTGTAACTATGTCTGTGTTGGGTCTCTTTCTAACGACCTTTACCCCCACCCTACCCTAACCTTAACCATAAGTAACCATTACATTACATTACATTACATTACATTTACAGTATTTGGCCCTTAGCCAGAGCGACTTACATAAGTGCTTTGAGACTCTGCAACCAAACAAAATACAAGACTTTTGAAATTTTTAGTTTTTTTAATTGCAGTCACAGATATTTTTTTCTTTATATAAAATTGAATTTCCCCTTGAGAGGACCAAAAAGATTGCCCCCGCAACATCAAAATAGGTTTTTATCACACACACACATCCTGGTTGAATCTGTTTTTATCTAAATACACTAATACAGATTCTATGGCTGTCAAAGCTACCACAAAACAAGCCTGCACTTATAAATATTCATTAAAACACATTAAAATTGGCGATGTACACAAAGCTTTTCGCACACTTTCTCTAAATATAGCCTCAGTGGATTGTGAACAGTGAAGGACAGCAAAAGGAAGTATAAAAAAAAAAACATCCTTAATGAGATGGTCAGAAGCAAACAGCCATGTGGCGTGATTGGGGAAAATGTCTGGCTATGATTAAAATAACAACAAGTCTGCTTTTTGCCCTAAGCAAATAAACGTAATTCAGCAATGCAACTCGTGGATTGATTTTCTTTCAACGCTTAGGAGGATCTATCTGAAAGAGAAGGACCTTCCGAGCTGCCGGTCTGGGATTTTTCAGACATGGCCGTGGGCAGCCATGCGGGCTGAGGGTAGGCCAGGCCCCCCGGCGGGAGCTGGGTGCTGGTAGGGGATTGAGCAGTACTTCAGTAGGTAATGGCTTCCTGGGAATACAACCCCTGAGCAGTTTGAGCAAACAGGTTTGTTGGCTTATAGAAGGAAAGTACAGAGGTGTCCTTTTAAAACCCCAGAGTTAAAAAGGCATTCACAGGGAAATTAAGAATTAGGCCCAACTGATATCAAAGACGTCCCCGTGGATTACAGTAAAATGCCCTGCGTCTCCCATTGGCCGGACCCTTTATGAAAGCCTTGGTGTGAGGCCCAGTGAATTACTGTACTGTGTGTAGTGCATCTCAATGCGCTGGGGCTAGAAAGCACTGACTTCTGCTACTAAACTACATGAATGAGCTTCTTATCCCAGGATACATGAAATTCTGCATCAATCTCTTGCCATATGTGTCTGGCCCAAATGACAGCAGGAACCCGACAAAGTGGAATGAATCATGTGGGTCATTCTTTTCGCAGGTTTGCAGTGGTCACCAACCAGCGGGACACCAAGAACCAGCCCTAATGGCGGAGGAGGACGAAATGTGAGCCGAAGCTGATGAAGGTGCCAGGCTGTCGCAGCATTCAGGTGTGGGATGATACTTTTTTCAGGCATATTTTCCTAAAACGAAAGATCGGCATGGAAACAAATCAATGCTGACAACACTGTTTTGCTGTGGCAGTAAATCTGTGTAGGCTGCCTTGCTCATGCTGGCAACAACACATATATCCACACACACACACACACATATACTGTCACATCACTGGCAAGGACGGAGGCAAAGGCAGACGTGGGGAAAACCAAAACAGGGCTTTATTAACCAAAAACAACAAACGGAATTGGACCACAAGGGGTAAAAAATGGGAAAGGGAGAATCAGGCAAGAAGAAAGTACAGGACAGACTGGGGAACACATGCAGGCAGCAAAATTAATGACTGGACTGGGGAGCTCAAGACAGGGAGGCACCATGTACACCACAGTCGAGGGAGCTGACAAGAGGCATCTCTTATAAACCTTATAACTATATAGCGAGTTTATAAACAATTTTTTTGGGAGATTCCAAATTATTACTTAATGCCATATGGACACATATTGGATCCCAAGGCCGAGGACTTCGCATTTCCTAGTTTGCTTCTGGGCTTTTACTGCTAAATTACATGCATTACAATACATTGACTGTGGGTTTTTTTTAACTGTTTGTTTTTCTTCTCCGCCTACTTTAGCTTAATAGCACATCTTTATATGGCGGGTATTTAGTACAAAACACATACACCAACACGCAAACAGTCTGCCAGCCCCTCTCAGGTTTCCAGCAATGATCATGGGTGGGTTTGTACTTGTGGACGCCCAGGGAATGCCGTGAGTATTGTGGCACTCTGCTCGGGGAGGTGGGGGCGGGGCTTAAACACCCGCCAGAGGGAAATAGCGCCCAAATCGGCGCCTGAGCCTCCGCAGTAATGACAGCAGTAACACTTTCCTCAATGATGAGCTCTTAACAAGCTGAACAACGCAGGGTCCGCTACAGAAGAGAAACAGTTTGATAAACCAGGGGCCCCATTAAATATATAATCAAACACAGACAATAAGACAGTTGCCCAGCCATTGTTATGACATGAAGAGGCTGGGTAGGGGTTAAGGTTGTCATATTTGGGGTTTAGGGTTTTTCCCATAGAAATTAAAGGAGAGTCGCCACAAAGATGTGGACTGTGCGTGTGCGTGTGTGTGCGTGTGTGTGTGTGTGTGTGTGTGTGTGTGTGTGTTTGTGTGTATCACTGAATCAGTGAATGCCTGTCTGAGAATTTCAGTACCTGCCCTTACACAAATAAGGCCTTTTTTCAGGAAGCAAGAATTTCCCGCTGCAGGAACTTGACTCTGTAGGTCCTAGTAGGTAGTTGCTGGACCTTTTTTTAGTCCGTCCTCCAGACTAGGTACTTTTCGTTCAAACGCAAATACTGGGGTGGGTCTTATAGCAATAACCTTTGCTGATTGGTGGACCACAAGCACAGCCACTAACTTGTAAAATTTGTGCGGAGGTAGAGGTAGAGGTAGTGGAGCAATTATTGTGCAGACGGAATTATTTTTGATTCATTTTTGCCCATTATATCTCCGATACATGAAATGCATTAGTGAATACTTTTTTTTTTTTTTGCTTGCGTCCCCATATTTCTGCATTGGAAAATTCAATCGATAACCAACATACTTCTGTTTAATATCGCCGGCAGTGAAACTTGCCAGCGTTTATTAGCAGAATAATTTTACACCATTTTTTATTCAGTTGAAAAATAAAAGGTCGATCTGCTGGCCCGATCTAATAACAAATTATAACAGACTGCAGACTGTATAAATAAAATATAAATAAAATGCAATTTACTCTGGTGTAGTTTGGTATGAAGTTACGTGTGAAGTTTAACCTAAGCTAACTTTATTAGCTTATTTAGCATGAAGGTCCCAGTTCCAGTTCCACGGGGGAGAAACCAGCACATGAAAGTGGTCGGGAGCTACCAAAGTTGCCAGTCGAGACGACCAAGAACTAGGTTCCCGAACTACGAAGGGAAAGTGCCTCATAAGTGCAATAACAAAAAGTAAATTAACGGAAACATTGAGAAAATGTAGAATAAAAAATATACTTGGAAACACAGGCTAATTAAGTAATTAACACTCGATTGTGCTTAAGGTCAGATATAAAAATACTAGTTGCAGATTATTTTGAAAGAGAAATCTCAGCGAGTCTGGCAGAGAACTGTTTGTTGTGGCGGGAGATTAAGTGATGAGGAGAGCTCCACATGCCGACGTGTTTCGAGGAATAGCGGATACGGCGATGGAGAGCATCATCCAGAGAACTTACGCAGACTTACACTGTGTTCGGGCAGCACCACATCAGCCCCTTATTATACTTGAATGGTCTACGAAGCAGTGGGGATGGGCAACCGCAACAGAATGCTTACTAGACTTCCTGAATCCTTTCGGAAGCTTAGGCTTAGGGTGGCCTCATTAAGACATGTCAGGTTGATCTTTCAGATAGCATGAGTATCTCAGTGGGCTGCACTGCCACGTCACGCTTCCAGAGCTGGGGGGGTCAAACTGGTGCCCCTAAATAGCCCACAGTGTGTGGTCGTTCGCCCCTGGTTTCACAGGAGAGGCTCCCGGCTCGATGCAGCTGTCTACTGCATAAACAGTACAGCACACGAACATTCACATTTCTTTTATTATGTCAGTTATCAAAACATAACCTACATACAGCATTGAAAATAAACTGGGCAATTCCAGCATTATGGATGTGACATTTAGACTCATATCGGTAAACAAAGTGCCTCAGAGCGTGGGCAAATTTAGTATTAATGAGTCAATTTGCATATCTTTTCACGTAACCTCTTGGGCTGAAAGTAGACAGATCCTTAAAATTCATATATTAATTTGCATGTCAGAAATACATGGCATTTTATTAGTGTTATGGATGTGACATTATATGGGTCTTTGCATGGAATTGCCCAGCTAATGAACAACTGAATAACATTTCCATTTTAATGATCAAAAACACCTGTATGACAGAAAAATAATCACTTGTACTTAACATGAGCACGAAGAAAGGCGTAAATATGTGTTGCAATGTGCAGAAAGGCAGATCACGCAACAGCTACGGAGACTTATCGTTCCACTTAGCATATCAAGAAAAGGCTTCTTATATTACACTGCAGTGCAACCAATCAATGTCACAACAATAGCAGCAAGTGGCTGACACCTTCCTCTCTAATGACACCTACAATATAATTTGGATATCATGCCCCTTCTATGCAGGCACACTTTCCACTCCGCCACCCCTCCTTACCTGACTTATCGGAGAAATAAACCAGAAAAAAAAAAACTGTCACTGTCAGTGTAATCTGATCCCTCATATTCCCTCCAAACAGTTTGTGCATCAGCTTGCGGGAGCCAGAAGCCATCTGTCAAAGCAGCTGAGAAAGTGATGAACTGTTCATGCTAAGTTGCTCAGACCTCGTGTGAGGCATTTGCAAATGAAGAAAATAATGAATTCCATTAGGATTTCCTAAATGGCTTTTTCGGAGCCAGAGACTGTGCTCGCTCATCCGCACTCCTGGCCTTTAATTAAAGTCTGCGATTAGGCTGAGGAAACAGGGAAGAACGCCGAACCGTTTAGAGGATGCTCGGTATCAGAGCGTTTTTAAGCAGACCTAAGAGGAAGGCCGGCATGTGATCCACTTTGCGTTTAAACCGTCCTGGACAGTTCGGTTTGGTCCGGTCCTTACAGTCCGCTCCTGTATTTTCACTTTAGGAGATTTTTGGCCGCAGACTGTCCATCATCCACATACTTCACTCTATGGATGGACGATTCTGCTGATTTTATTTTCGATCCGTTTTCAATTCGATACAAGGTTGGCGTTGCAGAAACCGATCTCAATACCGACGTTCGGTATAGGCCCAACCCCTTTCTCCCCCATTATGGATGGTCCCGCCAACTAGCATTTCATGTCCTACTCCTCATAACAATGTGGGTATTTAAATTACCAGGTGAAAAGGAATATATTCACATTAGAATCAGTTTTCAAAATGAAGCCATTCCGAATGAATAAATCGATGTTTCAGTATCGATCCACACATTCCTACTTCGGTTTCAGGTTTATTATGCTTGGCTTGTGTCTATTGATACTAAGATTGATTGTTTTCCGGGATTAACCCTCTAAGGTTAAACCTCGAAAAAGATACACATTAGCTAGCCTGGGGTGATTTTGCACCCCACACTAATTTCGCTACCTTACAAAAAATGACCCCATATTAGATGAACAATTTAAATTGCACCGTGTTCAACACGAAATTGCTTAGCTGTTTTAGTGGTTAGCTTTGTTTCTTTGGTATGTGCTAAAATGCTGAGGTGCACTCAGCTGTCATCAGTTTCTACTTTTTCCGCCTCTGATACATCACTGTTGTCATCGGACTCTACATTCTCATCATCACTGTCTTCATTTTCAATCCATTCTGGTATTAATTTAGCAGCATTTTCAGCAGGCATCCTTAGAGATATTTTACACACAGATGATCTACAACAATGTATGTAACGGTATTCGATGGTTACCAGCAGCACCACGTCAGTCACGGGAACATGCATCAAAAAACAAGTAAAAGAGAATATGAAAATATGGCTAAATCATATAGGAAGGTTTTCATTTTATATTCTGATACAAAGAGATTAAGTCATCAAAGGATGTATCTCAACAGATGACATATCCCCAACTGTAACACCTAATCACGGCAAATAGGAACGGAAAATCATCCTACAATTTCTGTCCAACCCTAACTTCTCAAATGGTGAAACTGTTCTTTATCTCAGATCACAGAAAGTTAGCATCTACATAGCCTCAATGAAATCAAATTGCAAAATTGCGCTGTATAATTCAGTGGTAATTTAGATTTCATAATTACAGAACTTCTGTTTGAATTACCAACTAACTTTACTCTGCGGCAAATGAAAAAGCTACACAGCTTAAGGGATTTTCTTTTCCACAAGATCTAGATATCCTCCTTCCAGTATTACATATTGCATGGTTTTGCAGTAGAAAAACCATCATCAGTAATCTAATGTTAGATGCCGTAAATGCATTATGCTATAAGCGCATATTATTACTGAGTCGCAGCACGCTTCAGCAGACAAACAAGCAAGTTATGCGGCCAAGCAATGAAAACTGTCTGCTGCAATCATTACAAAATTAGGTTGGGTTTAGTACAAAGTTATACAGGTGCTGCATACAACCAGCGGAATCTGCGCAATATCCAATTATCGTCATCATTATCACCATCATCATCATCATTATTATTATTATCATCATTAGTATTAGTATTATTATTATGCTAAAGGTCTGCACTCAACTTCGGTAGACTCTTGCAGTAACAATGCGATGCAACTCAGTGCACTATTATCACAAGGGTTTGTGTACACATGGGCTTTTATGCATTTCTACTTCCACATACCTGCAGAATAAGAGCATGTTCATGTTCTGACTACCAGAGGTATTCTGCATTGCTTAAGTGTATCATCGCATATTTTATGTGAATCGCACAACAGTACAACCTGTAATAGTCTCAGTGCCGTAACACCAGTACAGCTGATAAACATCTCCATCTGCCTTTTCAGAAATAGGATTCGGTTTGAGGTGTAAACATGTGTGAACATCTAAGCTTCAATTGCATCTGATTAACCGCCATTTCAGTGTGCTAGAGAATATACTGAATGTTAACAGACCGACTGTTTGTGCTCCGAAATTGTAACTGGAAAATGACCCAGTATAGAAAAATGCATTTATTAGTAACTAGCATTTACCAGTTTCGTAAAAGGTCTCACCCCCCCCCCCCCACAAAATGCTCAACCCAAGTTAACCCCTTGCATCCATCTGTAGTTCTTCTATGGTCATTAATACATTCTGGGTGGCAGAAATTTGGAGCCCATCCCAGCATGCATCGGGGAAAGGGTAGAGTACTCTTTATCCCAGCCTGCATCGGGCATAAGGTACAGTACTCTTTATCCCAGCATGCATCGGATATAGGGTAGAATACTCTTTATCCCAGCATGCATCATGCATAGGGTAGAGTAATCTTTATCTCAGCATGCATCGAACATAGAGTAAAGTACTCTTTACCCCAGCATGCATCGGACATAGGGTAGAATGCTCTTTGGACAGTGCATTGCAGGACACAAACACTCACACACATACATAACTAGGGGCAAGATCTACAGTTGTACTATTCTGTGAAAATATGCAAATTCCATGCATTCAAACCCACAGCCTACGAGCTCGGGGTGGGTGCAAAGCCAGCATTTTTCAATAGTACATGATATATCCGAACCACCTACAATCTACGGCCTTTCAGAACACAAAAGGTACAACCATGCATATTAACAATATGTCCTTAATTCCTATGGTTTGTTTTATTTCTCTGCATTGGCTAATACCCATAATTCTTCATTCTACCTGTATGATTTTACCTATAAAGTCTCATTATTTAGTTATATTCTTAGGATATGTATCATAAGCTTTGTGAGGTCTTAGAGCATATCATTATTCTTCATCTTACCCCATAATTTTGTAATGAGCCATTTTTTTTTTTACCCATGCATTTTAATGCACATGAATATATTTTTGCATGTATTTCATATCTGAGATACATAGTATACTTTAGATAAATCAGGTGAAAAGTTTTGAACACACCAGACTCCATAATGGTGAGGTGATCTGTGATATTATGGCTGTAGGGTGTCAGGATGGTGCGCTGCTCGGTAGATGGGGGCTGCGGGTTTGGCTCGAGCTCCTCTGTCTCTGCAGCTTCTCCAGGTTCTTCCAGTAATTCTGGTTTCATGGAATGTTTTAAAGTGAGTTGGTGTCTAAAGCGCGTGTAGAGGGTAGAGAATGTCTATGTGTGTGTGTATGTGTGTGTGTGTGCGTGTGCGCGCGCGAGCGTATATACCTATCCTTATGGGGACACAATGTCCCCATAACGTGATAAATATCAGTTTTTTTTCCCTTAAGGTTGTCATAGTTAGCGTTAGCGTTTTTTCCCATAGAGCTGAATACGCGGGCCCCATAAGGTTTATGTATACCCTGTATGTGCGTCTGTGTGTGCGTGTCTGTGTTTTGTTGTTACCTCTTGCTTACCAAATGCCATAATCACCGGAGACTAACACAGTTCATTGTGCAGTTTTCCCTTTACATTATATGTTTCTCTCGTTCGCAGCTTCTCCATATACCTCCCCGTTGAAAGGAGGGCAGACTTCAGTTACACACACACCCCTGCATCTATGACTTTCGGTTCATTTTTGTATTACCCAGGTTTACGAGCATATTGTACAACCATATTGTGAAGCTATGGTGTGGGTTAGGGTCGCTCTGGCTATTTCATTTGCTCTCCGAGCGATGAGAGCGTTCCGATTATCCTTCGTGTTGGCATGGCGAGCCCGCTCTGCTCCGGAATGGCGGTGACCATGCCGACGCACGCAGTCACGCCTGTCCTTCACCATGCCTGGCGTTCAGCCGCGCAGACCAGCAGCAGATAAACACAGAGCCGACGTCAGGCTGAAAGAGCCCTGGAGTTTGTCCCTGGAATTTGGCTGGAGGCGTACTTCTTATAGGGCATCCAAGGCAGCACTGTCATATCGAGCCTGAAAGATTCATTCTGGAAAAATATCTATATATATATTGGCATCGTAATTTCACATGTGAAGGGTCATTCCAAGGGCGCCACACATGCATGATGTATCAGGGTGTGTGTGTGTGCGTGTGTGTGTGTGTCTGGCTTTGTATTTGCTACATCATGTAGACCAAATATTCCCACAATGTGGTAAAACCTGCTACATTTTAGCTTGTGGGAGCATATTTCAGGTTCCCATAGTATAAACCTTGATTCTACAAAAATTGTAAAAAAAAAAAAAAAGAAGACTGTGACTGCAATCAAAACATCCATCCATCCATTTTCCAAACCGCTTATCCTACTGGGTCACGAGGGGGTCCGGAGCCTATCCCGGAAGCAATGGGCACGAGGCAGGGAACAACCCTGGATGGGGGGCCAGCCCATCGCAGGGCACACTCACACACCATTCACTCACACATGCAACCTACGGGCAATTTAGAAACTCCAATTAGCCTCAGCATGTTTTTGGACTGTGGGGGGAAACCGGAGTACCCGGAGGAAACCCCACGACGACATGGGGAGAACATGCAAACTCCACACGCATGTGACCCAGGCGGAGACTCGAACCCGGGTCTTAGAGGTGTGAGGCAACAGTGCTAACCACTGCATCACCATGCCTCCCCTGCAATCAGAACATGTTCAATTAAAAGTCTTTTATTTTGTTTGGTCACTTAGGGTTAAGCTTAGGGCTGGGTAGGGGTTAAGGTTGTCATAGATAGAAGTGAAAGGACAGTCCCCACGAAGATGTGAATACTTGTAGGTACATGTGTGGCAGTGTTTGTGTTGGTGGTCGGGGGGGGGGGTCTGTGTGTACCTCTGTCATCTGAAATAGCATTTTTAAACACTGTACTTACTGTGCACTGCCTAAGTCGTAGCCTGTGTTCAAAGAGATCAAAAGCATTTTCTCAAATAACATCTCAAAGTATACCATTAGTTATAATCATTTAAATTGAAGTGCATCTACAATTATGTTGCATACATGTCTAAAAGAGAGTTGCAGAGGAGAGCAGTTAAAATACATTTTAATTCGCTTTAAAGGGATGTGGATTTATTCATGTGACAATGAAACAATAGGCTCTTCCCACCCGGGAGCGGCTCTTAGTTAGACTGGAAAATGAGCTCCTTTTTATTGAATTTAGAGGTACAGGCAGGGAAGAAATTTGGTATTCAGAAGCCTTAAAAACTTTCGCTTTAGCCACAGCCAAATTGTTTCATTTGTGACAATTTCCAGTGAAGCGCTTCATCCTTGCCTTGTTACGTATTCATCTCACGCTTGCGGGGCACCTTCCGTGCTCAATGAGGAAGCCGTCCAAGGGATTTAATCATAGAAAAAGCCTCTTCTATTATCTGCAGACCAAGATAGCATGAGTTCTACTGTATTCCATTTCAGTTTATAAAAAAATAATAATAAAGAAATCTGCATCTGGATGCTTCATATGTGTTATTTATAGTTTTCTAATATGTTGCTGTCTGCTGTATCACGTGTTTGATTGTCGCCCCTCGGCATTTGCCAAACACCTGCCAGATCAGCTAGCATCCATCCAACTTTCAACCCTTACTCTGGTCAGGGGGGGGGGGGAGGGGGGCGTTTTCAAGAGCCCATTCCAGTCAGCATAGGACGCAGGACAGAGGTACGACCTTCGCAGTTTAAGAAAAAAACACACTTGTACAAAATTAAAAAATAATGCAGCATAGTGTTGTGGCAGTTGAATGGTTGAGATTCAAGCTGCAATGTGGGATTGGCATTGCATCATCCTCTGTGGAATATTCTTTACGTCCATGCCTACCTGCAGTTCAAAGATGAGATAGGGAGAACTTACACCTCCCAGAGCTGAGATTAGTCGAACACGACATTGGTACCCGGGACGAATCTGCAACCTGCAGAATAATAATTAAACACAAGCAAAAGCACCGCATGCTTTTGTAATGGTTAATAACCACCCTGTGGATCAGGTGACAGCTCTGTAATTATATCTGTCATTAGTGCTTTCTGCGGGGACTGCCGTGCCAGAATTGTAGAACGCGGCGCTGAAATATCGCATAATCGATGCTGCGGGCCGGCGATTCCGTGGGACTGGGAGCTGCAAGCCGCCGGGATGTAGACGGAGGAGGCGCAATCTCCGACATTGCATCAGCATTTGTCGCATAGTGCCCCCATTGTCGAAAATCGCAGATTAGATCACCGTCCCGAATGGAATAAAAAGCATCAGGACACATAATAGGCAGGAGTAAATTCCTCTATTATGTTCCGAACAACTTGCTCCAGCATTGTTATCTGCGTGCTAATTCATTAAAACGTCAGATAAATGTCTTGTACTTTTCAACTCGCGAGAAAGTTGTAGATGCTGTGATAGTCAGAGCTTGAGATTTTTGTCTGTCTAAGTCAAAACACAGGCTGTGTCTTAGGTTCTGATGCAAGCTAGCATGTAATGCACCAATGAGACTGGACTCATTAACTGGATTATACGAGCTATGGTCTCAGATCTTCTAGGGTGTAATAATTACGTTCATCATTAGACTTAAACTGTGGAAATCTGAATTAGAGTTCCGATCTCTGCATTGAATGTGCAATATAACAGGTTATTTTTATTTTGCATTTGTATAGAACAGCACACAGACGCAATACACACACATGATCTTCATGTAATATTCAGTACCGCAGGTTTGTTCCCATTACAGGATGAGAAACGACTCCCAGGACGGACGCCACCGAAGGCTGCTGCCTGTCATTTCACAGGGTGCACTGAACCACATGACGTGGGGGGGGGGGGGGTTTAGCTAGATGGAGGCAAACGTCAGACATATTCAGGCGAGATTAGCTTAGGTGCTCCGGGGTGTGCACTCGTACTTTAGAGAGCTGGGAGGCGGCCTCGTCTAGAAAAGAACACACCTCCCCAGGGGGAAACCCTGCCAGGGTGCGAGAAATGGAGGGGGGGGGGTGATTGGCTGTGTTGGGGTTCTCTGAGTTGTGGTGTAGTTCAATGTTTTCCAAGCCGGTCCTGGGGGACCCCCAGACAGTCCATGTTTTTACTCCTGCCCAGATCCCTGTCTGGGGTCCCCGAGGACCGGCTTGGGTACCACTGGTGTAGAGCCATAACCCCAACGAACGGATGGCATGTTGAAGGTGGTGCTGCCTGCGGAACATTTCATATGGAGTGGCTGTCTGGGGCTAGTTATGTTTATGGGGGCGGCCATCAAGTTTTTCAGGCAGGGTTCAACCTTGTGATCTTACTAACTGGCTACATGCCTAATCAGTAGCTAACAAACTCGCTATTTTAGTGCATAGTTTAGTGTTTGGTGGCCACACTACACCCTGTCCCTTCTATGGTTCGCTTAGAAAATAAAATAGTTCATTTTTCGATTTTATTACTGTATGTAGGCAGGCAACAGAAGTGGCCAGGTATTTACTGGGGGAGACCATGTCCCCCACTGGCAACCATGTCCCAACTAGCCACCATGTCCCCACTGGCCACCATGTCCCTCATTGGCCACCATGCCCCAACTGACCACCATGTCCCCCCACTGGCCACCATGTCCTCACTGGCCACCATGTCCCCAACTGACCACCATGTCCCCACTGGCCACCATGCCCCAACTGACCACCATGCCCCAACTGACCACCATGTCCCCACTGGCCACCATGCCCCAACTGACCACCATGTCCCTCATTGGCCACCATGTCCCCACTGGCCACCATGTCCCCCCACTAGCCACCATACCCCAACTGGCCACCATGTCCCCCCACTGCCCCCCCTGTGCCCACTGGCTACCATGTCCCCCACTGGCCACCATACCCCAACTGGCCACCATGTCCCCGATTGGCCACCATGTCCCCACTGGCCACCATGTCCCAGCTGCCCACTATGTCCCCCACTGGCCACCATGTCCCAACTGCCCACTATGTCCCCCACTGGCCACCATATCCCTACTGCCCACCATGTCCCCCCACTGGCCACCATGTCCCCCATTGGCCACCATGTCCCCAACTGACCACCATGTCCCCAACTGACCACCATGTTCCCAACTGGCCACCATGTCCTCAACTGACCACCATGTCCCCACTGGCCACCATGTTCCAACTGCCCACCATGTCCCCCCACTGGCCACCCTGTCCCCCATTGCCCACCATGTCCCCCATTGCCCACCATGTCCCCCTGGCCACCATGTCCCAACTGCCCACTATGTCCCCCACTGGCCACCCTGTCCCCCATTGCCCACCATGTCCCCCATTGCCCACCATGTCCCCCATTGCCCACCATGTCCCCACTGGCCACCATGTCCCAACTGCCCACTATGTCCCCAACTGGCCACCATGTCCCCAACTGACCACCATGTCCCCACTGGCCACCATGTCCCAACTGCCCACCATGTCCTCCAACTGGCCACCCTGTCCCCCATTGGCCACCATGTCCCCCATTGGCCACCATGTCCCCTCACTGGCCACCATATTCCCACTGCCCACCATGTCCCCCATTGGCCACCATGTCCCCTCACTGGCCACCATATTCCCACTGGCCACCATGTCCCCCATTGCCCACCATGCCCCTCACTGGCCACCATGTCCCCACTGGCCACTGCTTGTCCACAGTAAAGCACAGGGCCCCCATATCCATGGTTTCAGTTATCCTCAGTTGACCTTGGCCCGAAAAAAATACAAATTCCAGAAACAAACGGTTCCTAAGTTTCAAACCACGTGCCAAACAAGGACAGGCTGTAACATAGTGAAACCCTCCAGCCCAGTCATGCCCAGTACATCTCCCTTCATTCCCGCATCCACGCTTCCACAGAACTCTCATCCAGTCAGTCTCTTGCATTCTCAGTGATCGCATTTGTTGCCACGCTATTTCTGTCTGTCATAAAAATGTATAAAAAGCATGATTTTTATTGCTTTGTCATCCCTTGGCACATGATATTTTTTCCATTGCTCATTCATTCATTCATTTAAGAGAGTACAATGTACTTCATTATTACTATATTTAATGTGCATAACTTTACTACATGTGTGCACATGCCCATTTTCATCAATACAGTAAAGTGTCTGGTGTCCTCCTTTAGTGGGCCGAGATTGCCAGAGATTCACCTGACAGCTAGGAGCTGTGCGTCGCAGCCACCGCTCACATGCAAAGAATCCGCTTGCTCTCTCACACGCACACATCTCTTATGAGTGTCACGGCACTTTAATAATCTACCGTTTTGCAGTCTGGGAGAAGATTTGGTTTCGCCAAATGTAATTTATGAAGTTCTTTGTAATGGATTCATCATTCAATTCGATGCTGTTAATCCCTTTGAAGACAGAAGCACATTAATTTAAAAAGTTTACAAAGTTTGATAGATTTGAGAGGTGGCTCCCAATCCAGTCCTCGGGGGCCCCCAGATGCTCCGCATTTCTGCTCCCATCCAGCTATCTGCTGTGAGATGAAGAGGACGTGAGTGTCTGATAGCTGAGTACCTGGACTTAAGGTTCAAAGCTGATAAGAGTTGTTGTACCTTAGACTTAATTACTTGATTTGTTTCAGCTCTATAAATTGAATTGAACGTAAAACTGTATGCTACGTAAACCTAAGAGGGTAACAGGGTCTGTGAAGAAGCGGAATAATCTAATATATGGAAATTATTGTTTAGAAATATGAATATGTATGTAAATTGGCAACATTAGGAGGGAGTCTTTAAAGATTCAGCATGCCAGATGTCACCCGTCTGCATTCCCCATATTGAGGAAACAAAGGAGAATCCCCCCCCCCCCCAGAAAAAAAAAAAAATTGGCATCTGTTGTATTATGTTGCTTCCCCACAGCTCTGAGACTCCCAAGCATCTAGCCCGTCTGCTTCTGTGTCCGCCGCAATGTAAATACCTTCTGCTACCGCCGCCTGCCTCCGTTCCCGCCAATCTGCCGAGCCCGGTGCAACCGCTCCTGCCGCTAGGCGCCGGCAGCCTGCGTCAGACCGGGAGGTCCGATTCTCGGAGTCCAAACACCATTGTCCCTGGTCAAAAATGGGTCAGGTTTTATCGTATAACCTGCTGGAGACGCCCAAACTGGGTTCAGAGAGAAATCAGCGGCGGAGTGTGTGAGCTTCCCTTCTCGGCCGTCTCCCACATCCGCCTGGCATTCCCAGCTCCCTTCCTTGTATGGCTGAACGGCAGCAGAAATATGACTTTGTCAGAAGTGTGATAGCTCTCATTTTGATACTCAGCAGGGGCGATTCTGGGTCTTTTTAAGGCAGGATGCATAAGAGGGGTCGTAATTCATACAGAGAAGCCAACATTATCATTAGCCAATTAAATGTTTTGAACTGTTGAGTGACAGGAGAGGTAGCACTCCAGGGACCAATCAGCTTTCAGCTGGGGCCAATGCCCCAGTGGCCCCACCCCTGTATACACCCCTGACATTCAAGAATGTCTGTACCTCCAAAAATATTTCATTTAATAACATGAGAAATGGCATTTTATTAGGTGCAAAAAATCTCATTTCCAAGACAAGCTTGACATACACTCGAAAGTGGGATTGAGCATTAAATCATGATATACTCGATCCTTGTGATCCATCTGTGGGGGTCAGTGGTTAGGATGCTAGGCCTGTGATCAGAAGGTCATTGATTGAAATCCCTGGGCCGCAGAGCGAGGCCCTTAACCCTCAATCACTCCAGGGACTGTCTGCCCCTGCTGTCTCAAAAAAATTATGTTACTTTGGATTAAAATGTCTGTTATATCCATAAAATGTGATGTCTGTGGGCACTTTAGTGGAGAGCAGCGCTTACAAAAGGCACCCCCAATGAATGACACGCCCCATACGTCATACATAAGCATGCGGTGGCATTTTATTTGCGTGTTTTTTCACTCTAAACATGTCCAGATGGCTCTGGCCAGTTGGTGCTGATGCCTGGATGGTGGGCAGCTGCTCGCTTGCGTGATTTATACTCAGGAAATGCCTTGTTGGAGTGATAATGAGAGGACTTACGCAAAGCTGTGAACTGTCGGGAAGCAGTCCGTAAATAAACGTCCGAGCAGTCAAAGCTGGATTGGCAAGAGAGCTCCTGCAGCAGCGGGGTGGGGCATCGGCTAGAGAGCGACGCAGATCCCATCCCCACCAGCAGGAGGCGACATGCTCGTACCCCACATTCGGCTGATATCCCCTTGAGAAAGGTGCTGTGAATTGATTTATTCAATATATCCTTCAATGCAACTTTCAGCCACTTATCCTGTACTGGATTGCAATGAGCCTGGAGACTATAACAGCAGGCATATGGCACACGGGGCAATGGATGCCAGTCCATTGGATACAAGGCTACACGCACAATTTGGCAAATGTACAGACTCCAGACCCTGAGCTGTGAGGTGATGGTGTTTCCCACTAAGCCATGAAATGTTCTTCTATATAAAATGTTAAATCATAAATGACTCCTAGTTACGTTATGAGACGCTAAAACCAGTGAGTAAATGAATAGGCAAACTCACAACGGGCATTTGAAATACAGGAAAATGTATTTAAGTTACTGCAAATATTTGCCTTCGGTTGTACCTGCTTTTGCGTCACCTCTGTGCTGGCAGCGTTTCGGCATTCAGGCACACCCTGAGCATCTCCAAACCCCCCCCCCCCCTCGCCCCCCGCCCACCATCACGCGAAACATTTTTAATCAGAAGTAGTGCTGAATCATCGGCTGCGCTTGTGTGCGGTGAATTTTATTTTTTAATTTAAGCAGCAGGTTCCCTTTCAGTCGGTTATCAGAAAGAGTCATGCTCCTCAACTTTTTCAGGACACGCGGTGCAGAGGCTGGGATTGGAGCCCTTTCAGAGGGGTATAGCGAGGGGCCGCGGGAGCTGCAGAGCAGAATCAGCAATCACATCCTCCCGCGTGACGCTAGGGACAAGAACTCGGGCTGCAAAGGCAGTGACACTCAGAGCGCACCCCATCCCTCCCCCCGCCCAACAGAAACCATGACCTTTATTTCGATAGCAATGCGGACAGCTGGATGGAAAAATGACACATCCTCAAGCACTTTACATGCGGAAGGTGAGACACAAGCGTTCAACATGCACAGGGCGTCAGTTATTGTCAGTGATGGGCACGGCAGCCCGTTCACAGGAAGTGATGTCAGAGAGGGGTAACACCCACTGCCGCATGGGTGGCCCTGTCCTCCATAGGAGACACGTCCTCCCAGAATAGCGGCCTGTTTTCAGGAAGTGATGTCAGAGAGGCAGTACTCTCTTACCGCCACATGGGCGGCGATATCCTCCGTGGAAGACGTGTACGTCCAGGGCCTGGTCCTGACTCCTGGATGGTGGCATCGATTATGACGGGGGCCCTTCACTCCCGAGGTGATTAGGAACAGGGAGGCCCCCGGGGAGCGCCTCTACATCCACAGTGCCAGCTGGTACCTGGTATCGGCACTCGAGCGCGGCCATCGTGGACTGAGGCTCTCCCGGGGGCATGTAATTGATTCTGCACAGCTTATCAAACATTAACGACGCGGTGAATCATTCTGTTTGGCGCGCCAAACCCATAGCTAAGGGAGTCAGACATTTTACTAGCCCTACAAGGACAATACAAGTCATTGCATTTTCCTCCTTATGGTCGGTTTTCGCCTGCTTACTGCTTCCGTAAAATACAAGAGGTGGGAAACGCTGGTAATTCTGGGAATGACAGCTTTTAATAAAAAACTGCCGGAATGTCACAGCAGGAGGTCATAACTAACAGGCTCCATTTTAATTCGCCGGGCTATCAATTTGGATTTTCTTCAGTATGAACAGCATCCATCCATCCATCTTCTGAAAACGCATATCCTGTTCAAGGTCGCCGGGGGTCCAGAGCCGATCCCGGAGGCTATGGGCGCAAAGCAGGGAACAACCCAGGATGGGGCGCCAACCCATCATAGGGCACACTTACACACCACTCACAAGTATGAACAACATTTATTTTTCATACTGCAAAATATGTAGCAGTATATGTTAGAAGAGAAAACCAAGGCAAACGTCTCTTTATGTCTGACCAAGGCCAAGCTTTGTCCTGTGTTTTGTGATGTGTGCTGTAGGTTTTACATGATCTGTTTTGTTTCGGCTGAATTTACAAGCGGTGCTGGATTGAAAAAGTTGCGTGTTTACGCTGTTGTAAGGTGATAACGTGACGTACGTGAGCTATTCCAGGTATAACTGTTGATGCTATTCCGGGGCTGATCAGGGCTGCTTTCTTGAAAACCGTCCAGTGAATAAATGCAGCGGTGACCTTGGTGAGGTCTGGCCTCGAAGACCATTCATTGCCAGTGAGACGTAATAATAAAAGCGGTTACAGATCAAAGTGCAGTGCTAGGGGGTTAAATGAATTGTAATCTGGACTAACAGGCATGAATTGCAAGAATCATAGGTCAACATCAAGGTTGCCAACCATTTGTAAATTTACGGGCAGGCCGTATAAAATTCACCCTCTCCGTAAATCTGAAAAATGAATTTGACTGTCTGTAAAACCTAAACAAAGGTTAAAAAAATAGGGTGTCAGTAAAAAATATATGGCATGTTGATAAAAGAAGGCAGTCTTGTCAATAAAATCAGAAATTGAAGGTTACCAGCCCTGGTCATGACACGGGCAAGACTCAGGCAGCATTTTTTTTTGGGGGGGGGGGGGGGGGGGGGGGGTTGGGGTATACCCAGGATGGAATGCCAGTCCATCGCAGGGCAAGAACACGATGCATACAAAATACAAGCAGGGACAGAAGACTGGGATTCCAGAACTAGCCAGACACAAGGGCAAAATACCAAGTAATTTAGTGACAATCATGCTCAGTATGTGAGAAATGTTCTGCTTCAAAATGGTCCTTCTATTACCTTCAGACTAATAAGGGGTGTAAAGTGTGTACGTGGCGCATGACCTGGCTGGGCAGGGCGGCACCAGGTCCCCACTGGTGCCAGAGAATAATCCTCGCCCAGACCCCCCACAGCCCCAGTGAAGACTTATTACAAAGAAAAAACATTTCTCCGGTGCTAAAAAAAAGATATTACTAGCTTTCAGCACTGCCGCTGACCCTGTCCGCAGCTTTGCACAGCTGAAACACGGCTTACCTGTCGTCCTGAAATGAGGAAGAAAGGCACAAAGCACTTAGAAGATTCTGGAAAGTCAAGCACAGAAAAACAGAGAAGACAGAACAGGCAGTTCCTTCTGCAGCGCGCATAAATCCGTATCCCTAAGAAGTTGTTCTCTTTGGATGCTGAGGAACATCCCGGCCGTGTAGCTGTCAGATACGAGCCCTAAAAAGGCGACATGCCCCAGATTTTCAGTTTTTTAACTTTCGACATTCCATAGCTGCTTATCCTAGCCGTTCGGAATAAGAGTAAGAACGTTTATAGTAAGATCTGTCTTTGTGGTTTATTGCTCCTCAATGGACGATCACTACAACACTAACAACACTTTTGAAAACAGCATCATTGGATCTAAAGGATGCAGGGGCTTTTCAGGAGTTGCATTTTATGTTTACTGATATCTTAAGGTGTCACAGAATGTCTCCATGGTGTAACGTCTAAATGACTCTCATGTCACAGCATAATATAATGTTTCTAAATCCCGTTATTTCCTGCTCCGGATGATTCAGACAAGTGATCCTTTATGGGATTTAAAAATTAGGTATCCAGCGTTTCTCCGGGGAGGATTGAAGGGCACTGGAATTCTTATAAGGCATATTTCTGCCTTGCCGTGATTGGTTATTTCATTTGAAGAAGATTCAGCACAGGCCGAGCATCAACGCTGCAGCCCAAAGAGCTTCTTATCTAGAAATTCCAACTCAGTTAATTAGCTGATTACCCCTGGAAAAACCAAATTACCCCCAGGATAGATAATGTCACGCAGTCTAAAATAAGGAAGTTGCTGACTACCAAGAAGTCATTGTCAATTTTGTCGACACGCAGTCGGGGATCAGTAAAAACGTTTTACTTTGGTTTTTATCTCTATCATTCCCTTTGTTTTTGCTATATTATTTTCAGCATTAGAATATATTTATTCTTTATTTACGTTTTGTTTTGGGACACTGCTGGGCGCAACACCAGGGGGAACAAGACGTGGGGAAATATTCAAGTTCCTCAAGGTCAATCGCATCCTTTCTCTCACTGGCGCAAATACTGCGCTCGCAATGATTAAAGTTAATTCCCTGACTGCACCATGAGGGCATCCTCGCGCTGCTTTCCTGAGTGGCTGGCGATGAGGTTACCGCTGTGTTGCCACCGCTGTTGTCTCGGGGGGACGGGTACGTATGTGTATCTCCTCAGAGTCGGGCTTCGGGTCCGGGGATACCGAGAAAATTCAAACCACTGTGAAGGCGGCACGGCAGTCTGTCGGAACACCTGCATCGTCTCTGAAAATGATGAACACAAACACGGGCATCTGAAACAACAAACAGCAAAGGCTGGATGAAGAACAGCCCTTTGATCTCACGCAGCCGTGGTCCAGCACACTGCTGACATGACTGGAGAACCAGCAGGCTTCAGGAAACTGTGTCATTACCAGCTATCCATACACCATGATCATTTAGGGTGTTCATAAATCATATATCGGAGCCTCTGGGGTGAAGGGATGCATTTTTTTGCACGGGGGGGGAGAGTGGATTCTCACATCTCTGCTGGAAATAAGGTGTCCAGGAGAAGCAGAAAGTGCTGCCGGTCGTTTTGTCTGCCATTCTTATTCGTAGGTGGTCATTTGAAGTGAAGCGTGCAATTTGTTCAGATGTGCTCTGCGGACCTTCTGCAAAACCAAACAGGCTTCCATCCCGCCTAGGGGTCTGGGTTAGTAGGGCGACAGCGTCCTGCTCTCCCTTTGTGCGTTGCTTCGCAGATGGGAGTGTTAAGTTCCTCGGCTGGGTTTTCTTTCCATCTCCTCTGTGACCGGGGGGGGGGGGGGGGGGTTCTGGTTTATCGCCACGTTCCTGACGGCTTTGATCCCACACATACGAATCGCCACAGGTGCTTCCGAGGTTTCATAGGGCTGATTCTGTTGGATTGACATGCACATGGAGGGAAGGCAAGAATGGGAATGAGGGCTGAGTGTGTGTGTGTGTGTGTGTGTGTGTGTGTGTGTGAGCATGCTGTCATGGTACTTTTTATGAATAATGTGCACATAAGCCTTTTATCCTTCAACCCCATATAAACGTACTGAATCAACATATGGAACTGAAATGGAACATGTAAAATTCATTCAGTGCATTCTACGATCCCCTTGGAATTATAGAGAATAAATTGCTTTTAGGCTGAGAACTGGCTTTCCTGATGCCCAGTCAGATATAGCAAGACACGCAGACAGCTGGACAGACACAGATATAGATATTCAAGATGGAGAGAAGCGCACACACAGGCATGCACAAGAAGCAGAGACGAGGGCCAAGAATCACATTAAAATGCTGGCCTACAATGCATCATTTTTGCACTTTGCTTATTTCTCAATTAAAAGGCGAACATGCAGCATTACTCGAAATTCCCCCTGTGGTCAATAGTAGGTCTAAATCTAATATCCATAAACTGCAGAGGTAACTTTGCAGTCTGTGCAAGGTGTTTGTGAATCTGACTCCCTTTAAGTATCATGACCTGTCATTAAAGCATTACTCAGTGATTCTCAAAGTCGGTCCTCAGGCCCCACTGTCCTGCTTGTTTTCCTGCTATCCCTGCCCCACACACTAGTCCCAGCTGTCTTTCAGCTTCTGATTGACTGAACACACCTGATCCAGGTAATCAGCAGTGTGTCGGGCAGGGATAGCTGGAAAACAAGCCGGGCAGTGGGGCCCGAGGATCGACTCTGAGAACCACTGCCGTGTTTCAACATCATTACAGTCGCACACGTCAAGTTCACCTCCAACTGATGCGAGAGGCAAATTTTCAGCATTTTTTTTTTTAAATTGGCACTGATTTCTAGCATACTGTATGTTCTGCTTTTGTAAAGTTTCCAGTATGATCAGTCCAAAACACACACTGTTTCATTTCCATGCTTTTCATTAACCTGCCTATTGTGATACCATCTTGCTTCATCGTGATGGTTGCAGTCAACAGACGTGGAAAAAAATAGGACATTCAACATTGTTTGTTTGCCAGTAATGATTTCGTCAAATAGCAAATGTATTTCCTTTTTATTGTGCCGGAATTTTTAATTATACTTGACTAAAATTTGACATTCGCACTTTTACTCCCTTAGTGTTGACTGTAATTTCCATTTCTTTGTCTAATTGTACGTGGAGCTTTTATGAACAGGTACCCTGCACATGAATATGCAGATAATTAATTATTATACCTTTCTTCTTTAGATATTTGCAATTAGCATTCACGGCATGTGGAAAATGTCTCCTCTGATAAACAAGCCTCACTCGCTTATCCGCGGCAAACTCTATCATGAGCCGATTTCTTTCTGAATTCACTTTTTCTGCATGGAATCTCAAAGGATTAATAAAGCCGGATTCCTAACATAATTCATGGTTATGTTACTTTAGTCATAGCACAGAAATTATGTAGTAGGATTACATCTTCAAAAGGCAGTCAGTAGTTTCCTGTTTTTTCTTCTTGGGAGCTGCTTAAAAATTGGGGAAGTTCCCAGGTGCTTTGAAATTCATCATTAGACGTGGCATTTCCAGTGCTTCTGCCTGTTTGACGGTTTAATATTAATTTTTAAGGCGAAGGTTCAGCAGCTGTGTGTGGCCTGTTGAGAAAATGTTATGCTAATAGTTGGGGCTGATTTGTTCTTCATGCACCATTTGTTCAGATTCATGTCCATCCACACAGAGTTTGTTGAGCTTAGCTACATTCTCCGTATCCTGTTTATTCCGGTTCCATAACACTCTGATTTACAGTATACATGTTAAATCCGCCTTGTATAAATTTAACTGGCCAGATGACACCTCTATGCAAAGTGAGATGCAGTTTATCTCCTGCAGGGGGGCCAGATTTCAGATCCCAGAAAGCTTTCCGATTACAAGGCGGCCCTTAAACACTACGACACCTGCTGGCCAACATGAGAACAAGCAACATGGAAGGGCCTTGGAATATTTTTGAGTGGAACGTTTCATGATATTTCATGGTAATGTAGGCCTATTCTTTAGCTATGCAACAAAATGTAACACAAATATTCCAGTCCGAAACGTCTTCCGGAGTCACTGGACTATCCGGTAAATTTCCTCCTATTATTGAACAGAACCTTTCCTTCTAACTTCAGAAGCAGCCAACCAAAGGTACCCGAGTAACACTTTATGGGAAAAGCTTTTCTCAGTGCGCTTGATGTTGCTCGAGGCAGCGCTGCTCCCGACCGCAATCGAATGGCGTCACCATATTATAAAGAAGCCGCTGAAATCGCACCTTTCCGTTAATGAAAACTTTGAGTGGGGGTGGGACCGGGGCTTGATGGAATTCAGTCGAGCGGATTGGTGAAATCATTCAGTATGAATTTTTCCAGAGCCGTTCATCATTTACGTGGTGAGCGAGCAAATGAAGATTTCAGCTGAGCCAGCTAACCTCGGTGTGTCACGGAAAGGTTTGTCATCAAACCTGTCGTAAACAGGAAGATTCGTTCTCTGTCTCCATGGTGCTGTTGTGTATGGTTAGCTAAGTTCCTTATTGCCTTCAAAGCGACCAATTGACTTTAGTTTGGGCACATTCTCGGGGCTAGAACAAATCCTTTTGTATTCTATATAAGTTTAGACAACGTCAGTCATCTTCCCTCAGAAGATGCTGCCCTAGGAATTTGTCCTGAAGGTCTGTGTTTTTACTGTATAAATCAGCTCTGTGCATCACAACATGCATTCACAAGAGTGACTCATAGGCCATTTCCCCAGCGGCAAGCAGGGCTGTGTGCGGTCACTGTTTCTTTAAGCTGTTATGCCTATTGCCGATTAGCTTTTGGTCACACAGAATAAGCTCCTGTTCTGTAGACAGGACCATATTAGCCTGTGGCTCGCTGTAGGGACTATCACTCACCCACTGCTTCAAAGCTGCACTCCCAGCATGCATTAAAAGCCTCTGTTTGTCCTGATTGCCGTCTTGCACTCTCTCCCGTTAGCAAATTCCCTTCCACCGACAGTACCTGCTTTTATAAACACCTGCCATCTTTTTTTTCGGGTTAGATACGATCATATCCCTCCACACTGAAATTGCCTAAAACAATTAACCTGTTTTGGAGGGGGTTTTTTTGTTATTTGAAATTAACTCAAGCTGCGCTTTACTTATTGCGCCGGCTTATCTGATTAATGTTCATTTTGACAAATTTGAACTGCCTGTTGCTTGTATTAAATAGGGCTCAAGGCAGAGAGCAGACTCTTCATTCGGATTAATAATAAGACTGACGTTTCCTCAGCTCATTGTAAAAGAAAAAAAAAACCTAAATTAAAACAGAAAAACTACAATGTCATGACGAGAAAAGAAATGTATTTGCGGAACATTTTTGGTTCTAGTCATTTTGCATAATAATGATTTTAATGAGCGTGTTAACGCACGTTCCGTCATTTCGATAATGGCCATTGTGAGAAGCGTCCGTCTCTTTACTCTTTAGGGAAATGCATTAACTATTGATTAAAGATACCATTAAACAAACCATAGCACAGTCATTCTTTGAGGCGGCTTTCAGTTCCATTGTGTTCTTTCATCATTCCATTAATAAGTGCGTGTGTGTCGTAGCCCATCTGGGACCGATCCATCGTCTGCCTGTGCGCTTCATGATAGTAGGGCCTGGATTTCCAGGCAGACAATGTCTGTTATTATCTGTTTATTTCCCTTAATTCACGCATCCATTTTCGCATGGTCACACAAGCTCTTGTCTAAAGTATGCACAATGTAGTTCAGATCTGTGCCCGTTTTTATACTTTATAAGCCAACTGTCAGGGTATTGTATGTTAACAGTAATTTTATGAATGTGCTATTTGTGTCTCCTTGCTGCATAAGCAGTATTTGTGCAGTATGTATCATTTCAGGAGTATAATAATAATAATAATAATAACAACCAGGGGGGTGTTCGTCAAAGCAGGATTTCTCATTTACCTCGGTTAACCTAAGCTAGAAGTCATGACCGTCCGATAGGAATGCTCCTTACCTAAACTCTTATTGGACAATTACGACTTCTAGCTTAAGTTAACCCAGCTAACTGAGAAATCCTGCTTTGTGGAACACACCCCAGGACCACAGCAACAATAATAATAATAATCCTTTGTGCCCCATGCTGTTTTGAAATAGGCTGCAGCCCACCCCACCCCACCCCCACGACCCTGAGCAGGATAAGAAGTTGAAAGATGGATGGATGGATGGATGGATGATAACTATAATAATGACACTTTCCTTGACGCATCCGTGGCGCCTCACCACAGGCGTGTGCCAAGCGGGGGGGGGTATATGTGACAGGGCTATTGTTTGAGCCTCATCTGTCATGCTCACAGCAGGCCGGGCTGCAGACATACGCAGATCGACATGGCAAACATCCCGCTGTGTGGATACGGCCCTTCGGAGGGATGACATTTCACTTCAGGCCCAGTGCAAAGACACGACCCTCCGGTTAACATGCCGTTAAGCTCAAAGTCATCCATGTCGAGGTCCCGGAGGGCACACGGCCCGCCTTTGGGCTTACGTGCAGTTCATCTTATTATTATTATTATTAATATTATTATCCATCCATCCATCCATCTTCTATACCCCCTTTGCAGTGTCTGTTGTTGTTTTTGTGTCATTATTCTTACTGCCTTGTCTCCATGTCTCCTCACTGAACCCCCTAACCCCACGACCTGGTCACATATTCCAGCACTCATCACATAATATCAGTAGAATCCCAGGTGATTTATGAGGGACACATGGATAAGTCGATGGGAAGCCTCACGTCTTCAGGGTTGGGGTCCAACTACCCCCCCCCCCCCCATGTGTGTTGTATTTGCATGTTTCAGACATTTTAGTCCTAGAGTACAAAACCCGGTCAGGTACATACATTTTGCCCTCTATGTGCATGCCCCCTGTGACCAGCCTCCAGTCCAGGGTGTCCTGTGATTGGCTCCAGTTGCAGCGCGAGCCCTTATTCCCTGGCTGGGCACCTAACAGGAGGTGTGGGAATCTTCGCCAGGCACGATCCCGTCGTCTCCTAGCAGCTGCTTGCCATTCCTGCCGCCCTTTTCTCCTCGCACGGGCCTGGGAGGGGCGGAAAAACAAGGAAAAAGAGCCGTTCTGTGCGTTGGCACACGCAGTGCGCCGTACGCGCGTGGCACAGACACCGCGGTGCTGCTAATCGCCCGTGCCGCCTCTCGGGGCGTGTGTGCGTGCTCGTGCGGATCCTTTAAGGTTAAAGACACAGGCACCACCCGTACTCTGAGTTTCAATAAGGCTAATGAAACCAGCGATCCTTTAATGGACTGCAGCTCTGGGCCGCTTCCTCTTAGGGAAAAAAAAACCTACCTAGAGTGGGCTGGGATGGAGAAGTGAGATAGGGGTGTGTCCCAGTGGCTGGCAAAAAGCCCGAAACACGTTTGCCGTACATCAGGGGCACCTATATTAGCGAAGCTTAGAGTCTACCCCGATAATTAGCAACAAGATTCCCTGGGGTTCAATTAAAGGCATTTGGCAACTCCGGACGCCAGGTTCCATTCCGTGTGGTTACAGCGAAACCAGGTGCGCTCAGCACGCATCCCAGGCTCCGATGGAACACGAGTCATTCATGTGTCGCTACGTCCCAAGTGTTTGAAAGCCCCTCTGGAGTAAAGACTCCTTTTCATGCTTCTCATATGCAATTTTACTATGTTTACGACAAAGAAATGGTAATTTTGCCGTGCTTCACTTCCTTTGGGGAAAAAAAAACGACACCAAGGTTAATTTCGGTCTCTTGGACTTTTTAGGGAAATTCGTCAAAGCGTTATTTTTTTTCCTTTGCTTAGTTAACACTTTTACAGCTGACTTTTAATAGAGCCTTCTGAATTAAAATGCCTTTATGAAAGGAGGTGCTTGCACCAAGAATCTTCCAGATTACAGGTGTTTGTCCTTACCCGCTGTGTGTGTGGAAATTTATTTCAAAACACAACAAAATAACAAAACCAGCACAAAATGGGCACCATGTCACGCACTTGATGTTCCTTTTAAACTGGATATTTAGAAATAAAAGTGCCCAGTTATTTCTGCTCCTGGTTATTAATCCATGCACGGGACTTTGTCCCTCCCAGGAGCAGCGCCAGCTAATTTGGTACCCACAATCCCCTAGTGCTGTCCACACATGTAAATCTGCTTGTTGGTGACATTTAGCGTTCAGCAGGGGCCAAAAGTGAATGCTACAGAGAGTCCATCTATGTCCTAAAGCCCCGAAGATCAGTCAAATGCTGGCAGACAGAGTGGCAGCGTTAATGGAAAGATCACATTTACCCGAGAGAGTACTGGCGTAACTCCGTGGGTCCGTTCCAGGTCCTTGGAGACATAAGCAGGGATGAGTCACAATCCTCAGAAAACAGCTAATATAGCAGAGCAGGGGAGTCTGGACCTGCCTGTGGAGGGAGGGGCGCCGGACAGTAGGAGAGTGCCTTTCAAGAGGGCGTGTTTTACAACCTGCCACTCCGTTTAAGTGCACATAAAATTTACAGGCGAGAATAATTGATCTCTTTCACCCTGGCCGTGTTGGATATGTGCTTCCTTATTGCGAGGCAGCAGGCTCGGTCTTGATTACAGTATTTCCAGTTGTCTGTGCGAATCCCATTTGAGATGGTGAGGTGGCCTATTTTAAAATTGAGGCCAGTTGGTGTTGTGGTAAGCCTGTGTCTCTTTTTTTTCCAAATTAGCATTTTAAATAGTACCATGTCAAGGTTGTGTTTCTTATGCCTTGTAAGGGGATGTTTATTTTAATGTAGGGTTTGCTGTGGGCGTTAACCTCAGTGGGCACCTAATCCCCATTCTGCCATGTGATGAGGGTTGGGTCAGAAGAAAGTTAACTATCCCCCCCCCCTAAAATGTCTGCTTTACAGCTCTTAAATTTTCACCTTTGTGACATGGATTCTTTTTAGCGTCTACTTTAAGCCATCCAACAACTTTGTATTCATTACTCTTGCGGCCGTTCGATGCAGTTAATACAGGAGTATGCAGTATGACTGCAGGTAGCCACTTCCCGAGCACAGCATTCTTTTCAGTCATTAGACTGACATATCTTCTCTAATGCCCTGCATCTGCACCGTTACTATGCTTTAGATGGTTTGCAGGAAGGCGCTGGGGTCAACGTTGAAGATCGAGAAGCATAGAGCTTTCTGACCCACTTATCAGTCCTGAACGAGGTCAGCTAACCTTGTGATAGCGCCATCTGCTGAAACGATGCTGAAATGATTTTTTTTTGGTAGCTGTGAATGGCGCGGGAGGGGAAGATGATTATGGTCCTGGTATGAGCCAACGTGGGAGAAAGAATGGGGTCTCAGTCAAAGGAGGGGCCTGGATTGCCTGGCAGATTCAGGGGACCCTGCACTTTGTAAAAGTATAAATTACATCCCACCACCTGATATATTCTCCCATAGGGAACCCTACTCTAAATCCCCCCCCCCCCATTCAGTAAATTTTATTATGGGGGGTGGAAGGGGGGGTGTGGTGTAACATAATTCTTCATATTGAAAGTGGCAACTCTACTGAGGGGGCCAAGGTGACATTTTGCCGGGGGGGGGGGGGGGGGGGCAGAATTCCTAGCTACACCCCTGGTCGTGAGCAAACAGGTTCAGCGATCAGGATGCAGTGACGCACCGACAGCACGTACCAGTAACGAGAAGGACGGACACAGTCCTGACATCCATCAGGTGACATCGTGCATCTGTCAGAGGCATCACAGCGCAGGAGCCTCATTAATAAAACATCAGAGCCCCACCCCCCTTGTTAATACTGCGCGACATTCTAGAATGTTCCTATTGATCTATGTTTAGGCTGTGTGACAACTTTCCTGTGATCCGCCTCCGCGGGCCGTGCTTGTCACACGGCGAGGCCCACCCCCTTCCGCGCCATCCGATCAGAGCGCCGTAATTAGCAGCCGCTGGAGGGGCGGGGGGGGGGGGGGGGGGGGAGGGGGAGCGGAGGAGTCGCAGCAGAAAATAGAGCCACGTTTGAGGCGTCTGACTTTGCCGGGGTGCTGGGAGACGGTTTTGGCAGAGTTGGTGTGACAGCTTTGTGAAGTAAGTCTGAGCGCAGTGCCAGTGCAGTCTCAGTCAGATACGCGCCGCATCCGCAGAGGGGGCCGCGAACACGTCAGGGCGCCGAGACTCAGCAGCAGGAAACGAGGAGCAGAAAGGCAGACATCACTCCCAGCAGGCGACCTGTGAGGCACCCTCAGGCCCAGTCACACCAGATACACTTTCTGCACCACTTCTCACCTGGGAGGGTCGCGACCCAAAACTGGGTTACCGGAGCATTTTCACTGGGTCACGAAATGTGTAGTAAAAAAAAATTATAATGATTTAGATTTAGATTTTTCTAATGTTGCACTTTTTTTGTTCTTTATCTGTTGCGGCACTATGCCCTATTTACTATAACTGCACTACGTCTTGTAAAATGAATTTGGTTCAGCATTTTAAGAATTTGGGTCGTGACTTACAGTAATGACCAAGGATATATGTGGGTCCTGACGTAAAACCAGTCTACACTGCCCCTGTCTTTCAGCCTGACCATTCATGACTGTGTTACACCACAGTCAAACAATAAATACAGCTTAATAAAAGTTCACTGCCATCCGTCACTACTACTTAATGACAGTATCAATGTGCAACCTCATTACTATGAAAGGTAATGCCGTGGCACTCCGCGTCATAAAGTAGTTCTGCTGATGTCCATCACACAAGAATACATGAACTTCACATATCCTCCTAACTATTCTTTCTTTCTTTCCTTCTTTCATTCTTTCTTTCTTTCCATGGCATAACAATGTTTAAGGAATTGAACACAAATCCAGCCACTTTCTGTGACATGAGTAGTTGTGGCATCCAGTGACTGGACTACAAAGGCAAGACTTGAAATCGTGACATGTTTTAGGACCATTGTCCACACCTGGGCCCCCAGATTTATTTAGGGTTTCCTCCCCGTTTGGTGCAGCTGTCTACACGTCTATGTTGGACCATGTTAGGCTGTACTGTCACAGCATTAGTCAGTGGACCTGTTTTGGGCACAGTCTCTTCAAGATGCCATTTCTGTGCCTTTTGACATTAATCTGTAGCAGATACTGGGCACCCACCCCCAAACATTGTCAACAGAGCTTACCGTCAGATTTGAGTGCTGCAGCACATCTTGACAGACCTCAGAGCTTTAAGAAGGTCCATGCCTGACCTCAGGTGTCTTCCCATGAAAAGAACAGCAGGAGGCTGACCCTTGCAGGATAAACTATGTTGCAATAAGAAGGCAGGACATCTGCAACTTTGTCTTGCAGTGACGTTTTGGCAATTCAGCTTTGCTCTTATGGATTCTCATGGAAGTCTAAACAATTTGTATTATTATAATGCACTGGATATCACTCTTCTTGATAATAGGCTAGAATTCCTCCCATGTGAACTGAATTCCATAGTTACTAATCAGTCCTGTGTGAGCAGACTATGAAGGATCCTCTTGGTTGACGTCCGTTCTCCACTGTGGAGACTCTTGGCCCTACCAGCACTCTGGAACCAAGTTTTGATGGTGCAATGACCTGGAGCCCCACGCAGTGCAGCCTTGACATGTAGATAACTGCTCACTACAAACTGAATACTCAGGTAAATGTGCATGGCATGTTAAAAAGCAACTTTAGCTCCAGTACTCTTGCCATGGTTGAATTGACTGGTCTCCTCTCTGATTTGACTACTGGTGACCAGCAAGATCCTCATCTGAATCAAACCCAATACAACTGCACCCTGGTGTTGCTTCATTTCATTAAACTCAATGCTGGTACCTGAAATCATTGTATTCAAACTGGCAATGACTGTGACAGGGATGGTCTTAGGATAATGGCAGTCAATAAGGGTTGATAATCAGTGACTAAGATAAAATGTTTATCATAGTAAACATGCTATTTCTTTGTCCAGCAGACCAGTGTTAAGCCCTCCACAGTTTGCGCTTACTTTGTATTCACCCGATCTTGGTGCGATTTGGCGTCTTGTGGAAAAGTATTGCACCAATACCTTATGGCGAAGCATCACATGCAAGTCTAGAGTGCAGTGTTTCAGTACTTTTTGTGTCAATGTGTCAAAGCTGTTTTGCAGTTTGAACCATCTGCTCAGAGTCTTTCATCCAATTCCCTGAGCCCTTCACTTAAACGGTTCAAAGGATGTAGCACTGCAGCTAATTTTAAAAAAAAAATGCTATAATAATTAACAGTACCCAAAAGTGAATGCTGGCTGACATCATTGGGCTTTGGAGTCTTTGGGGCAACATTAGTCATATTTTGAGATTCATGAAGGCATTCCTTGTCAATCCTGTGTCTGCAGTAGTTATAGGATCTTTAAAGGGTCCACTCATTTTGTTAGTCCAAAGTTTGCCAGTCTAGTTTCATGATTGGCCAGAGAGGAGCCGTCATCAGTAGCCTTGGCAATAATATCTTCTCGATAAGATTAAGTCCCTGGGATGTCCTCTTAGACCTGGTCCATTGATCTGTGACACAACAGTGGTGGAGGCTACCCCAGAATCCAGCCTATTGTATTGAAAAAGGCCCATGTGAGTATTGATCTTGAGGTACTTTTTTGATGACTTCTCCAGCACCATCGAGATTTCGTAAGTAAGCTTGCACCATGTCAGTCAAAGGTCAAAGTCCTGCCTCCCGAAGAATGAAACTCAAATATTTTCCATCCACAGTAGCAGGCACTGGTCTGCAAGGAGGCCTGGATTTGTTGTGATCTTAAATTTACTGTCATATATGTTGAGCAGCACTCTTCTTGACCATCACCACATTAGGGGTGCCCAGTCCAACTGTTTAACCTTAAACAGAATCCCATGGTCTCTAGGTGTTGAAGGTCTGCCTCAAACTTTGAGGTTGCATTGAGAAGATTTGGCTGTGCTTGCTGTTCTACGACTATCTTTGCCTTGATGTGTTTTAGACTCCCAATTCCGTCTTGGAACACCGGAGCAAAACGATCCGATAAGTGCAGCAACTTCCCCAGTGTGCATGGCGTGCTGTAACTCTCAGCAAGCTGCACCTCTGAGTCGCACCACATTTAAGTCCATTACATGCCTTTTGTTCTCATATTTAACTGTCACTTTAGGATTACTCACTGGAGCAGTCTTCACTTCTGTGTATGTTCTCAGAAAGACTAAAGTATGTCTCAGTTTGACGTGTGCAAACTTTCCTTTGCAGTCCTTGCAAGATATGATTGACAAGACCCAATATCTTGCTCTATCTTCAGCTCTCTCAGTTTCTGTCACCCAAATAATTTAACGATTAACGATCTTTCACGGCGTGAAGTTTCAAGGATGCCAAGGCTGCTCCAGATTCTTCTGAATTTGTTTTATCTCATTCACCTTTCGTCTCTTTTCCTAGTTTTTTGGTGGTTTTCAAAATGCATCCTTTTCTGCTGCACGGGTTACAAAGCAGGAGTCTGCCGGACCATGAGATCTCGTTCCACATGGAGATCACCTCCGCTTTCTCTGGCCGTTTTGTTATGACGTTTGTCGATTCATTCTTCGTGAATCTTTCTTCCCATAGATGTGCCAATTTCTAAAGCTTGTGGTTGCTCTGGCTCTCTTCCTGTAAGGAGTCGCTGCTCTTTGCTTTATCGTAATGGCCTGCAAACTAGGTCCATCGCTCAACTCATCCAGTGAACCTTCACCAAACTGGCCATGCCCTGCTACATGCTCTAGATTTGGTTTTACACTGCTTACGGTATTTAAATGGTTCACCAGTGCGTTCAGGTTAAAGTGATCTTGCTCATGCACACTGCCTTTATAATTTCTTTGAGATGCGGAGGCACATTAGTCCCCTGGGCTATTTCAGTTGTCAGAGGCCCCTTCTATTTTCATTGACGTTATAGATGTCGACCTAGGGGCCTCTTTTTGTGGCCCTGTTTTATCAGTGGCCCCAGGCTTCATGCTATAAAGCTCCCCTGCTGAGACAGTTTTATTCTTGCAGATAAATTGTGCAGTAAGTTATATGTCATCTCACTCATTACACTCAAGAATCACCACTCTACTTTTCTCTCATTTTCTATGCTATTAGCAGGGCACTTCAATCCATTCGATACCCATGCCACATTCTCCGGCACTGCCATCAAATACTCCCATCAGGACATTTTCTACACTTTCTGAATTCCTGCTATGAAACTATTTTGAAAAGTCCTCACTGTTTATTCCCAGTTCCTCCTCCTCTTCTTTGCCATTCCTGGTCCATCCTCCGGTGCAGTCAACTTGGTCTCTTAGCGTTTGCGCACCAGGCGGAAAAAAATGGGGAAACTGGAAAATTTGCAGTGCAGGGTGATCTCTAAATCGCTTAGACTCAGAATTTGCTCTTGTCACATGGTCTGTTTATACACATTCCCAACAGTCAAACAATAAATACAGTTCAATAAAACTTCACTGCGTCTTCACACGCCATGCATCACCATTACTTCTGAATGACAGTATCAATGTGCAGCCTCGTTTCTGTGAGTGGTAATATTGTGGCACTCCGCAACATAAAGCAGTTCCAACGAACATAGCAGACATAATATCAATTGATGAGGTGCTGCTGGATATCGAACGTAGAATGTGATTCGCTCGTGGGAGTTGGTGAGCTCAGCAATGTATTAACACAAAACTCTGCTGCTGTCCCAGAAGTCCTTAATAAAAATGATATCCATCTCTCATTATTAAAGAATGACATTAGTCTTAGCGAACAAACAGCCAACACATTGAATCGAACACAAGTTGTTCTTATCAATTTGTGTGAGTGTCCTATGTGACCTCCCTGGCTCCCAAGGCAGGTTGGATTGTTTACCCAAATCAAACACTTACTGACCTCAAGCTAGCTGGGGTTTATGCATAGCAAGCAGGTACCTCCCCACCATGCTGTAAACACCTGTAAAGACACTTGTAGCATCCAGGGACAATCAGGGACGTCCTTGTCTCATGCACTTAAACTGTTTGCAGATATATAACAACGGGATACACAATTAAACATGTAATATCTCCTGCCTTCATCAACTGGATGCATCACTGGAAAGATGAATTCATTACTTCTTAACTCTACATTTTCCTATAATCCATAATTAATGGGATTAACGTCAAATCGGACTTAATTGAAGAGCTTCGCTGCCTCTCCTGCTGGGACCAGGTCGACGGGGTGTCGATCTTTCCTCGAACGGGCCACCCTTTGATTCTCAGCACTTCCTCAGCTTGCCGGTGGGGCTCTTCCTAGGCCAGCCTGTCAGCGTTTGATTGCCTGAGGTTCTCCCCCATGAGGCCATGGTCCCCTACGAAGTCTTATCAGCTATCGTGAAGCAGCACTCATTTGATGGGCGAATGCTGCTTCAAGGTCACCCCCACTCTTCCCCATTCTTATTTCTGCCTCATTTTTAGCCAGAAAATATAGCGCCAACTGTGGTGACTAATGTAAGGGCAATATACATTCTTCTCATGTATTTTTCATGCATTTTTAATGCCTGGAATCTATCCCTGGCAGCACTGGGCATGAGGCAGAGGGAGACCCCAATGTGGATGCAGTCCATCACAGGGCAAATGCACTTACACATGTGACGACCCTCTTGCTCCCACTCTGGCCTTGTGATGTCAGTGCAAGAGCAGTTGGTGGCGCTGGTCACAATTATGGGGGCACAACTGTATAGGTGTTTATACTTGCAGCTCCGTAGTCCCTTCCCCTCTCTCTCACATTTGACTGGCTCTCACACAGCATTTTTTTCTAAAAGCCTTATTTCCAATAAATGTAACTTTTTCAGTTAACACTGCAAACCGTCATGTGTCATATCCCTGCCTGTTTCCTCCCTGTCGTGCCCCTAACCAGCCACGCCTGTTACTCATTTACCCTTCTTCTCTTGCCTCTTATTCCCAACCCTTGTGGGGAAATCGCCTGTTTGTCTCGTCATCTCCAGTCCAGTCATTAATGTCCGTCTTCCTGTTGCCTTTGCCCTTCCCCATGCTAAGCCTTCCTATTTTGACCCCCAACAGTCCTGTTTTGTTTCCCTGCTTTTGCATTATTCAGTATAGCCCCTGTTTTCCTGATGCCAGCCCTCAAGCAATTTGGCTTCTGGACACTGCACCTTGTGCCTCCATTTTATGTTTTATGATTTATAGCCATGGGAAAAAATGAAGAGGCTTTTTGAGAGGTTTTTAAAGAAAACTGCATTTTTAAATCCTGATTTAATCGTACAGTAGTTCTGCTGTCAGAAGGCTACGCCGAGCAACAGGTTGCCGCCAGGTTCGAAATTTCTTTAAATTGAGAAATGAGTGAAACAAAAAATTGTGTTGTGGTCTCTTAATTTTTTCTGTAGCTGCATGTTTTTAGCTGGCTGTCTCATTGCACTAAGGGCATTTTAGATTAGATGTTAGGGCAATGGAATCACATTGCAGCATATGGCCTTCTACATGCTACTGATTGTTCTCTGCCATCGAATGAGATCGAATGTGTTTGTTCTTGATCATTGGTTTGAAATATCAGGTTATTGTTTTATTGTGGAATGCAGTGGCGTTTCAGCTTTGTGTTACAGAATGTTCATTATCATTTAAGCATGGGATTTATTGTGTATCACTCTTCAGGAACAGCCATTTGCCATAAAAACTTTCCCCAAAAAAGTCCTGGCTAAGGTTGGGGGGAGGTAACAGAATCTTTACCACTGAAAGACCGGCAGCTCCAGAAATCGAAGTCGACGATCACTCATCCACATCTCGGTGTGTTGAATCTGGAGGTTGTGCATTAAGCAGGCAAATTGAAATTAGCATAATTAAATGATGGCTTTGATAAAGGCCTCGTCTCTGATTAGAGAGATACAGTTTGCAGAGATAATGGGCTTGTTTTGTTACACGCGCGTTTTTAAAATTCACAACAACACAGTTGGGGGGGATGTTAGCGTTGGCTGGCAACCAGAAAGTGCCTCTGAGTCCAAACCTGTCTCCCGGATAAGGACGCTCGATTTGAATTGAGTTAAATGAAAGGCACTGGAGTCAGGCACTGCTTCGAGTAATGTTTCTCAGCTCAGCCCTCAGGAATCCCCAGACTGTTCAGGTTTTGCTCCCTACCCAGGAACTGGGAAGGAGCGAAAATGTAGATGGTCTGGCAGGGAGCTGGGAGGAGACATAGACTGTCTGTTGGGTCTCAGAGGATCGAGCTGAGAAATACTGGCTTCGAGTCTCCCGCAGTGGTACACAGTGGGCGGGTTACCCACCAGTTTCTGAATGACGGCACATGATAATTGCAGCCTCTGAGAGTCCTAAAATCGCACTGTGCCTATTAACACCACCCCAGTCCGGAGGAGTGCTGTAAGCTGGAGCAAATAAAGCCAGCGTGACCCAGAGCCCAGTGGTCATGTGACTTCAGCTAGCTAATCCAAGATGGGTGACGGTGCCCCCTCTGCACCTCTGTGTTCTAACCCCTTTCCCATCATTCTGATCTTGACCAACCCCCCCCCTCCATCCTAACTCAGCTGCCTGACAGCCTCTGATTTGTGTCTCATTTTAATTAATATGCTTTCAAATGGATGCTAATTCTTGGAGCCCCAGACTGTGGTCATTGGCTGGCTGTTCTCCCGAATTGACACCATTTTGGCCGAATGTCAGCACCCAGTCTCTGCTCCTGATGCCGTCTGTGAAAAACACCGCAGAACTGAGAAGCAGAAGCAGAGACGCTCTCAGCAACATCTTCAACTTTGAGTAATCCTGCTTCCTTACTTACGTCAATTCATTTTCCAATGGCACCTTTCAATAAAGGCTTTCGGCTTCATTTTTACTGCTGTAATGTAACTGTAGAATCCCTTTGTACTTTTCTAATCATAAGGACATGAGAGTCAGTGCCAGTGACCTTGAACAGGATAAGCGGTTAGAGCAGTGTTTCGAAATCTGGTCCTCAGGGACTCACAGATAGTCCACGTTTTTGACTGCCTGGCCTGGCAGGGAGCTGGGAGGGAGCAAAAACGTGGACCAGCCGTGGGACTGGGAAACACTGTGTTAGAAGGTCGATGGAGTAACAAGGAGATCAGAAAACATGTTTTGTTTTTCCAAGATCTGACAGGATCCAGATCAAAAAGCACCCAGAACCAGACCATCCCACCCACCCTGTCAGGTTTTCTGCCTGTTCCGGTCCATTGGGCCGAACATTACAAAAAATAGGCAGTCACTATGACCGGGACTTTTGATTGGACATAGGGCTCCTAAATGAGATGTGATTTGTGGAGCTAGGGAGCAGCAAATAAAAAAGGGATTAGGGGCCTGTATCCTGCATCTGGATTTCTTATTTAGCCGATTAACTTGTTGAGTTTAAGGTACCCCAGTTTAAACTGACATTTTTGTTCACTTTGGTCACTTACATTCTGCCCAGACCACCTTAAACCTGACAAGTTGTACAGAACTCAGGACAACAGGACTGTATGACATCACCAAGCAAATGAATTAGAACCAAGACTACAATCATGGAAACAAGACCCCAACCGACTCCAAGATAGAAGAACCACAAGACTGAACCTGGGCAGAGATAGCTGTTCACCATATTGTCACTGTCCGATGAAACCCACATATGCCCACAACTTTGCGATTGTGACTTACGATAGGTAACATGCAGACTTTCCTCTGTCTACTCATAGCATTTGACATCGAAGTCACCAATGAAAAGAAGTTTTTTGAAGCTTCTATTTAACTAGTCTTATTGTTTGTCGTGGTTAGCATTTGTATTCACGACGGGTATTTGTTTGGATCACTTCATATCACTAATTTTAACATTTTAACGTTGGTAGCTAGACAACTAGAAGACTAACATCGTTGTTAATTGTGAATATAAAGCAAGATTAGTTTGTATCTTGCTGATACTGATATATTTGCCTCTGACAACAGTCCACGTAAGTGCATTTAAAACGTTAAACCGTTCACTCACGAATGTGTAAAGATAGGTTTCTCTTTGTGGTGCGAAAGGTGTCTCTTTGCATTGTTTTAGGTTTATTTTGTACGTAGTTTCTGAGAAAATGCATTTTTTTTCATGCTCCAGAACATGATTCCTGATCAAATGATCCGCTCATCTAAGAGATGCATCATATTCAGTCAGCCTTAGATCAGACATGATTCGTTTGCATGTGGGTGAAATTTTTATTTATATTCAAACTGAACACAGAGCAGCATCATCTGTCATTGCGCCATAAATATCAAGCAATGTTTAGTATACTGTAAGATTTGTCTTTGTGAAATTATACTTTGAATAAATCAAACGACCATTTAACCGTCTCTTAACTCATCTTCTAGTAGCTTTTTAGATGCAGTCAGGGGCGCGTCTAGGATTTTTGTAAGGTGAGCGACGCAAGAGGGGCTATAATTAATACAGAAGGGTCAGCTTTATCATTAGCCAATGATATGCGTCGATTAGATGAGTGACGAGGGAGGTGGCACTTCAGTGGCCAATCAGCTTTCAGCTAGGGTCAGCGTTCCTGTGGACCTGCCCCTGTACATATCTCTAGATGCAATAAGTGAAAAAAAACAAAACTACTGCTACATATTTAGAAGCAATCTCCTTTTCTTTATCTTGAGATGGCATGCCGTTCTGTCCTGGGTGCCCCCTGCCCCATGTCCCATGCCGTCTAGAATTGTACCGGATAAGAGATTGCACAGTATAGATGGAGAGGTGCTTTTCTTCATTGCTGTACGTTACCCGTTTGATGCACCACATGGAGTTTATCACAGACCTAATTGTATGTCGTGAAACATTACAGCAAAATGAACCGAAGCTAAATTCAAGTGGCCAAGTGAAAGGAAACAGTCAAATGGTCTCGGAGGCTGGCAGAGAGCCAGAAGCGAAGGTGGCAACAGAGTGGAAAATCCATTCGTCTTAGGAGCCGCAGTGCCAAGGGAAATTTGTATGCAGGCACCTTAAAAACAGCCCGGAAGGTTCTTATGTGGAAAGTCTAGCTATTTTTCAGATATTTGTCTAAGAAATAAATTGAGACTCCTCTATAGATCGGATATAACAGATATGATTTGAAATGAGCAGCTGATACTAGTGTAATACAAGAATGTAACAAACTGGTCCGGTGTAAATGTTAAAATGTTTATTTCGTGGCAATATTTCAAAGGCCATTTGGGATATGTTGAGAGTACATTATTTTCTTAATTGATACCATGGGGTAGTAAAGCAAATAGACATGTAATTTACGTCTGGAAATCTGACATGCACAAACTGCAATTTTCAGAATAACACAGGAAGCAAAATGCAAATGGTGTTTTTGAAAAAGTGCAAAAAAATACTGCTATTCCATCTCTAATGTGCTGCTGAAATTGTTTTGGGGTCATAATTTTGGTTTAAATCCTCACGTTGAATAGCAAAACCCATTAAAAAATGTTCCAGTCCACAAAATGTATTAGAATATATAACCATACATCTCCCAGAATTTTGTCCTGAGAAGGTTCTGAGTGGGCTTGGAACCTACCCAGGCGATGTATGACATAAATCAGGGGTACTGTTCCATTTCAGGGCGATAACCTATAGCCTGTCTGCATGTTTTTGGACTCTGGAGTATCCAGGATGAAAGCACAACATAGGAAGAGTGTCAAACTGTACAGGCACATTGGGATTCAAGCCCCCAGTCCTAGAAGTGGTAGGCTTCAAGCTGCCCAGTGAATCACCCTGCACCCCGACATTAGAAGACATTTTACTGAGTGGCGGCACAGTGGCACAGTGACACCACTGGGATCAGGGTTCGAGTCTCCACCATGGCTCCATGTGTTTGGAGTTTGCATGATCTCTCTGTGTTGTGGGGTTTCCTCCGGGTACGCCAGTTCTCCCCCCACAGCCCAAAAGCATACTAAGGTGAATCGGAGCAGTAGGTGTGAAAGGCGTGTGTGTGTGTGTGTGTGTGTGTGTGCCCTTCAACGGGTTGGCACCCCATCCTGGGTTATTCCCCGCCGTGCGTTTGTAGCCTTCGGGATGGGCTCAGCACCCCCTGTGACCCTGAATAGTACAAGCTGTTACAGGAAATGGATGGATGGACAAAGTACTGATTTTCATCTGGTTTTTGCTGTAGTACAGTACTTCCTGAAACCAGCACTTCAGTAGATCATATTTTAATGGTGTGGTTAGTAACATTTATGTAAAACATTCTCTACTGCTGCCCATGGCGCTGATCACATTAAATTTCCTTTACGTAATTTTGTTATTGTATGTTACTAAATATTAATGTTAATTGTAAAATATAATGGATGAGTACCCACCCATCTTCGTAACCATTTGTCCAGTACGGGCTGACAGTGAGTGTCGAACCCGGAAGTGCAGGGAAGAAGACAGGGGACACCCTGAGTGGGACGCCAGTCCCTCATACTGCACACGTGCTTCATGGGTAATTTTGAGGCAGCAGTCCATCATGTAACCACATGTGTTCGGACTGCAGCAGGAAAACAAAGTACCTAAAGGAAACCTATAGAGTCAAAGACCAAAGTCACCCACAAACTAGGACTGGCCTGGCCGTCTAAACATATTGGCTACGTGGACTGACATAATTTATGGAGGAAGACCATCATGAGGAACCCACCTCCCCCAATCCCACCTCCATCAGCAAACTTCTTCATTGGGGACCTTGGGGGAGCCTAAAGCCCAGAGTTAATATTTAATCCCAGTCCAGTGCTGCCCCAACCCAAAAGTGCCAGACACTGAGCCTCCATCTTGCCCCATAAAATGCTGCGGAGACCTTTTACCCAGGAACCTGCATCTTCAGACACAGTGTATATATCTTCATTAAGAGAAACTAGCACACCTGGAGAGCAAACCTAGGGAGCCCATCCAAAACCAGAGGTGACCTCCACCCTGCTGGATACTAACTCATATTGGTATACATTCATAAAACTGTTTAACGGATGTAACTGGCAATTTTTAAATCAGTTTGTGCCGGAGCTGTGTTTAAAATTGGCGTTGACTCAGCACAGTGATATCTGATATCTAACCTAATGAATCATTTTTCATGTTCTCTGTAGGTATGGTATGAATCGTGCTATGCATGATTTGTGCTTTTAAGTCGTAAATATGACTGTGTGGCAGCACATTGATTATAATAGGCAGGGAAGGTTGGACTTCATAACACGCGACGGTTTCAGCGAGAGTTCAGTGTCCGCTGGCTTAGCGTGTTCTGCATTTAATAAGCCACACGGCCAGGGTTCAACACCCACAAAAAGCATTGGAGTGACATTTTCTAAAGATGGGGTCACGGCCCAGAAGATGTTTTTTAGCTTTTCGATAAGATGTCGTATTCATATTCTGTTGACTATCAGATAATTTAATCCATTATAAAAAGAAATTAAACAGCTTTGAGCTCCACACGTTTAACCGGCCAAATGCTAACGCAATTCAGGCGAAATCCTCAGTGGGTTTGTCTTTCCTGGGAATTGAACCTATGACCCTCCAGCCTCTGCCCTGGCACACTCAGCCCCAGCCCATCCTATTTTGTCCAGAGACCCAGAAGGCCCTGCCTTTCACTGCAAATGACCATCTAAAATATCACTGGCTGTGCTGTCTAAGAAGCGTCCCGTAAAGAGAAATTAAAATATCAATTTCTCAAATATGAAGGCTGACATAAGCAAGGGCTTTGACTTATATGTTGAAATGATCAGCCTTCTTTATTTCTTGGGAGAACTGGGACCATCTGGTTCATTTGTTGTCTGAAAACGTTTTTCAGTGAAAAAAAAATCACATGGCAGTTTCTGATTAAAAACACTTTGAAAAGCAGCAAGGTAAGCAGTTACCTTTTTAAAAAAAGTAAAACAGCAAGCAAAACTCTGAGTAAATATCTAGATAAAAGCATATTGTCTCATATCCATTCAGTCAAATTGATTTTTTTTCCTGCTTCAAAATACAATATAGGTTTTTTTTTTCTCAAATGTGTGAGACACACCGTGTTGTGATTATGAAAATATTGCCAGGAAGCATTCAATATAACTTCCCGTAAGGGGAAATATTTTATCATCTCCACTCGGCACAGATGAGGCAAACTGAATTATTAACGCCTGCCTCTGACCTCTTGGAAGCAGACCTCTCTGAGGCAGACCTCTCTGAGGCAGACCTCTCTGAGGCTATGCATATTCCCCGCCTTCCTCCACATGTGTTCCCCCCGACTCGTTAGGGAAATAACAAGCATCGCACTCTGCACAATTAGCACCCAGCACCTCTGCGTCTTTGTTAAACTCGGCCGGCAAAATTAAAGCAATTACTTTTGATGGAGTCGGGATAATTGTATCGTGTTTCTCTTTTACCCCCCGCAGTGCAAAGACACGGCAGCAAATCGGTCACTCTAAATTACCCTTGTTGAGTGAACGGGTGACGGATAACCATGATCTTAGCGGGAGGCAGGATTATAGACGATGGATGAGTCGCTTTAAACCAGTATAGATGTTGCATTGTTTACAGGCTTCCAATTAGCCCGAGGCACATTAGCATGGTCAGAGAGGCCTCTGAGCTATTTACACTATCCAAGCCCCCTCCCCCGCAAATGTTTTCTATGGTACATTGGTCAACTGGGGGTAGCTGGTAAAGATTGCAGACCGGAAAAGGGGGTTTAAAATTTCATTAGACAAGGTTAGTTGAGGCACCTTAGTAGCATCGGCCCATGTGCTTCAGCCCGCAAGATCCTGTGCATTACATCTCCCATGCATTAGGTCCTAATTCAGTCTAAAGCAGAAGCAATCTTATCCACAAAGGGCAGTCATGTATGCAGGTTTTAGGGTAACCTTTAGGTCAGCTGTTCAAACCCAGGTGTGAGGACTCTTTAGCCAATCAGTCCTCTAATTAGTAATATAATTAGGGAGTTGCAAGGAAAATCCGCACACATGGCGGCCCTTTGCGGATAGGATTGGCCACCCTTGGTCTAAAGTCTTACAAAAGAAAGAGAGTCTGGTATTAAAACCAGTCCCCCCCAATATACATTTAGCCAGCGTCCACTGCCAATTCCTGCCTCACTTCTGTCTTTATGCATAAGCACCTGCGAGCACACTGACAGTGAGCTGTGGGGGGGTGGGCCTGCTCTTTGGTCTCTGGACTAGCATGTTTCCGTGTCTTTCTGGATGGGGGCAGCGGGAGCCCAGGGGGCTCAGGAGCACGATCTCTCAGTCGTCACCGTGGAGCAGATGGGCTGCTGGGCTCCCGACACTCTGACCTGTGCCATATGTCTCGTTTGATCCCCGTTGCTGTAGACGCAGCAAGTGCTCTTGCGACTTTTCCACACGCATTTCTCATCTTCACTAGCGATTCCACGCATGCGGTCCAGCCGCTCCCGGCAGGGCTGTGCTCCCGCTGCCTGGAGCGTGACTGCGAGGCATCGCCTGGGCGGAATGTTCTGGGCCCCGTCCTCACCTTGCTGTGCAGAGGCCCCGCCTCCCTTCCACTGCACTGCACCAGCAGTAAAAGGTCACCGATGCATAAATATGCAACGGGAATGAGTGGGACAGCAACCAGAGTCGCAGATTGTTTTTGCCCAGATGCTGATTTAATATGATCTGTGAGGTAAGGGTGTGTTGCCATCTGAACTCTGAAAATGTCCAGTTAGACACTTGGCTTATATTTTTTATCACAGGGGGAGGGGTCTACTGTTCTGCCTCACGAGGCTCAGCATGGGGCTTCACTCAGGAATGGCCAGTGGGGGTGAACCCCCCCCCCCCTTTCCAATTAAATGAGCAGGTGCTCTTCTTCAAACTCTCATCCTTGAGAGATGAGAGATTTCATCATTTATCAATTTACACCTGGAGCAAATTAGCCCCTCTCCAGATAATGAATTCAATTAAGCGTCCCCTATTAAGCAGTTACGCCCTTGAGAAAGGTGCTTAAAATGAATTTTCATCAGTATGTAGCAGTAAATAAATGTCAGTAAATATCCGGTGCGCAGCTGTGAACTCCACAAGCCTGCGAGCGCGTAAACTTGTGCAAACAAACACGAAACTGCAAGCGGAGCATTCGCTAAAGCGTCTCAGTCTGCATGACGTCGAGGTCAAAAGTCATGCATTTTTACTTTATTTTTGGGGCCTCCGGTGACACTTGGGCAGTGCTGGTTAAAATTCCGTTCTGCCTGTAGCTGAGTCTGTAGCTCTCCATCTTGACTCTAAGCAGGCCTGGAGCTCCTCTGTCAAAGTGAAGCCCTACACTGCTGCTCCAGATAAACAACAAAGGCCCGCGAGCTGGCCCTCACACTGCCCGCACATAGGAGCCATCCTAGCACCCGATCAGAGCACATTGCTCTCCTGAAGATGCCGGCACCGGCGAGACCATTTGCCATTGTGTAAATGCGTATCAACATTCTGAATTTCCCATTGATTGCATTATGCGATTTCCCAGGAGTGAGTGATTGCATTGTGCCTTCTGGATCTTTCCTCTCTCTCTTTTTTTTTTTTTTCCTTCCACCGCAACCCTGGTATAAATGAACTATAAGCTCAGAGTAATTCTTATCTAATATCAAGTCGCTCCGCTTTTTCAGAAATGGACGGCAAAGGGAGAAGAGAGAGAAGGACTGATTACGAGTATATTTGGTGGGGAAAGATAAAAAAAAAAGCACTGGTCACATAGTAGCTGCCGGGTTAGTCCTCGAGCCGATTCCAGACGAGGCTCTGGCACTGAGCCTGGGGACGTCCTTCCAGCATGATAGCTGCCGTCCCCCTTGCTTAGAGATGCCTAAGAACCTAATTCCAAATCCTTTCACCATAAGACGAAAACACCGTTTTTAAATATGAAAAGTCATTAAATGTACAGCATAGACTCACTGCCGTAACATTATTTGCCACTGCAAGGCTCAACCTGCATCATAAAGCCCTCCAGCAAGTAAATGTGCAACATAACAGCTTTGAGCTTCTAAAAATGGCCCCATGCTAAAACGGTGACCATTTAAGATTCAGGAGCACGCATTTAAGCCCAGTGGACACACGTAGTCCAATCGCACGTGCAATCAGACGATCGCCGCTTGAATTATTTATAGCCGGTTATGTACCACTGGCGCATTTGGGAGAGACGGCCTCCGCAGTTACCGCGGAGACAGAGAGAGGGCTGTGTGAATGCCGTGCACGGACGGGCTGTGAGTGCAGCTCTCCGTCTGCTTCTCAGACGTGCCGCAGGAATGCGGAGCCTGTCCGACAGGGAATTTGGCCCAAATAGGCCGCCCAACCTTAGCGACATATTATGTCATTTTCATTGTCCTGACCTGGGCAAATTCAGCAGTAATTGACGAGCACATTAACCGCCCCTTTCCTGATGTGAAACATGCTATAGTGGCTCCTGTTAGCCAACCAGAGCCAATGTCTCACCCAGGATGCACCAATCGCAATAGGGAATACAAACGTTCAGCGGCACTCATTTTAAATGACCCCGCATTTGTGTAGAATAGTGTTTACCAAATCAGTCCTCGGGGATCCCCAGACAGTACACATTTTTGATCCCTCCCGGCTCCCAATACACCTGTACCAAGTGTTCGGTGTTCTTGATTGGCTGGGATCTGAGAGGGAGCAAAAATGTATACTATCTGAAGCTCCCAAGGACTGGGTTGGGAAATAGTGGTGTAACATCTCAATTCAATAATAAAGAATAGGTTCGGAAGGACTGTGACCACAATGATGGCATTTCCCCTGCTGCTCATTCCTCTCCACTTGCACAGATGGAAATGACTTCATACAGCTAGAACAGTGAATTTCAACCCAGTCCTCAGGGATCCCAAGACGGTCCACATTTTCGCTCCCTCCCAGCTCCCAACACACCCGAACCAAACAACCAAGAAAGAACCAAATACCTGGTGCAGGTGAGCAGGAAGCTGGGAGGGTGCAAAAATGTTGATTTTCACAGAGATTCACAGCTCTGGAACATCACAGCATTCAAAAGGCACCCCCCTCCACCCCCCATCGTGCACACTGCCACGGCACCATTCCCCCACGCCCTCATCTGCAGTGTGGCCTCCACTGACTCTGCAGCTTCCTGTCTTGCTCTCGACACGAGGCAGACTCCTCTCCGCTTTGAGAGCATGTCAGAAGGTTATACGAAAGGAGAGAGTAATCAAGGTCTTCTCAAGTTCTCAAGAGATCTTGCATCACCTAGCAGTGCTCTTTTGTTCTATTTTGTGTGTTTTCTTGATATCAGGGGGGAAAAAGCAACATATCTTCAAAGTTTTTGGAATTGAACTATAGGGACCAGTAACTAGGACAGCACTATAGTAGTGAGATGACTGAACTTATTATCAAAATATTGTTGGTTCACGTCCCTGAACAAGGGATTTAACCTGAATTGCACCAGTAAGATATTTGCTTATATAAATTATACAGTTAGCACCATCTTATCAGAGTCCACCGTTTTTAGATATACAGTCAGCGCTTGATTCATGTAGCTTTCAACAGTGCGGATTCAAACCAGAAACATTAAAAAAAAAAAAATCAATCAATCAAAAACGCTCCCAAAATGCAAAACTGAAAGCTGCCATGTTACAAGCGCAGTATGAAAAGCGACGTGCGTCCGAACCCTGACTGTCCGAACGACCATTAGCGTCCCTCTGCGCTGGCCGCTTGTCGTGCGGTCGCTGTTTGTGTTAACTGTTTGTGCATGAAAATGACTCCTAAAAACCAAAGCGGGAAAGGGAAGCAATTATTACGTCGTTGCTGATGTGTAATGTTCCGTATTTCGTTAGTCTTAAATAGTCGCTTCTCTCATGAGTGTGTAAAGACTTTTGTATCTTGTCGTCATTCCCTAAACAATACAGTATAATAACTACAGTATGTAATAGATAGCATTTACTTTGTATTAGGATATAATGAGTAATCGAGACATGGTTTGAAGTACACTGGAGGATGGGTTTAGGTTATATGCAAAGTACTAAGCCAGGTTATATAAGTGAGTTAAACACACGCAGACTTTGGATAGTGCGTGGGAGGGGGTAGGGGGGCGTGGGAACCCAATACCTGTACCTCAGTGAGGCAAAAAAAAATACTGTCTAAAGTCAGAGAACCGTCACCAATCATGAACTCAATGCTGTTTCAAAGTTGAGCTCGCTGTCAAGTCTGATCAAGCAGAAAGAGTAACTTAAAGTGCTCCCAAGGATGCTCTCATACAGAATCAAAAAGCGTTTTCTTGGTCCTCAGCCACCATTGAGTATAATTTAATTTCTCTAATGTTTCAAGTATTACTTTAAACCCAGAAATGCTGAACTACAACTTTTTAGTATGCTTGACTTCGGTCTGCTGGCCTAGCTAAGTAATACAGAAGAAAAGTTGTCTCAGGGTTGACGGTACCACATTCAAATTTGTGCCGTTTCGTTATATATACACATTTAATACTGTAGCGATGTCTGGGGTATTGTCTGTCACTGTAACACTGATGAGCTAATTATACCACTGAGTAAAAGCTGGTGTATTGCTTCCTGAATTCAGTTTTGAGTCTCAAGATTCAGGATGTGCTTGTAAGAACTTGGAGTTTCAGTGAAACAAGTACATTCAGTTATTCCAGTGCAGAGCTATAAAAAATTTTCAAGACTTCTACCCATCGCAATAACTGCCTGTTGAGTCCTGCTGAAATCAGACAAACGCCTCCGCAGTCAGATGGCCTTAACAAAGAGGCCGAAAGGAGCTTCTATCCCCAGGCCAACCTAGACATGCCCACTGACTGTTTCATATCTGCCTGTTAATTATTTATGTCTTTCCACTGCATAGAGTGCCAAGTTCCCACATCATTGTTCACTTTCATGTCCATATATAACCTCCTACATCACTGTTCATTGTTCACTTTTATGTCTGTCTGCCTAACATGCACACTGTATATACTAGTATTTGCACACCGCCTACAGTGTATACTGTACTGTATATACTGCCATTTGCACACTGCCTGCCATGCACACGGTATATACTGTCATTCGCATACTGCATACAATGCACACTGCATATACTGCCATTTGCACACCGCCTACCATGCACACGGTATATACTGCCATTTTTATACATAGCGTATTATTTATTTTCAATATAGCTTTTGTTTTTAACTAGCTATCTCCCTCCCCTTTTTACGTAATTCAATTTAATGTAACCGGTATTTGTCTTTACTTTTTCGCAGGCCAGATTTTCATTTCACTATTTGGGACATGCTCCAGTATAACTGTGCACGTCGCAAATAAAATCTTGAACATTGAATCTTGAATAATGAAGTCCAACCTTTAAAAACATTTGATCTAGATTTGCGCTTTATTTAATTTTAATACTGTTAAGGTAATGCATTTTTGGCAACATATTTGGAAAAAATCATTTAAATAAATCATTAAATAAGAGCAACAATTATATCATTTTAATATGCCAAAAAAAGCATTTCATTGTAATATACTTCTGATAAAAATCTTGTGTTCGTGAGAATAACCCAAAACCTTGTGACCTCACTGTTTAACATTGTTTGCCTTTAATTAACACACCTTTTGTTCCTTACTGTGTGACGGCCTGGTATTTCAGCTGGTAGCCTTGAGGGCACAAAGGATGCCTTATCCTGCTCGCTACCCTCTGCCGCACTTACAGTACATACATATCTAAACAAGTAAACTAGCCAGAATGACTTCATATCCATGAATGCTACTGCAGAACACCTCATAGCAACACTCTGCTACCCTTCTGCTTCATTTCATCGAAATCCAGAATTAAGTTCTGCTCTCCATGACAGCCAACTGTCCAGTTTCAAAATGTATCAACATTTTCCTGCAAGAGCTTTCAAATTTAGGACTTAATCTCCCCAAAGTGTCATGTGAATATCTATTATTTACTATTTTCCTCTCACATAGACTTTGTTTGATATTGTTCATGATTGTGTTTGCCTGAAACTGTGGCTGGGGACAAGGCCAGCGGGGAGAAAGTCCAGTATAAGAGCCAACAATAGATGTAAAGGAGCCTCAGCCCCATGTAGAAGGTCCTGGGTCAATTGGCAGCAATTCATATTCTATGTATTATGGATCGCATGTCTTATTGCAAACGGCAGGATTCTGCAGGGTGGGATATCACTCTGTTCTGAGCCATAACAGGAAAACCCCTACAGGGTCATAGCCTTGGCAGTGGTTAAGGTATATTATGGGATGTCACCTGAAGGCATCTGGCTTAAATCCCAAGGGGCTGCACTGTGGTAGGATCTGTCTGTGAAGCGCTTGCTCTGAATTGCCTCAGTAAATTTCCTTGCTGTGAAAATGGCTAAAGTGTGAGTTATAAAATCCGCCCTGCTCACAGACACCTACTAACACCATAAACCTCACAGCGACTGCAAGCATTGTAATGGATGTTTGTTATGAAATGAATAATTGCTTTTAACTTGGAATTATTATTATTTTTTTGGAATAAACTGGGAAACTAAAATGACTTGACAATTACCTGGTCAATTATCAAGCAATTTATGGGACACTCCGGCGCTCGTGACATTTTAACAGGAAACGGAGTGCCGCGATTCACGGCCATCTGTCTGCTCTGCAAGTTCAACGGAGCAGTTTTATTAGGGAATGAAGCTGAGGACAAGGCCTGCTTCCTGTATGTCACTTAATTACAAGTCAGTAGCAATCACATCTTAAACGTGGCGCTAAGGAGAGCTCATTCTCGCTCATTCCTCGTTGCTCTTCATTACTCTGGCTCCGAACGAATAAGGAATCGATCGCGTAACACAAAAGAAGCACTAAGAACTCGCTGGTGCCAACAGGCTGCCCAGATGGGCACATTTGCCATTTTATGTCACACTAAATTTTCTTTTATCAACTTGGATGTTTAAAAGTTCGCAGCCGTATTTGACTTGTTTCATTTTTGCATTTTTTTAGGATATGACTTACTTTAGGAAATGCTGTCCTGCTTGCAGCTAGAGGGAAAACATTTGTTTGGTACTCCTTCTAGAGAGAGACACTTTGACATGACTCTGTTTAAATAAATGCTTTTTTACTCTTTAGATGTTTTTCCTTTGACTGTATCTCTATATCAGTCTTAGAGTGATTCAAAGTGCCTGTCTGAAATAAAGCAAGGAAGGGCTTTTTCAAAAAAAAAAATTTTTAAAAACAGTAGTATTTCGGTAGAAGCATACTGAATTTTCTTCATATTTTTCCTGTATGAAATTGTGTGCTTTGTTACAAAATGGGAAAAATGCAACTAAAATATAAAATAAGGTGAAGAAAGGAATTATTTGCAGGTATAATATATCCTGTTGTTGCCTGTGTTTTTAAAAGTCAGAGGAACATTACTTTGTTTCCAACCCTGCATCCGCCTCGAATTTTGGGACAGTAAACACTATCTTGACACAGTTTTCAGGAAGAAGTCCTTCATAGTAATAAGCTAAAGGTCAAAATGCTTTTAATGCAGGAAATATTGTAAGGGCTGCTCGATCGAATGCTCTCAGAATGAAAGTGGGCAAGCCAGTGACTGAAATAAAGTGGCTTTCTAAAAAAGCATAAATCGTAAAAGAAAAAAATTGGGGTTTTAGCACTTGTAAATGGATATGTTTAAATCGGGTATAATGTGTGTTTTGCAATCTTCCGGGGCAAGCCTGCCATTAAAAACATCACCTCAATCAAGGTTACTACTCATCATTGTTTTCTGAAATTCCATTTTGATTGATTTCATTTTTTATTTTTGCCTGCCTGCAGTTTTAATGTGCAATATCAAGAGAGAAATGCTTTACCTTGGATTTAATGCCATGACTGAAAATACAATAGTAGTCTCCGGCAATAGTTTACTAATGAGCTGTTGCCTGTGCATCAAATATATTGCTAGTATAATTACTGAAAATTCATATTAGATTCTATTAAAATCTCTTCCGCATGTTTCCACGTCTCTTAAAAGGCTCTAATCAAGGCCATATTCAATGCCTAATATTAATCCGTGACATTTATGCAGAAGCTGATAACAAACCTTTCATTATTATGAAAAATTTTAGAAAGATATTGTCCTCCTGCTGTCTGTGTTCCTGCACATGGTTCCTAGCTTTGTATGTCGTAGGTCAGATCATTAATAGTTTCTTTAAGTATATGGTGGAAATGCTTGGCATTCAGGTGCACAGTTCCTCAGGGCTCAGTGTTGGGCCCAGTATTATTTTTCCTATGACTGCTGTCCTCTTGAGGATATTATTGTTCACAAGCATATTGCTAATTGATGACACTTGTGAAATATTCACAAGTAAACTTGTAAATCTGTATAATCACCATAAGAAGAACTCCTTCTAAACTCTGGAAACTGTGAACAATGAAAAGCCGTCAGGCCATGGAATAGCTATCTGGCCATGGAATAGCTACCCTGAAGCATCTTTGACTGGCACAAAAGCTTGCCGCAAGCATTCTTACAATAATAAAATGCATTGAAATATTAACCCCCACATGCTCCCTTACCTGTCAAAAAGGATAAATATAAAATACTATTTCTCACCTTTAAAGTCTTGAACAGACTTACCACAGTACATCTCAGAGACCTATGTCCCCCGTGGACTGCAGCCAAATCATTTTGTTTCCAGCAGTCAGGTTGATGCATTTGCTCCATAAATTAAGAGCACAAAAGGTAGTGAAGCGGCCTCATATACGAACTCCTGTCTTATGGATTAATCTACCTGCTGATGTCAGGGACTTAATACTTCAGTCTAGAGTAATCTCTACCTCATCTAATGATGCTGAGAGTGTGTCCTGACCAGGTCTGGCTGTGAGTGAAGGCATCATAGCTGGTTTTACGCGTCTCAGGTCTCCGACACTCTTTAATCGACTTTTTGTCATGCTGCCAGTGTTTGATTGACCAACGCTATTCTGTATTGCATCAGTTAAACTCAACTTGTGTATAACCTAAATATTTATCAGCACTGTACTTAGCCTGCTGCTGCACGCTTGAGACCATCTGGCCCTAAGCTAACAGATCATCACTGGAACCAGACAACCAGCCTGCACCAGAGTCTGGTGAACTGATCCATGTGTCCACATGACCCTCGGCTCCAAAGGTCGCCTTTGCCGGCCAATTCGAGTTGCCTCTGCCTTCAGCAGTGGTATCCCAGGACCATGTCGCTCATGCCCAGTTGCTGGCTTCCACCATTAAGACTATTTTACCTACTGTATCCAAGTGCATTTGTTATTTGTACATTTGTTTTGCACTCTATAGATCTACTGTTCCATGAGCACTGCTAAAAGGCCTTCTTCGAAGTCAAGGGTACATTCTCCTAATATTGACTCCTTGGGTGTTTTTTTTGTTTGTTTTTCTACGTCCCGCTGGGAGAAATGTGTGTCAGTCATCGTAAAGCAATTTGCGGAAACCCCGTTGGTAAACAGTGCAGTACTATATAAAACACCAGTGACTGATTGATGGACTGGCCACAGTAGCTTTTCGGCAACGGGATGGTGAAACGTTACGAAGACAATGAATCACGCGCGCTAATCCTCACAGCTTTGCTATCTGATACCTACAGAGACTTATATATTACCTTCGCGTTCCATGGATTGTGAAATATGAATGAATAATAAAATATAAATGAAAAATCGAGCCCTTTTGTTTATGCTACTCTGGTCATGTTAGCAGTGATTTCACACTGCCGTAATTAAGCTCTCCTCTGTCATCTTTTGGATCACCAAGGTCAGTGATTAATTAATTGGCGTTAATTATTGCCTTTTTTCCATACAAGTAGCCTGTGCACCTGTGCCCCTCCTGTCACGTTGCTCATGCACGCGTCACTGTCAGGCCGGGAGAGAAGGGCAGCCCATAAATCCGTTACCAGGTAGCAGCAGAGTAATTTAAAAGTCATGAGATGCATGACCCAAAGGTTAGCATTCCTGCTGTCGCTTGCAAGTTTTTCCTTAAATATTACTGAGCAAAGCATTTTATTTATCATTTGTAATGTATGATAATATCCTCTAATGTTGTTAGTAATAGTCTCAGCACTGCGTCCCGCTCTCGTCGTAGGCTATTGGCTAGGTGGGCTTAGGCTTATTGTATGGAATTGATTTTGGGTTTTCCTCTGAATTTACCTTTTGTATGCGTTCATTTTGTAATCCGTCCTGGGGGAAGGGAGGAATTTTTGGGATGTTGTATCTGAGCCTATACTATAAGAAAAACTCTCTCGCCACGACTATCATCTGTCCAGGCAAATTTGCATGTCATCATAGCTGAACTGAAAGTGCCCTTCATGCCATTTCAGCTTCCTCAAGGGTGCTCTGCCGCAAACGGCTGTCCAAGTGAGAGGAGTCTCACTTCGTATCCAGCTGCCCCTTCCAGAACGACCGGAAAGAAAAAGAAAAGGACAAGAAGGATGTCTGCAACAGTGGGAGAGAGAGAGAAGTCTGCAGTTCGATTTAGAGGGCGACTAACATCTTGTCGACCGGAGAGTAACGATTAAGAAAAACATCAAAGCGGTCCCAGGATTTGCTTCATTGTACAGTGTAAATTTTCGGTAGTCTGTGGGTGGGATTCTTGAAAGCAGGAGCATATGGAAGTTTCGGATCACCGGAACACAGGGCCAAAGTCATCTGACCTGCTGTTACGGGAGTTAATCAAGCCTTGGGTAAAACATGCTCTCTGAAGCGCACAGTGCAGGATCATTGTGCGGAAAAGCCAGGCCATACAGAAAAGCGACGGTGGCTGAGTTTGCCCCCAGTGCTTAATTTCTCAGAACACGTAGAGGGAAGCTAGCTACGTTTGGTTTTGTGTTTATTCATCCGTTCTGGCTCAAAGTCATGCCTCTTCTATCAGAAACCCAGCAAAAAACGCCGGTCACTCTTCTGCCATCCGCCACCTGTAACTTGTGCATATTTTTTTTCGCATTTCAGACGCATTACAGACAGCAATGCGACAGCATTGGTGGAGGCCGCTCGCTCAGCAATGAAAACGCTTTCATGGCTACTTCTCTGTCTCCATTCTTGTTGTGAGGGTCTTGGTCTGGACCAAGCTGGGCCCACATATGGTGACATCACAAGGCTCCAATCTTCTCGCCACTCAGATAAATATTTTCGGGACAACTGCAAATCTCAGCAAGGGCGAGGATGTGGAAAGCCAACAAATCCCCAAACGGAGAGGGAAATAAAACAAACAATGATAGGTTATATTTGTTAACACCTGCTCTTGGGATGATGGTGCCATGACACCCCTTCTCGTAGCTTTAAAAACACCGCCGTTGGTGAGATGTGTTTACTTCAGCTGTGGGAACGATGTAGAGAATGAAAACCGTGAAATGGACCATTAGCATGTTGAAGAATGGACTGCGTCTGTCATAAATCTGTAGATGTTCTGTGCATTTAAACAGCTTTTCTAAACAGATTGTTCATACTCTCCTTTGCTTGTTTATTTATTTATGTGTTCTAGAGAGCAGTGCCTTTCCTGTGCCTGGATCTGCAATCTGTCATATGCCGTATAAGTTTACCGGCAGAAATCATTTAAAAGCAGATGAAACACAGCCCGCTGACCAGGATAAATAAAATGACAGGAAGACGAAGCATCTCTCACCTTCCTCCCTGAGGCTGATCAGGCTGAGGTCACATAGCCACTGTACCGTATTATGGGGCCACGAAAACCAATCTGCCCATTTCAGATGTGAATGGATCCACAGTCTATAAACCGTGGATCCCACAGAGCTGGCACGACTCCGTACAGATATGGGAACAGCAGGGTACAGGAGGCTGGGGGAAAAAATCACTGCCTTATGCTCAGTCAAAGGCTAAACAATTCCGAGTTTTCTTGTAGGTCACGTTAACAAAATAAAAGTCCTCCATCTTAAAAATACACATGTAAAAACCAGGGAGATTTCTGCGATGTAGGACAGTAGAAGAGTTTTTCTGGTGGCTTCTATGCAAAGATACAAACGGGAACTTGAACAAATTATGCTAATTTACTAGACGCTCGCTGCTCAGATATTAGTTACAAGTGCTTATTTTAGGCATGTGCCGTGCGTGTGAAGCTTCCATCGTAACGGTTCACTAAGGTACACAGAAGCAGTACTCAGGAGGCCGTGATGTCATCTCTCAGCTTGTGCCTTCGGAGCTCACGTTTCCCAGAATACCCTGCTACAAACTAGCGCGCCTCTCTTTCATTCCAGCCAAGTCGGGGTGTCACTGAAAATGGAGTTGTGCAATCTTGCGGGCTGCCTCTTCCCGGTGGACACGGGTCAATTTCCCGAACCGTCTGTGGCAGCGGGATGAGCCTGCTGACTTACAGGCCTCTGGGTGGCTGTTGAGGTTTTTGTTTGCGGGGGGGTGGTGGTGTTCATTGAATTGACCACCCCCTTGATTGTTCATCATTTACCGGGAACCATAATGAAAACTCGCATTCCTGAATGTACATGCTGCGACTGGCATCCCTCTGATGTCATATTAGTATATTTCTCATGAGCAGTCACTGGCTGCGGCGTGCACTGGCTGCGGCGTGCACTGGCTGCGGCATGCACTGGCTGCGACGTGCACTGGTTGTGGCGTGCACTGGCTACGGCGCGCACTGGCTGTGGCATGCACTGGCTGCGGCGTGCACATGCTGCGATGTGGTGCGGGAGATAGCGAAAGCAACCCACAGATAGCGGGACCAACAGGAGAGCAATCTGTCAGTTCCTAGACCCCCATTAAAGCATCAAATTACATCACCCATTATTATTCATGAATCCCAGTCACCCCGCAAAGGATTGCACCATCGTGTACATGTGGTCCAAGTGTTAATTATTTCGGCTGACCTAAGAACAGTGTGTAACTGTAATTCTGCACATAGAGAAGAAAAATAATGACTACAGGAAATGAAACACTGTATAATGCTGCTTTATTTCATCCATCCAATCTTTTCTGGTCATACTAGATACATCATCCACCCACCTTCGAACCACTTCTTCATGTGTGGATCGCATACAGATGTGGAGATATGATAGTACTGTGCAGTTGTGTTACGCAGTCAGAGACACTGATGTTTAAATGATCTTCATCTTGGTGTAAAACTATGATATTATGTCTGTCAAAGTGTGTCAGCTTAGCCATTTGAAAACCTCTCCTAGAGTCACCCCAGAATTTGCAGCAAGCATCTATTATTTCTGTGTATTTGGTGTCATAACATCTTTGGCTAATCAGTACCTCACTGAGTTAACAAATTAAGATAACTAATTAAGTGAGCTAGTGGCAAAGTTTGATAAATACATGGAATGGCTGAGGTGCCCCTGAGGAGAGGTTTGGGAACTGAAGCGGTGTTCGTCTAGCCGTCCACCAAGATATCAGTGACTTTTTTGCAGAACAGAAGAAATTCTTCTTAATTTTTATTATGTTGCTGTTAATTTGCATATATTGTAATGTTAAATTGTTTGTTTTGTTCTGAGCAAACATGCACTTACTACCCAGATGAATAGTTTTTAACATATTCTTTGCTCGCGTAAGACTTTTGCATAATAACACCTTTGGAATATCCATTAATAGACAGTCCATCCCACTGCAGTGCTGTGGTGATGGCTGACATTAAATCTGGGGGAAACCCTATTTTCAGTAGTTTAGCCATGTTAGCAGGATTGCTATGTTTCTCGGTTCACACCGGCAAAGTTTCAGGAGATTCACTCAAAGTTAGATGCAGCGCTTCTTCAAGTCCGACATGAGGACCACTCGAGTTGTGTAATACCGCTTGTGATCACCAGACATCAATCCCGTTCCTCCTCAGCGACACCGTGGCATCAGCTACTGCTGCCTCCACGGAAACCGTCGAAAGGAGAAAATTGGTTCCCGATTCCTGAGGAGTACTTTTAGACTTTGGCTGACTCCATCTTTCCGTTTCTGCCAGCCGGTTTGTGATCAACAACCAAGCAGTCAAGGCGGACATCTTAATGGCGCACGGTCCGGAACCCGCATCCGCTCCTCGCACACAATTACCGTGTAGTAATTCAGTGTTATGTAGCTGAAATCCAGACTAACTTTCTCCACTAATAGCATTAGGGCTCCTTACTGAAAATTTTAAGAAAGATCTGTATGTTACTCACATGCACACCTACACACATACACACCCCACCTCTCCAGGTGTTTCACATGGTATACGATATAAATATTTGCAAGTCGCACTAGTGCACCTAGTTATAAAATTTAGTTGCACCGTCTCCAAAACAGCACAAAATTCAACTAAATGGTCACAGTCGGGAGCCCTGTGTCCTTTGATTATTAGGCTTTCCAGAGCTTCATCATGCAGCCCTGCAGCCCAGGGAGACAGCATCGGCTGGGGGAAAAGGCACCTTTGTCAAGAAAAGCTAAAGGCCTGAGCAAACTCATCAGGAAGGCCAGCTCTATCCCAGGGCTGACCCTGGACAGGCAGCCATGGAGAAGAGAGTGGTGGTTACGCTGAACAACATGATGAACAGTTCTGCCAATACACTCCAGGGGGCGCTATTTTGTAACACCTTTAGCTAAGGAGTGCCAGACACCACAATCGGAAAACTCCCACAACCCAAATACATGCAGTTACGTCAGTTGTCTCTAAACTGTGCTTAGCATTTAACTGTGTGCGAGAATGTAAACCCATGCAATGGAATGGCATCTCGGTCTGGGTGTCCCCTGCCTTGTGCCCTCCGCTGCCAGGGACAGGCCCCAGTGACCTTGTAATAGATAACTGCTTAAGGAAAATGGATTACATTTATGAGCAACGGAACCCAAACATGGATGCATTACTTACCCCATATTGACAAAGTGAACATATTACAAGGGCATCATACAATAAATCTGGGGAGGCAGACTATATCTCATGCATTTTGATTTCGCGAATATGCCGGCGCGTGTGGGGAATGAAATACCCTTAGGCGTGTTTAAAGGTCATAGAAAAAAAACGCTTTCCCTTACGAAATGGTTATACCTTTATAGCTAACAAATTCACGCAGTGAGAACTAACGATGAACGAAGATAAATATCCAGGCCCAACCCCCCCCTCCCCCCCCCCCCCCCCCAGCATTGCAGGTGGAGGGGAAGCTGCAGGTGCTCGGAAGGCCTTGTTGGTTGCCAGAGGGGTGTTTAACCGAAATGCTGTCATTTGTTATTAACGCAAAATTAAGTAACGCAAAAAAGAAATGAAAAGGTCCGTCCCACCAGTGCGACCACGAAGGCACAACAGGAACAACACTGTCACTGCTCCTATCAGTACTCTGAAGACTTGGCCAATATTTTATGCACCTGTTTGTCATCCATACTTGAGGCGTCTCTATATTTCAAGATGGTCATTTGTAACCTTCTTACCGCCGTTGTACACACGCTCCATTTTGAGAAAATGACACAGACCATGATTAAAATGCCTTTTTGAGGCTGGTTAACAAGAGTCGGCCTACGATCTGAAATATTTTCAAAAATGGTTATCAGCTCATCCGTTCATCCCCAAGCCGACAGGATACTTTCTGAACAATAATCAGAGTGCATTATGGGTCACATTCTCGTGACAATTAATATGAAATGAAACGTATGATAAATGTGAAGCAATTAGGTGATGATACTAACTAACTTAATATCTAACAATGACTAACAACTAACTTAATATCTGACACAATATCAGCTTCTGTTCTTGAATATCGCGTGTTCTATCATTTCGTATTCTCCATTTTCTACTGATGCTAATTGAAATAGTTTGTAGTTCTGACTAATTTAATGTGTCTCCTTGGTGGTTTAAATAAACCTTAACGACGTTGCTATGGTGCTCCTGTCCTAGAAATTGTCCCAGATATTTTAAATGCTATGCTTAGGGCTACTATCACCCCTCAAAGTCTAAGCTCGAGGTCCTTCTGAAAGTCAAAGTATTCTTGGTCTCAATTTCAAACCATTGAATTTCATTGTTTAAGTTACTCCTCCTTTTTTCATAATTTGATATGGGGGTGACAACTGTTGTCATTCGAATATCATATACATGAAAGCTGGAAATGACACGACAGCGTTGCAAAGAAATCGTACCTGAAGGAGCAAGAAAAATGCTAAACTGGGAATATATACAAAAAGCACAAGGCAAGAAATATCTCAACATGACTCGATAATTAAGTATGTTTGCTAAAAAATTGCATTCATTTTTTAAAAGACTTCTATTGAAAACCACAAATCAATAATATAATTACCACAGATGAAAAAATGTAATTTTTCCCCAGATTAAACTTGGGGAAAGCTATCAAGAGTTTCCTTTCTACGTGTTTGACATGTTCAAAAGTCCTCACTGAATCCATTGGGGAAATGCTGATGATTATGAGTTTTGAATTAATTTGCGTAGAATCATACCCAGAGCGAAAAGCGCGAAGCAGCGCTAATCCGAGTCTTTACACTGCAAACAACAGACAGCGGAATGCAACCCAAAGAACGTAACAAAAAGCTGAATAATAGAATTTGATCATTCCCGTCCCTCCACGCACACACACGAGCACCCATACACAAACAGACTCTACTCACAGTTACTGTTCGCTTACATTCTGAAGCATTGATGGCAAACGGCTTTATTAATTTACAAAAGCACATTGATTGTATTATATTGTATTGAATCACACTTGATCACCTACATTCAGCACCATGTATATATACAGTTTTGTGTCCACCTCCATCCTCTGTCCCCTGTTTTGCACTTTTTTAACTATCGTGAACCGCTCTTTTAGTCACTTGCTGTCTGTATGTCACACTCTGATCGTGGGGGAATATTATCTTGTGCCACTGTATACTTTTATGGGTGGTATGACAGTAAAGCCCCTTTGACTTGACGTGACTCTGAATTATATGTAACTTTGACTGTATTTATGTATGTATGATTCAGATTGGAACAGTGAGTTTGCCCCCAGTGCAATGGACTTCAGAGACAGCTCTCCAATTCGAAGCCTGCTGCAATTAATGGCGCTGATCCCTAACCGTCCGTGTTTGCCACATTGATGCAGAAATGAGTCCATCTAGCCTGGGGTACGAGGCTGCGGCGGCTGATTCTGAGTCAATGGCAGCTATATTTGGACTGTGGCTAAAGCCATAGTGGGAACGCAGCCGTTGGCCGACATGGCGTCCAAGTGGCGATCCGGCCACAGGAGGTTAAATTACGGCCGCATGCAGCTCCTTATCCCTGACGATCCCTCTCCGGCTAGAGACCTTATTTTCAGTCAGCATTCAGAAATGGCAGGTTCACTCCAACAATGAGGACAGGTGACACGATCACAAACACCATGTGATGTCAGAGGCTGGTGCCACCTTGGTGGTTCGTCCTCCTGCCATCCATCTATGTTCCAATCCTGGTCAGAACCAGAATCAGGTTCTTTGGCTAAGTATGTTCACACACACACACACACACACACACAGGGAGGTTATCTCTACCTGTCAATGGCTCTCATACATGCAGAAATGATGCAGATGTTTCTTCCCACGATTCAAGATTTATTAACAATTAACAACAGCTCACAAATCAGGCGTTCACCATGGCACCCTACTCAACTCCTGTGAACATTCTCAGTCTTATTATAGGGAACGGAAATATCACCCCCAACTATTATGTTCCAGAAGTAATGCAGGATACTACAAGGAAAATAGTCATACAGTTCAGCTGATACACACTGTGCATGTTAATCAGGTTAATAAATGTATAAAAAGTGCAGCAATGCATGTCAGGATGTGGAATGTGGGATTAAATACAATATGTGCAATATTTACTAAATGATGCAATGAATACATTGAGTTATTTACATCAGTGGGGTAATGGGGGGGTGAGTGTAACTGAGGGATAGCAGCAGGTGAGGAACAACTGTACACTGGACCCTGAGGCAAAAATTTAACATGTTGCTCCCTCCAAATTTCATACCCATCATGCACTGCAGTAGTGAGCAAATTCCACAAACATGCTTTTTTTTTTTAAAGCTACATGCCTCAACAACATAGTTTGACTATAAAACATTACAAACTATTACATTTCAAAATTGTTTTAAGCATTGTGCCTAATATTTTTGGTGTTATGACTCCCACCATAATGAGGTTATATAGATAAAGATGAGAGATATCAAAGTAGCATATCATTAGCACTTATAGTATGCATGATATCAGTGCTTTAATTTTCTTTAATGTTTTGCATACTTGTGAGACAGAGGGGACTGAACAGGGCGTAATGTGGGGGTAATACGGCGGCCCTATCCCAGACAGGACAGGTTATAAGGCAGGGGAACAGCCGGGAAAGGATGCTAGTCAGGTTTATGCTCATTCATTAGTATTAAGGGTAACCTTACCCAAGATACAAGATACTTTATTCATCACATACATGGTTATTCAAGTACAACATGCAGTGAAATGTGCTCTGAATGACCCTTAGACAAAAATGGAATTTGAGTGAGGCAACACAGTGACCAAATAACCATAACCAAAGTTACAATAACTAAATAAAATATATACATAATATAGAGAAGTACAGAATAATATGCAGAACTACAGAAGTTGCTCTAATATAGAAAATAATCAAGGTTAAAGACTGTAGTGCATGTAATGCTAGAGCTTTGTATTTAAAGTGTATTTGTATTTACCCCATGTGTTTGTAGAATACGATTTTTTCTGTCTTCAAAACACCTGGCAGATATAGAGCTGTAAATGTTTAACGGTAATGCTGGATGTGAAATAAACATCTAGCACTTCTTCATATATTATCAAAATAAGCAATTGCTGCTATGGTAAATTAACAGAGCTTATTGAATCCACTTATGAAGTTTGAAGTGAGAAATCATTTAATTATGTCAACAAAAAGAATTACGTCAACATATGAAAACTATAACAGAATAATAATTCTAGCGCAGTCCTGTGCATAACATTAAGCTTTTGTAATTTGGCTGTGAACTGAACATTGAGAGTCAGTTTTATAGTCATGCACAAATGTAATTCTTTAATGAAAGTGGCAGCGATATAAAAAAAAAAAAAAAAACTTAACATAATAACAGGGAGATCATTTTAAAGTCATTTATGTTACTGAGAGCGCTGCAGAAAAAGTCAATATATATTGATCACCAGTGACATACAATGTGTCCCTTATTGCCATAGTTAAGTCCAGTGCTTCTTCTTTTTATGTGCTGCTGGAGTGTGTCTGTAGCAGGGGTGTCCAACTCTGGTCCTGGAGAGCTAATATCCAGTAGCTTTTCTATCCTACCTGGCTTCTGATGAGTCACACCCACTCCTGTCATTTACCTGAGAACAGGTGTGACTCATCAAAAGCCGGGTAGGATAGAAAAGCTACTGGACCGTGTCTCTCCAGGACCGGAGTTGAAGACCCAAAGTCTATAGTCTTCCAGGACTAATTAGGCCTGCTGATGACCTTTTATATTTATGCAAGCTGCAGCAGGGCACAGGTGTGATTTCACAAATCCACGGCTCCCGCTGTAGGTGGTGGGCCCACAGGAGGGTGGACCCATGCTACTTATTTGGGCTATGCCTGGCCAGGCATCAAAAGGAGCCAGTTGAGGTGGTTTGGGCATCTGCCTAGGACGCCTCCTGTACGGCTCCCTGGGGAGGTGTTTCTGGCATGTCCAAATAGGGAGGAGGGCCCAGGGGAGACCCAGGACACGCCGGAGAGATTATATCTCTCAGCTAGCCTGGGAACGCCTTGGAATTCCCCCGAAGGAGCTGGAGGAGGTGGCTGGGGAGAGGGAGGTCTGGGCATCCCCCGCGACCCGACTCCGGATAAGTGGCGGAAAATGGATGGATGTATGGATGGATGTCTCTAATATCCATACCCAAATCTACATCCTTGTCTGGATCCCAGATTTACCTAAAGATAAGATTTTCCTCTGAAGGAATATATGTGAAATGTAAAGGAGAGCCTCTGTTTTTCTGTTCTACGCTTCCTCACTGAGAAGGACAGCACCAATAGCATCAGAATCTCCCTGAGGAACAGTATAGTTCCACTCCTCTGTTTGCTGTGTGCTTGACTTCCTTATTTAGTAATCATTCAACTAAATTTGATCTATTTTTTTAAGGTTGTGCTTGGAACCACACGCTAATTATTTATAATTCTATCTATTCCAGTCAATGTATCGTGCATCCGATCACCCCCATCAACAGAGCAAATAATGAATAAACAATCGTATTTGGATTTGTTAAGAACGGTGGTTCTAAACTGGGTTTTCCACGTTTTCAGTTATTAAGTCTGGGGGTGGTCGATGGAATGGGGTTTAACCACAAACTTCACGACCCACTGATGGGATCAGAAATATAAGCACTATTGAGCTGTTGTAGCCTCTTTCGTCACAACTCGTATTGACATCTCGTGTACCTGTGTGCCCCATAAATATTGCTTACTACGTTTCAGAATTTCACGTCTAATATAAACTTTGAATAGCGCCGTTTGTTCATAATCCTTGCTTAAATACAGCTTCACAGTAAAAATATTAGCTTAAATGCGATTAAAATTCCTTCGACGTGACCAAAGATATTTAATATGGCCATCAAACTAATTCGCCAATTGTGACTAAAGGATATATGATATCTTTGTGGAATGCAAAATTGTGTAGGAACCGGTTTCTGCATATCACAGTCATAACGGGACCGATCACGCAGATCGTTTTACTAGTAAGTCACTCGTAAAGCTTTTTATGTGTTCAGCCTAGTTACATTGCAAAGCAGCTTTTTTAAAATTAACACTGTTGAAGACAGTTTTAGTGACCTAAAAATGTAATAATCAGGATGGCACAAAAACCTAAACCCAAGCAGTTTTTTTCAGTCTAATAAAATCAATTTCCTCTTATTCAACGTCCTCTTACATTTTAATTCGAATAATCTGAAACATGTAAAAGAATGTTCATCTGATATCCCGTCTCTGCTGTCTCCACCTCAGCGACTCTATACTGTATAAATCTTTGGAAGATTGATAGATGGGTTTGGTGACCAAATCTATGTCAGGGAGGACACTTTGAGCTAGGACAGGATTTGCAAACTACCATTTCAATTAACAGAACGTGGATTTCACTTAAGCACCGAGTTCTTGCTGTGTGCTGATTGGTCAGTCTCCTAAAATCATGCACTCGTGCACTAATGTTATTGTTTTTCAATCAAGGAAACAACTGAACCGAGTTGCCGAGCCCAGGAGCTTTTCAGTTTTAAAACAGTTTGTTGAAACTGAAGTAGCTAAAAGTGTCCTCCGTGCCATTGATTACCTGGTCACCATATGGATGGCCGGATCGATTGGCACGTGGTGTGAACATTCCAGCGAGCCCGAGGTTCGAGGTGGACTATCGTCCAAAGCACGTGACCGGCTCCAATAAAGTTCGAACAAGTCATCGCACGCGACAAACTCGCCACTCAAATCCGGAAAACCCGCCCACGTTTGTCTTTGGCCCGTCGCGCGTCAGGCGCGCTGTGATTGGACGCAGCAGCCTGTCAATAACGCGTCGCTGCCATTCCTTCCGCTCAGCTCTAGCTGAAGAGAAGACTTCGTGCAGATGTACCTCAGCATGGGCTGTCTGCGCGAGTCCTCTCAATCCTAACTTTTATCGACAGGGCGTAATTATACTTCGGCGAAAGAAGACGACTCATAAATGGACAGCGTAATACCATAATTACATTCCGAAGCGATACGTGGTATAAAGTCATCTGAGAATTCATCTTTTTTGTTTGTTTTTTCTTGTTTTTGAACAAGAGGGAAAATGCCTGTAGCAACACTATTGCCGTTTACGGCGACTCCGAGTAGGAAGTCTGCCAGCCCGACATCCTTCAGACTCACAGAGAAATTCATTTTACTTTTAGTTTTTAGTGGGTTTATCACTCTCTGTTTCGGGGCAATCTTCTTCTTGCCGGACTCGTCCAAGCTGCTTAGCGGAGTCTTCTTCCACTCGTCCTCCGTGGAAAGCGACACCCGAACGGGCACTGATAGTGACTCCAGCATCGGGATGGTGGACGACAAGATCCTCGCTAAGATACGGAAGGACCACGAGAAGGCTCTGATCGAAGCCAAAGAAACGCTGCAGAAACGGCCCGACGAGATAAAGGGCGACATTGAAAACGAAAAGGCGAATCTTGGCAAGAATGTCCTGGCGAAAACGGGGAAAGGCGACAGTCTCCCTGCCATCAAATATATACAGCCCCCCGGAGCAACAGGGCACGAGCCTTCGGATCCAGACACCCGGGAGAAAAGGGCGAAGATCAAGGAGGTGAGTTTTGGCTTGCCGTAGAAGCGCCACCACTTTGATGTATTTCCCAGCACTTCTCTGATGCCGGCTGACACTGGTCATCCTCGCAGCGGCCACTTATGAGGAATAACGAGGCGTACCGTATGAAGTAGAGGGGCAGTCTGGAGATCGGCTGCGAGAGCCGACTAGGGCAACGTGCGGCTCCACATCACTGCAGTTGTTACCTTGGAATCACCATCTGCCTTAGGCTTGGCTCGTTTTATATATGATGGTACGGTACCGGGCTGTCTTGCTTCAGCAATGCCGTTTTCGTCCCGTACATTGGCACGGTGGCAACGCAGGATAAAGACTGTCACTTCTGTTCTGCGCACGATCGATCCACTAACCCAGGACCACAACTAAATGTTTAGTTAGCGTGTTTTCAGCTGATTTTGTAATGGTAGGTGGTTAATAATTTTCTGTCCAGCGTGTCGCTGCTCAGCGCTTCACCGTGTTTTCAGCTCTGCAGGCTGAGAAAATCGTCCTGTGTGTTTGTGCAGTGCATAAGCCGACCCGAGTCTCTCACGGGTCGGTGGGAGGCTCTGCCTTCCCGAAAAGTTCTTCCCGGCCGATCTTTCAACCCAAAAGTTCAAGTACGTGAGAAACGTCGTGTGCGAAAATATGTTTTACTAAGACGGTGATGTTAAGGTTACATTTTAGAAGTATGAAAAACGGTGGGAGATGGCGATAAAGTGGGGGGAGTGTACAGAAACGCCGCTGAATGGTTGTTCAACCCGATTACATTTGTCCCCCGGCCTTGTTTCTAGACTCTGCTTTGCAATTAGTCACCACTTCTCCTACAGTAGGAGATTTTAAAATGGAAACGTGTTTGATTTGACAACTGCAATCGGAATTTGAAAAAACTGTAGGTAGATATTATTAATCCGTAACTTGTGCTAAAAGTGAATTTATTTCCCTGTAGGATTGGAATATATTCCTTTTTTTTGGTAGCTGGCTTGGCTGTAATGGCTTAATGCCCCTTATACTTTGATTGATATGTATGCAATGGCTTAATATATAATCCTTTAAAGCCCTCGGCTTTTTGTGAAGTCAGTGGAGAAATCAGTTTCATGAAGCCTGGCTGAATTCTAAATTTGTCGCACTGTTTCAAAAACATTTTTTAGACTGATTCACTGAAACGACTTTGTGTCCTGCCACAGGTCGCATTGCCATGCTGTGGACTGGCACAGTCAGTAATTGAACCTGAAGGTTCAGTGGCCCTAGACCCAGAATGTTCTGTCCTGTTGCCTCCTAGTTGCCTTGGTCAGTAATGTTGAAGCTGTTTAGTCAGTAACGTCATTTCACTGACCTGAAGTGATTCTCTTCATTGGACTCAAAGAGAACTGTATACTGGTGTACACTCAGAGCATGTGATTGCTGAACTAAAATCTAGTGCTTTAATATTTCACAACCTGGTCCTCGGAAACCCACAGTTGGTCTACGTTTTTGCTCCCCCCCCCCCCCCCCCAGCTCCCTGCCACAGAGTCCATGTTTTTGCTCCTTCTCAGCTCAAACGTGGACTGTCTGTGGGACCCTGAGGAACGGATTGGGGAAACGGTGTTTTGGATGAATACAAGAAACATTTTAAATTGGCTGACGTATCTGAATCTAGTTGGGTTTTTATGTGTTTTAAGTTCGTGTTGCGATCATGTTCAGGTGCTGTGCCCTTAGATAAGTTAGTGCTGCAGTAATGTATCCTTTTACTAGGCTAGCCCTGTGAGTTGTTAACCTCATAATAGTACATTCAAAGCCCTCTGGTCAGGTTACCTCACTATTATAGCAGAATAAATAAATTGGCCTAGTTTGCTCTTGTTCTGCCTCATTCTGGACTGGCAGGACAGAGGGGTGGTGTCTATACTGCATGTTTTTCTTTTTGTATGACAAGTAAACCTGTTAATGAAATAAGAGTAAAATATGGTTATTTGGTAAATTTTCTTCTTCATGTGTCTAAAGGCCTTAGTCTAGCAACAAACCCTTCCTATCTTATCTTATTGAGTCATCAGTCACTGTTCACTAAGAATGGCCTCCGCAGCGTGAGTATAATGGGTTGAGGTTTGTGCTGTGTGGCAGCCTTGCCGAAACGTGCAGCCTGGTGGCATGTTGGATTTGAGGGCTGGGCCCAGTGGTGTGCTGGGGACCTGCCCGGGGAAATGCACTCCCCCTCTGGCTGGCAGTGCAGTACATGGTCTCAGCCATGTCTGTGGTTCGTGTGCTTGGGTATCTTCCACAGCTCAGCAGATTCCTCTCAGAGTCTGTGTAAGCTTCTAATTAGATTCCGACCAGATTAGGGATTTACAAGCATGGAGAAATGATGTATGTATTTGTATGTTTTACGTTTGTGTGTATACATGCATAGTAAAGGGGGTGTGCAAAGTAACTGGAATACCCAACTAAAATTGTCATAGAGCCGTAAGGGCAGGGGCCTCACTTTCAGGTTTCTTTGAATGCTGTCATGCAGGTCCTGCTATTTGTGTCGTTCTGCAAGGACATAAGGCTCCACTGGTTTGATAGATGAAAATGGTGCTCCCGGACATTCCATAAGCTTAGTTGGGTTTAAATAGGGTGGCTGCAGAAGTACTGACTTTGACTTCAGCATGGTGTGTATGACGCCAGTTTTAAGGTTGTTTAGCACAGTGTTAACCAAGCCAGTCTGCAGGGACGCTCAGCCAGTCCACGTTTTAGCTCCCTCCCTGCTCCTGGTAGCAAAATTAGGAGCCCAAATGTGGACTGGTTTCGGAAACCCAGGTTTAGCAGGCTGTATGGTAGCGTTAACATTGCAGAATATGGGACACATCGTGAGGGACCGGTGTTTGCGTCATAGAATGGACCCTTTGGAAAAACTTCCCGTATTCTTTGGACATAGTATGAATATGCAGTGTCATTCAGGCATAATTGCTTGCTTCAGATTTCTCGATTGAATGCATGCTTTTGCTTTCACCTGTAAAAGAAGGTTAAAAGATGCCTCATCAGACCCTATTGATTTTTTTTCCCTCCCTTTGCTGAGGTGTTGTGCTCCTTGCACTAGAGTATGAGTTTTTGCAAATTGGCCTTGGATACAGGTGTTTCCAAATGACAGTATTAGTGATGCTTAGTACCTTCGATTCTTGTAGAGACTGGGTCACAGAGGTACTGATTTTGTTATTTTGGTTTTGTGTCTTTAGTAACTATCCTTTGTGGGTCTATCGCTGTTGATGAGCTTCAACTTGTAACTGCTGTTCCTGTTTCCTGATGCAGCTCGTCCTGTTCTGGCGTATGCTGTCCGGATTTGACTCCTTTTCTTAGCACGTTAAATAATTCTGCAGTTTTTGTGACCAGCACACCTGCAGTTTAATCACCAGCCTTATAGAACCTAGCTGTTAGTAGCTGTTTTTGAAAATCAAAGTTCAGTTTGTAGAGGCCTCTTATTGCTGACATATCCTGCCAGGTGGTGCTCAGCCCTGACAACTCGCCTATATAGCTGCATTTGTGATCATTATGTAGTCATTGAAAAGTCAAAGTCCCTTTTCATTTGACGTTTGTTACACTGTACCTCCCTATATATGTGGCAACATTGTCTTTCTTATTGAGGCATACAGTCTTTGTTTTTTGAGATTCTCTCAAATGAGCCTCACGCAGTATGGATCCTTTACAGAAGCTTTCGTCAGATGGCTTTTTGAATCAGCACTTTAGAAATGTGAGTAATCAATGTTGTTTTTCCAGGTGCATGAGTAGGAACGTGATCGGGCCCGGCCTCTTCTGCAACATTTCATTTTGCCTAAACCTGTTACCGTAAAGGTGGACTGAGGACTGCTGGTTTGCATGTCTTAATCGAGTTGTTTTTCATAATGCATTTCTCCATTTATCCCCCGCTGAGCGCCATCACACTGGCAATTAAACTTCACATCTTCAAGTTCCACCACAGCGGCGGTTGGCCAGCCTCATCGTGCGCGTGACGAGCTTCCTCCTGTAAGTGTGTAGCTGTCACAAGTGCATGCGACGTGTCCGTTCGTGCCCTACATCCTGCCCCATGCTTCGAAGCACAAGCCTCTTTTGTATCCCTGAAATTCAGGGGCTGCAGGTACTTTACCTGTCCTTGCCGCTCCATCATTCTGCGTACGTACGGTTTCTTGCAGTTTACAGTCCAGCTGTTCATTTTATTTCGTTTACTGTAACAGACGTGATCACTTCAGAGCACAGCACAAGTGCATATACACCCTCCCAACGTCTTAATTTTTTATGGTCTCATTATTTGGATTTAAATAAGCTTTTAATCAATTTAATCTGTGAGCTTGCATACAAGTGACTGTTGCTCTGCTCCTCTGTCTTTTGTGGCTCTAATGGATTCGTGGGAAGGCGTGGAGGCTCTTCACAGGCTGGTGTAGCATGTCCTGCCTGCAGGGAGGAGAGGGGGTGCGGTCTGGCATTTTTTCACGCCAGCTCTCGTGTCTTGACACCCTCCTGGAACGACGCGCGCCGGTCTTATGTGAGTCTGAGAGTTGTCAGGGCGTTAAGTTCTCCGCAAGTTTCTGTTGCTGGACCACAAATGTGTGGGGAGGGGGGCGTGTTGGAAGCCTAGTGTAAACGCAGCACCGCTGCAGCTTTTTCCTTCACACTTTTTGACATTGAGGCATCTCGGTATGCGGAGCCTTCAAACGAGAAAAGGCAGGAAAAGACACTTGCTTTTCACGGAGCTTCAAGAGCATTTATCCCAAACTTAAGAGCTAAATGAAACTGGGAATTTTGCACAATAGGTGCGTCCTGCATTTCCTGAGCGACAGTCAGTAATTGAGTAGCACTTCTGTTTGTTTGGGCCACGCCCCAAACCCCCCCCCCCCCCCCCCCCCCCTCTTCCCTCCGCTTCCTGGGCACCTCGGGAAGCACAAGGCAGCTTCTTAATGAGGTTTCTGCAGTTGTTTGTTTACCTCCTGAGGCCGTAGGCCCTCGTGACCTTTCTCCTCTTTTCAGTCACGGCGCCATCGTCTGAAACGGGTCGCGCAGAATGTTTCCCAGTAGCAGATGCTGGTCGTGAGGCCCTCCGTCATGTAAATGTGTTGCTGCACGTGTCCCGGAGAGCGGGCGGCTTTGTAACCCGAGTACATCCCGGCAGAAGGCCCCGCGAGGTTTGTTTGACTGATTAAACAGCAGCGCTGCTGGGCTCGGTACCCGCTGCGCTACATAAGAGAGATTTGTCGCGTTAATGTTTTCGTTTTAGTTACTGTTTTATTACCTGGCACAGGGCCGTTTTCCTCGTTTGCCTCAAGCTGGCTTGTAATATATGAGCTGCTGCTAATTTATTTTTACACTGATTCCGTAATACTGTATTTTTTAAATGTCTAGTTTGTAACTACTCTGCGCCTTGGGTATGCTTCAGTCTTTGCACCTGGTTTGGAAAGGTGGGGGGTCCGCTGCTCTGCGCCTTGGCGTGATGATGGAGCGTGCGGGGCAGGATTGGAGGAGTGACGTGGACATGTCGTAGGGCTGTTATAGTGTGGCAGCCCCTTCACGACTCCATTGTTAGATCTGGAGCTGTGTCAGGTCTCGCAGGAGGGCAGGTCAGGCACAGGGAAGGATCAGCCTTGGAACGAGTGTTGGGTTTCTCCACCTCGGTCGCTCTCCTGCTCCACCTTTTCTGTGTCAGTCTGAAATTGATAGATCGTTTATTGTCCTTTGGGTCCACCTGGAACCGGAGCCTCCCAGGGCGGCCTCCTGTGAGACAGCCTGCAATGTGTCCGCAGGTCGGGAGCACGACTTCCTCGCTGCATCCGTCCCCTGTTCTTAACACCCGCCTGGCCCCTTACTCAATGCCAGCAACTGATTAAAACTGAGAAGGCACTATGGATGCTGGTACGGCAGGAGGCTGGCCTTCACAAGTATAGCTGGACCCCCAAGTGCCTAGGGTACGATTTCGCGTAGTATCTGCTCTTGCCCTCAGCACCCCCATCTATGGCACTTCCCCTAATTGGCAGTAACCAGATAAGCTTCCCTGCCAGCTACATTCTACGGATAAAATCAGAGAAGGCTTTTAAATACGGGCCTGCAGTAGACGCTAACCCAGATTGCTTTGAGGATGTTTAACCAGCTGGAGTTGCGTCCTCGTTGGCCCCGCTGGCTTAGAGAGCTGTTCTTGGGCTGCCCCCCCCCCACCGCCTTTCACTTCTTCCCCCCCAAGCTGACACTGCTGGCTCTTGTGAGCATTTTCACATCCCTTCCTGTGTTTTTTTTTTTTTTTTTGTTATTTTTTTTTCTTCTCTCTCTCCGTTCTTCCATGTCCTTGTCTCCTCGACGTTAATCTTGCCAAGCTCCAGTAATTTCTCCTTGTGGGAGTGGCCTCAAGGTGAGCCGCAATATGTCATTCGGGAAAAATATTACGGGGAAAGTTTGTTTTGCGCGAGCCAATCATGGGACGAGAGGTTGGATTGAGGAAGTTCCCAGCACGGTAGCTAGAGCACCGTCAGACCTTTGAATGGGTATTTGGATGTGCACATCTGTCTGTTTTAAGCATGGCTGCGAAAATGTGTAAAACTGTGCCATCTAAGCAGCTGTCAGTAATGGAGTCTGTGTAGGAGATTGGTCTTTGCACTGTGCCAATGGGCAGTTTGTTTTACGCTTAATATGAGTAGCATTAACGCTGCAATTAATTCTAATAAATGATTCGTGGTTGAACGCTGTGGCCTGTCTTATTCACGGGGCTGCAGAGTCACACTGACTGCGGTCCTATGGCCCACTACTAATTAATCCCCAGACTGTCTGTGTACGCTAGTGTTACATCATCTCTGAGGCCAGCAGTCCGCTGGCGGTACAAAGGATATTAAGTCATTCCTATGTCGCATGCCACTGTGTTTTGCCCTTTAGGTAGTTTTCTTTTGAAACTGGCTCGTCAGTCTGTGTTTTTGTTTCTGCTCCCTGACCTGGGCAGTATCCTGCCCTCTTTCGTGTCGGGTTATTGTCGGCTCCGCGAGCCTTGCTTCTGTCCATGGTGGCCAGCAGGAGCGTGCGGCCATAATGGATGCCCTCGGAGCCGTAATGGGCCGGGTGGGGCCTCCCGCGCACTCTGCAGCCGCGGGAAACAAGCAACTCCTGTGTGGTATAGAGCAGGTAGCAAGAACATGGATCGAAACATTGTTTTGTTCTGTTTTTGCGCTTGTTTTGTGGAAAGTGGACCGTGGAGTGTAGCACACGCTGCTGTGGAGACATTAAAGAAGCGAGAGGGCTTTCAGATCAGACACTCCAGCCTTGTCAACAGAATACCAAATGGCTGGTTCGCTCCTGTTTTCTGGAAAGATCCATCTTTTCACGATAAGGAACCTCACCCGAAGTTTACCGATTGTAAAGCTTTGGCTGTTTGGTACCTAGGAGGAAAAGGGGTCTGTGATGTTTTCTTTACTGAGAGCATTGGGGGTCTTGGGGCATCAGGGTTGTGTCACAGCAGACGGGAGGATGATGCACATTTAGGCCAGAGGTTGGGTGGAGATTTGCTACCCCCCCCCCCCCCCCATCCCGTGCTTACTCCTTTGCTCATTTTATTTTGGAGGAAAGCATTCTGTTTCTGGAAAAGCAAAGTGAGAAAGGAATCGATCACCTCCGCGTGACCTTTGGGGACGCACGTCATTGGTGGTCGGTAGGGCACTGTTTTCCGGTGCTCTGTTCTGGTTTCCAAGGCAACATGGGCACTGTTGTTGCGGGTGCTCCTGGTTGGGGAAGGGGGCAGAAACCGTCCTGCCGACGGCCCTCGAGTCGAGTGTTTCGTATGAATGCTTCCGGCAGGGAAGCCTGGGAGAAATCTGCTGTGTTCCAGCCACTGTTGTGTTTGCACTTCACTTTCATCAATGATTGACGAATCCTTCTGTGCAATTCCATGGAATGGGCCTATGATCTCCTAGTTATAAATGCCTTTTTTTCTCTTCCTGTCGAAGACTTTGACATGTCTATCCCAGTAATCTATTTGTCATGGCTGTAAAGATTCCTGTTTCCTATCCTTTTACATCTACTTGCGCAGAAAGCAAAACTCTCTTTGCACATTATGACGCATACCGGTGTCAGCTGATGGCTCACTAATGTCACGCCTTAGATGGGGGGTCAGGGCATCGCTAACAGCTGGCCCCTCCGCTCAAGGGCAAAGCTCCCTCCTGCAACTCGTGATGTCCACATCCTGCTTTGATGCGCCTGTAACTGGAGTTTTGACCCGATGGGACACTGCATGGTTAAACTGAGCACTCTGCTACTCTTCGCCCTGCACCCACAGGGAGAATTTTAATTTTATCCTCATACAGTGTAGCCTGTGATGGGACTCTTAATGAGCTGACCTGCCTATATTTATGTTGGGCCTCAGGAAGAGAATTATTGATTTACCTTTCATAATACCTTCATTAATTAGCCTTGTGTCAGCAAGCGGGGTCAGACCTAATTGTTGCATTTAGCTGAAAGGTCAAGTCTGTAATGCTTCAGTTTAAGGTTAAATCTAAATGTGCCTTCAGAATTACTCCACAAGCGTTCCGCTCAAGAACGATGAAATGCCAGCACTGTCAAGACCTTTGGGCCATTAGTGACCGCTGTATTCACACTAATCAGAGCCTGATAGTCAGGAGGTTTGTGTGTTCCTCTTGTCCAGCCATTGTGCTTAACGCTTTGTTGATGGGTTTTATTTGCTAATTAAGTGATCTTCCTCCCCTCCTATCAGTCTTCATGTACTGGTCATTGACAGTTGGGGGGGGGCAACCCAAAGCAGCATAGAGCATAGACCAGAAGGAGCAGTTGGAATATGGATGGATTGATTGTTCATTTTTAATCTTTGGTTGTGTTTGAGAACTGTGGTTCTGTGCTGGATAAATGAGGGTGTGATTACGGATGCATGGATTGATTGATATGTTTTGTTTCTGTTATAAATTATAGGAAAACCGATTAAATACTTCATTTATGCGTTAGTCTTATTTAGGTAGCCTGCATATATGTGTATTATAAATGCGTAAGACCATTCATTGCACAATCCTGGTCTTATGCACGGAGCCCAAAGAAGCATTGATTTTTTTAAAAAAAAAATTTCCCATCATCTGCCACATGTGGCAGAAAAAGCACCAGATTTACAGAGAAACCGACTGAGATTCCGTCAAGTGCAGCATCAGGCTCCGCGGTGATGCATCCGCGGATTGACGCGTGTGCCACGGCCTGGCAGGTTCAAGCCGCGGGTCGTTTCAAAACCGTTCAGACCTAGCTTGACCTGCTGCCACTGCCAGTCTGAAATTCAATTTATTTTCCTTTCTGCTGCGCGTTTTTGTTGCATTGTTTAGTCAATCATTAAAGTAAAACCCTGAATTCTATGTTTATGGAGAAAATGGCTGGGAATAGTGGTTTAGAGAGTAAAGCATTACGGAGTGGGTCGTGTCGTGTTCGTGGATAATGGAATTTTTTTTAAACAAAAAATGTTGCAAATTCTGTAGAAGCTGAAAATAAATCTGGCCCATGGTAGCAGCAGATTAATGATTCATTTCTCCATCCATAATGATTATTTTTCCGGGCTGTAATTTTAACACTAGAACAGTATGGAAAAGAGCAGCTTCAGTACACAAGCAGTTTGCAGGAATGTCCTGTGATGCAGTTTTCAGTGCAAAGACGGTGAGTTGTTCCATTTGTAGATGACAGAGGCTGCTTCCTCCTCCAGAGCCATGGCTACTGTCCACGACGGTGTCCCACTCCATTTATTAAACTGGCCGGGCCCTCTGGCCCATGCCACTATGTGCTCTTCTACAGTTTTATTTCTATCGCCTGGTGGAAAGTTCAGGACCAGAAAGTACAAATCCAGACCAAGGTTTTGTCTCCGCCAACCAGTACAGTACAGAGTCACAGAGCACTCAAGTGGTTGGTTGAAATGAAACCTGTTTGATTTGTACTTTCTAGACTTAAACTTCCCACCTCTGGCTACCGCTGCCTCCCAGTGTCCTGCTGATTGCCTGTTGACATTTATTCTGAGAGATAAGTGAAAAGCTAGAAGATGTGGGGGGGGGGGCAGACCTCTACAGGGGGACACCCCAGGCTCTGTGTGCATGGGGGGCCCGTGCCACCTGGTGCTTTGGATGGAAGACCTCAACCTGTACTGTTTACCCCCGCACGATGGGGACTTATGGGGGGGGGATAATGTCTGTGAATTATTTGTAAGGCATCAATATCACTGGCAGCACCCCGCTGTACCCAAGCAAATGGATCGTAACCTCTGAGCGTGTTAACAGCCTACCCACAGCACTGCGCACTGCGGCGCCCCCTCTTGCAAAGCTGCGTACTTGTTGCTCTTGGTCAACATTAAGGGTTTAAATGCCAGCACATAAATCTCCACCGCCCCCGCAGCCCAAATGCGATGCCCAAGCTGCCACCTCACCGTTTCCCGTCCATATTTTCCGCATCTCATGTAATGTGTTTCCGTGTTAAGCGTCGAAAAGGCCCCTGCGCATTAGCGGGCCTTCAGCTGGGCTTTCGGCATGCCACCTGCCTCTCCTTCGCTGGCGTTGCTGCTTTTGTCCCTTGATAATTAGTTTCTAAAAATAGCGCAGAGGAGGGGGAAGCATTTAACGGACGTGCTTGACAAGGGTCCTGGTGTGTCGGCTTCAACCAGCCAGGCAGGTCGGTTCTCTCTCTCTCTCTCTCTCTCTCTCTCTCTCTTTCCCCCAAGGCGGCCAGCTGACCCGGCTCTCGTGAGAATGAAGTGACATTGGAACTATGTGGTCACTATTGTTGCATTGCCATTGCACTGATGGCGATTGTGATATTGGCACGTTCGCTTGTCTCTCTGCCTTTATTTTTATTTTTTTGCTTTATCAGTGTATGTGCTTCTTTTGGGATGTATGGTTGGGAATCGGACCCATGCCATCGCTGGCCAAACCACATGTTTAAAACTGATCCTTTTTTTGAGAAAAACTGGGCTTCTGTTCCATCAGGCTGTGGATGTTGTAGGCACGTGCCTCTCTCAGCCCTACCTATCACCTGGGCCCTCCTCTCACTCACTAGGTTAGACCAAAATGCAGAGGAGATTCTGCTTTGAATGAATCTCATAGGGATGCAGCTGCTAGCATGAGACTTCTGCAGAAATCGCAGCCGGCACCCCAACTGATAGTCCCCCCCCCCCCCCCCCCCCCCTTGACTGAAACTGAAACAAAGCTCTCCAGAATTATTGTAACAATTTCTGTATCAGTGTTTCCAGGTTTATGAGTAGAGAGGCGCAATGTGCGTGAAGTTCAACTGGTCTTTCACGCATCATTAATGCCTCAAGGGTTTTCCCCTGAGAGAGAACTGACACTTAAAGGGATGGGGTTTGACTAAATAGGCTTAAAAAAACGAATCGAATTCAGTGTAAAGACTGCGTTAAGAAATGCGTTTTAGGGCTGACATGCATCGGCTCAAAATAGGACGAGTGTGTGGGACACCCAGCTTGAAATATGAATAAATTTTCTGAGACACCACCTCTAACCATCCTAAAGGCGGCGATACGGGTCTGTAAACTTCTGGGGTGTTCAGGTCCTACAAAGACATGCCGTTGTACCATTGAGCGTGGGATCTGCTTGCCAGTCTGGCATTCCCTGTATGTGCAGCCCGAATTTGTAGCTGAAATCCGTGGGACATCTGATTGTAGTGTTCGTCTTGATTTGCTGTGCTTTTCATTCATGAAAGCTGCATGTGCTTTTTTTTTTTTTTTTTTTTGAATACTTAATACAGGCTTTTGTGCTGTAGAAACATGCATTTCTTGATTTTTGCTGCTTATCTGAATTTGATCTGGGGTGATCACTCCATCCATCCATCCATCCATCTATCTTCCATTGCTTATGCAGGTCTGGTGTCACGGGGGCAGTAGACAAAGCAGAGATGCCCAGCCCTCCCTCTCTCCAGTAACGTCCTCCAGCTCATTCATAGGGATACCAAGGTATTCCCAGGACTCACCGGTGTCTTAGATGTAATCAGGTGATCAGACCTGTTAGAACCAGCTGGCCTGCATTATTGTAGCTATGTGTAGCATGAGGAAGCTGGAAATTACCTGTGTGGTTCATCGCCATTAGTCCACTTCCTGCCAGAGTGCTTGGCTTGTAGCCGTGTTTGACACCCATAGTGGACGCAGTGGCGGCTCCCTGGGCCCTCGTCCTCCAGCAGCGAGCTGCTGCTAGGATCACTGGGACCAGTCAGTAAGCTTGGATGCGGCCTCATGTCTTTCCATTCATTTATCAAAGGGGGCGCCAACGAACACAATCCAACTGATACACTTTCAGAAGGTATGTTAGCTTCCTTGCTAACATGGGAGACGGTGACGGTCAGGTGACGCCTGTCCCCGTTTCTCAGAACTCGGATCTTTTTGAACTGGTTCTGGTCCTTGGTACGGCTGGAATGGGAGGTGTCTGCAGATGAATGAAGGAGACCTCCACAGTCCACCAGGGGGTGTGCTTTGTCATCATCACTCTGATGCTCCCACTTCAGACAGGATTCTTCAGATCCAGGGTGCCTCCTGGTGGTTTGTTTAATTTCTAGCACCCATTCTAGGTCTCCTTTCCCTATTAAAGGTGGTGTGTGACTCCATGAGTACTGTGGGTCAAATTTTCCACTTATCACAGCCATTAATTGAATAAAGGTCATCTCGCCCAGTGTAGGTGTAAATCAGTGCTAATTAACAGAGATTCTGTAAAACCTGCATGGCTGTGGTCGATGGGGCATGCGGCTGCTCTGCTAGGTGTCTGTCTGCAGCCCTTATTCCTTCTGACTGCATTCTGCCATTCTATCGAAGCCTCATTTTAGCAGAATTCACTCAGCCATAGTCGCTGTTACAGGAAGACGTGCTTTTGGAAATGTTTTTGTTTTTCTTATCCAGGACTCCCCTGTCGCCCCTGAGGCACCTCTTGGGGGAGCAGTGGCGAGTTCCCTGGGTGCTGTGAAAGGTTTACTAGCTGGAGGGTGCAGTAAGAGTCCCTGGGTGTTTGGCTCTACATGTGTCGGTGCTTGTTCTCAAGTCTGTGCGGCCTCACTATTCCGTTTGCTGTATCATTTAGCAGAACGCTAGTGGCCCTCTTCTTGGAAAGCCATTGCGTCGGGGCTGGGGGTGTGAGCAGATCCTGTCTGGGCACGTGCAGGTGCTGCTGCGGCAGCGGCGGTTGTGTAAACTGCGTCAGACACAGCAGGCTGCAGAGGATTGGACGCGCTAAGCAGAAGCGCCAGCGGAATTCAGCCTGCAGGTGTGCGACGCTCCTCATCGTATCGTATCGTATCATACCGTGCCGGGCGTGAGCGGCACCAAACCTGTCAGTGTCCTCTAGAGGACATCGGGGTGCTTCTCTAAAACCCGGCCAGGGTTGGGCTGCTTTCAAGGAATAGAACCAATAACGGCTGTAGCGGGCCCCAGTGTGAGCCCTGCCCAGATCAGCGCCCTGTGGCACATTCCCAGCTATGCTCTCAGCCTCCTTCATGTGGCTTCCCATTCCCCTGGAGGGGTGTTATGAATGAGAAGGGCGGGCGCACACAGACCGATGTGGGCCAAGCAGTGGCTTAATGTACTTATCCATGTTTTACTGGAAATTCAAGCAGCACCTGTTTCTTGGGAATGCCCTCCCGCCAGTCTGATGTGCAATGGTTGGAAATTTCACCAGTCTATCTGGGAGAATCGTCATCATTCACAGCCAGGCTGCCCCCAGATAAATGATTTCAGCCACAAATGAAAATTTGCTCTTGTTCTTCCCCCTTTCTCCATGATACCCACTTGAATCCCCCTTTATTACTGCCCGAGGCCCAGCTAGGTTTATCTGTGACCACCTCACAGCACATCTAAAATGGTGGGGGAGTGGGCTTTTTCTAGAATGGCTCCACATCTGGACAGTGTTTCCGGAGCCTCCAGGTTTTAAATGGAGCGTGATGATGGGAGAACCTGGCCTGTACTGGGTGGGGCCAGCAGCTACCTGTGGCGGAAGAAAGGCAAATGGACAGCACCTGTACCCTGAGCAAGGCCCTCTGCAGAAACATATGGAGCATTTTACACACTTAGCAGGTCGTCATCGGACCATCTCTCGTCATCAGGGAGCCAGTCATCCAGCTTATGGATGGAGGGTTTCCCACACCTCCAGAAGAGGCTTGTTGGCCTGCTGAAACATTTTCTCTCTGTCATTTCAGGGGGGTTTAAAAGTCTCAATTTAAGTGGATTGTCGTCAAGTGTGGTAGGGGGAGGTAGAGAGAATGAGTCTGCCCTGGTTTTGGATAATTTAGTCCCTTTTGTGGATATTGTCCAGCTACAGCTGAAGATGAAGATGCTCCATACCGTACACTGGTTGCTCCAGACAGGCATCCTCTAACAGAGTCGTGCGTCCATCAACAGCTGATCTACATATTTTGCAGCTTGAAATGGACCCCGTGCTCCCACCATCGGAGGCGATAAGGACGCAGCTGGTGCCGACGGTGCCGCTGGCAGTGCCTTCTCTGATTTTCATGAATGTTAACAAGACTTCACTGTTTGTTGCCGAGTTGAGATGATGTGTTTGCACAAAGAACCACCCCCCTGTAATTTCCACTGTTCAGAGTGCCTCTGTCTCACTCTCCCAGGGAGCCGTTTGCTTTCGCTCTCTAGCAAGCAGGATGTCACCTTTTCAGTGCAAGGGTGAACCCGAAGGTGCTGGGGTCATTAAATACCTGCCCTATCCATTTGGAAGGACAAGTAAAAGTTCTATACAGATCAGATGCCAAGGCCACAATAGTACTTTAATGTCATGATTGTGTTTATGCTTTTTTTTTTTTAACAGATTTATATAAATTACACAAACATGTACACATGAAACCCATTACAGTGGAGTGGCCAAATGAAAACTGGTTTCTAAAATGCCCACTTAAATATTTTTTTCCCTCATATCCCGTGTATGTTATCTGATACCATAATAATCATAAAGGCAGCATAACTTTTACAGCACAGGCAATCAAAAGTACAATGTCATCTGCTGAGATGTCACTACCCATACCTGCTGACCTCTGAACAGGTGCTATGCAGACAGCCGTACCATACGAGTCCATTGCCTTCAGCCCAGCGACTGACAAAAGACAAACGAAAGACAAAATGCAAACAGACCTTACATCTCGAACAGATAAGTCAATAAAACATAATCCCAAGAATATCGTTCTGCTTGTCTCTGTATGGAGACGAAAACTCCAATGGAAACTGCGCATGTGGGTGAGATGTATATATTACATTGTTGGGACATTTGATGAAAACCTGTTACTTTTACCTTGTAGAGACATTTTCTTTGGTCCCTAAAAGGGGAAACTCTGTTTTATAAAAATCTATGACTGCAATCAAAACTGCCAAAAGTCTTTCATTCTGTTTGACTACTTATGGTTAAGGTCAGGGCTGGGTTAAGGTTGTCATAGTTGGGTAGTTGGGATTAGCATTTTCTCCCATACAAATGAATGGACGGTCCCTAGAAATGTATGTAGCATGTGTCTGTGTATATTTCTGCACCCACAACTAACTGAAAGATGTGTTAATGGTGTAACAGTCCTTAGTTTACCGGCCTCAGCCTGTGGTCAGTGGTTCTCGAAGCGGCAGTGAACAAAGGGACCTGGTGTATCAACAAGCGACAGCTGCTGAAACAGATGAGGTTTCAGTATCCCCCCCCCACCCCCCCCCCAATGTCTGCTGCCCTGGCAATTCCATGCGACAGAAAGCCAGCTTCCATCAAGTGGTTGCATCATCCACTGCTGTTAGCACATCGCGTCGATTCTGCCCCATGTGAAACATGGTTGGTTCCTGGCTGGGTGCCAGGATTTTGCTGGCGGGGGGGGGGGGGGTGGTGGTGGTGGTGCTTCCTCCACAATCTCCTGCAAAGTTAAACATCTGTTGACTTTTCCTATGCATCTGTTTTGTGGCTGAAACCTTATTTCATACCATATGACTTTGTGCATCACTGTTTGTTTTCGTTCGTTTTTGTCCGGCAGCCAGAGCGCGGAACTCCGCGTAATGCGATTTTTCTGCCGAGAGCTGGATTTTCTATTTCAGCTCTGGATATATCATTTTTAACTCTGAAGTATCTCTACTGTCTTGAAATGCTTCTGCCGAAATTACTATCTGGGAATCCGTATGAAAAAAGGGAGATTTTAACATGCGATGTTCAGTCTCATAGAAAAAAATGAGATTTTAGACTTGGGGATTTCATTAGAAGAGGTCAGAAGCTGTCGGGGGTTTTACAGTCATTTCAGCTCACGATTAAGAGATGATGTGAGACCTCCAGCACGCTGTAGAGATCTGTTTTTTAGATCCGCCTAAGCCTCGCATGAGACCTGCATGATTTCTCACACGAACGAAATGAGGAGTGAGTCAAAGCTGCAAGTCCTGTCTTCTGTGTGGTTGTTATCTTGTTTTCATCCAGGAGAGATGGAGCAAAAACCCTAGAGATCATTACCATTCTTCCGGCTAAGCTGTGTGAGTCCGTGTGGGAGTTCTCCCAGTCCCTTAACTCAGTGGTGCCCTTCTATGTTTATTTTCTCAGCATCCCCACCTATTTTATTTTATTTTTATGGGCTGAGGTATTTTTGATTTCCTCTAACAAGGCCCACAGCTGGCCGGCTGGCTTCCTCGATGGCGCCGCTTCGCGCTGGTTTTCTTTGCGCTCTCAGGACACGGGGCATTTGCAGGGGGAGCCCTGGGCACACCTCCCGCCGTGGGCAGGCGGGCGGCCCTCATGCACCTTTCAGGTGTGTAGGAGGCCTCCGTACAAACAGAAGCATACAGGCACCCTGCCGACTGTAATTTGTGGCTATGATTAAATTTCATGGAAAGCCGCAGCGGCGAGTCCCTCGTGATTATAGCTGTGATCCAAACCGCCACAGAGTGCTCGTCCTCCGACGGTCCTCCCCCGTGCCGTTTGAAAGCTTCCCATAATTCTCGGATTGTGCCACGGCAACCGAGTTTACACCCCCTCACTGTCTCCCTGGCTCGAAACTCAGAGTTTAGCTTTTGCGGAGAATCAGGCAGCCCACAGGATTGTGTGGTGTGTGTGTGGGGGGGGGGATCCTCTGTGGTTCTGGCAGATCTAGAAGCAGCCGGACGGCTTGGCAGTGAGACGCGCCACATTCTTGCCTCCACATTGAGGCGCTGCTGTCCACTGGGCAGACCTGATTCTGTTTGGACTGTAATTGGTGTTCAGCAGGGTCACCTCGCATACCCTCCCCGATTTTTTTTTTTTATTTATTTATTTTTTTGTTTGTTTTGTTTTATTCTGGGCTTGGGCAGTATCTGATTTTTCCTTCTGCTATACCTTCCATATATACTGCCGTATGCAAAGTATACACCCCCCCACCCCAATAATAGTTGCCTTTGAAAATCCCTGCCCTCCAAGATTACTGCAAATATACCCAAAGTACTGTTGTATACCGTATTACATTAATACGCAGGATGACCTTGTGATTTGTGGGCCTCTGGGGCTCTTTAAACAACATTCCTCTGGAGGGCGCTGTGCTGTTTCAGAGTCTCTCTGACAGAGGAGTGTTGTACATGTTAAACAGGCCTTAAAAGGTTTTGTCTGCGTCAGCACCAGTGGCCCCACATGGCACCGTCTATGTGACCTGCCTGGCATTCCCACGCCTTGTCTGCTCCATGTGACCCTGCCGATCGGCCCCTGGCGCAGCCGCAGGGCCGTGCGATGGCCGACCTAACCTCAGGCAGGTGGGTTGTGGTTGCCAATAACACCCTATAGCAATGAAGCTCTCTGCCCCGGCACCTTTCTGACTCTCCTCCTCCATTTATTCCCTCACTCACTGTCATTCTCTGTGCTGGTGCCTGTCTGAGACTCTCCTCCTCTTATTCCCCCTCTCTCTGATCCCATGTACCTGTCTGACTCTCTCCTCTCCTTATTCCCTCCTTCTCTGAGCCCTGATTCCTGTCTGACTCTCTCCTCCTCCTCTTATTCCCTCTCTCTTTCAGCCCTGGTACCTGTCTGACTCTCTCCTCCTCCTATTCCCTCCTTCTCCCGATGCATCACAGTCAATTCACTAATCTCATTACGCAAGAGATGGGCAGCTGATATTTGGAGTCCACGCTGAGCAGCAAATGACTTCACGCTGCCGGCAGTTGACTGCAGGGATGCCTTGGGGGGAGTGGGGCAGTTCGGGGGGGTGGGGGGGGAGTTCTCCAGAGTCGTTCTTTGCTCATTGGGGTGCAGTGGTCCACTGCGCTGGCTGTTCCAGCCCTATTGTCACCAACTTATGGTTATTTCAGCTCGGTAGCCTCTCCCCCGATTTGATACTGAGAGATACGGCTTCACCTGCAGCCAGCTGTTCCATCCTGTCGCCTCTGTAATTGGCTAGCGCTTCTGTATTAGCCCTCATCAGCTCATGTGCCATTTACAGCAACTTAATGTTTCCATCTGGCCCCTTTACATCTCTGCATGATGGCCTCTGTCTCGATCATCAGTGGCACAGCATCTTTACCCATGTGCTCCTGTAGGGGGCACTATTGGGACCCCCCCCAAGCCCCCTTTCTGCTGTAATTCTGGGTCCTGTGAAGGACACTCCTCACTAAACACTGTTTATCCCTTTTTTCAGCTTGATTTAACTTTTCTGCAATAAGCTTCCAATCCAAATAAAAGCCAAGAAGGGGAATATAATCCCTGTTGGTGGGGGAGGGGAGAGGAGGCGATAACATTGCTGAAATCTGTTCCATTTTTCACCATTTGCTTGATTTTGATGCACTACGTGAGTTTCCCTTAAAGTTTACTAACATGCAGACCTGGGTAAGGGTTAAGGTTGTCATTGCGATCAGTGCAACCCTGTCCTGTACGCCTGGTGATAGTGTGTGTGTGTGCGTGCTGCACAATGCTGTGAGATACACGGTGGCTGCCGGTGTGTGTGTGTCCCTGTGTCTCACACTGAAATCGGGTTAATGCTGCTCCTCCATTCCCGAGGGAGGCTGCCGCTCGCAGAAGTTTTAACTTCAGTCTGATCTGCACACCTGACACCTGCTGGGAATGTGCGGGGCGGGAGAGTCCTGCATCAGATGTGAAATGTGTAATACCAAAAAAAACCAAAGGTCACTGACAGCTGCCCCATAGTTGATCTAAGACAGACAGGAGTGTTTTATTTCTCTCTCAGCCTGCTGCCCCTCTGCCTCCTGCACTCCTATTTGCGCCGAGCACCTGGCCCCGCCCTCCACGCAATTACCTTCCACCCAATTAGTGTCTTTCTAATAAGGGTCGCGCTGCTTCCACTCCTTCCATGTGGTCTTCCTGTTGTGACGCCTCAATGAGAATCGCCGCTTCTTCATCGTGGGTTTAAATGTCTCCTTATGACTCTGCAGCCTCGCACTTTTTGCCCACAATTGGAAGGTCATGGGTTCTAATCCCATGGCAGGCAGAGTAACATCACCATTGGACTCAAGAACAAGGTCCTTAATCCCAAACTGCTCCAGGGACACTCGCTGACCTTGCTTTGGACAAAAGCCTCTGCTAAATAACTAAAATGAATAAGTCTGCGGTAAAATGGTTCTGTTTTGTTATGGAAAATTAATGTGTGTTTTTTTTTGTGCCCCCTCCCTGCAGATGATGAAGTTCGCCTGGGAGAAATATAAGCAGTTTGCCTGGGGCTCCAATGAGCTCCGGCCTGTGTCCAAACAGAGCCACTCCAGCAATCTGTTTGGTGAGTACCTCCCGTGCCCTGCCTCTGGGGGGCGTCGCTAGTTGTGTGCTGGTTGGATTGGCTCGATGGCTGCGGTCCACCGTCTTTGGCTGCGTCCTGGTGGTGCTCTGGCATGTTCAGGCACAGGAGCTGCTCTCCTAAACAGGGGGTGGGGGGAGGCTGGCACGTTGGTTTGTCCTGCCGTCAATCCTGAGTTGGCACTCGGCGATCGTCTTGTCGCATTTCACTGTGCCAACACTGACGCTGCAAAGAGGCAGCCCAGGTCCAGCTGCCGAAGGCCGTGTTCCTCAGGACGGCTGTGAAGGAACCGGAAATGTCCAGGTCCAGCTGCCGAAGGCCGTGTTCCTCAGGACGGCTGTGAAGGAACCGGAAATGTCCAGGTCCAGCTGCCGAAGGCCGTGTCCCTCAGGACGGCTGTGAAGGAACCGGAAATAAGTGTCATTTCCAGAACCTCGGTGCTGCACGGCACGTCTTTAATCAGCTTTTTTTTTGTTGCGTGTGTGTTTCCTGGCAAACGATAAATCCTCTAGACATCAGCAGTGTGTAATTATGGTATTGCATGATTTGCCTTATTAGCATAAATGACTAATTTCGTACCCTAATTGCCTTTTGACGGAATGCCGTGCTGACGTTTGTCAGGCCGGACAGTCTGGCTAAAAGCGGTTCCGTTCCAAAATGTTCTGCTTATCATGAAGTCCCTTTTATGTGCTTGGAGTTCCTGATTGAGAGGAAAGGGGCAGGCTGGCTCTCGGGAGTCTGGCTAATTGCATCCCGTTAAGGGTAACTCCACACTCAGGTGTGTGATAAAGATGGCTTATTGACTTTTAGGGAGGGTGGAGGGGTAGTTATCCTGGCTTCATCCAGTCCCTGTTGGATCTGTGATCGACTAATCCCAAACAGTGTGGGTCACACGGTCGACTCTGCGGTGGTGTTACTGTTAGCTGGAAGGCTGGTTTTGTATTTCTCCAATAGTCCTGCCTTAGAGAAAGGTGCACCCTCCTAGTTCTTGGTTTATGTCCTGAGTGCTCCTGTGACCCAATGTCAGTGCTCAGCTTCTGAGCAGAATGAGGATTCATGACGGATTGGGTGCTATTATTGCATTACAGCAGCACACCCAAAATTCCTCAGTATACCGCATTTCAAAATCTTGGTCGCTTATCAGATTTTAGCTACTGGATTTCGTAATACTGCGATATTGTTGATTTTGAAAACACTGTCAAAATGCTGTATACCTCTGTATAATAGTCTGAACGGTAGGAAAAATTAGATACGTGACCTTGCTTTGTCAGATGCCTTAATTTACCCGAAGGAGTTAGAGCAGCCTGTGCCAACGTTTACATCTGTCTTCATACCTCTTGATGAGTAACTGCAATAAATTGCCCCCCCCCCCTCTAGAGGACAGGTCTGAGGAGGGATCGCCGACCCCAGGCTGCCAGACGGCCACCAGTTAATGGTCCAGGCTCTGCATCATGCACGCCGCTGAATTTGATATTTACCTCGCAAGATGTCTTGCATTTTATTCTTTGCATGCTTTTAAGTTTGTTTACTTTGTACTAATTGAGTTACGACTGTTTGGACAGATGTGAGCCCCTTCTCCACGCTCCACAGATGGGGATGTGTTCAATGGCGACACCCTGCAGGGCGCCATCAAAGACACTCTGGTCTCAAACGGGGGCCCGGCTGGCGTTCTCCCTCCCTCCCTGCGGTAAACACCGAGGCCCGGTTTGCACCCCAGCAGGAAGGCGATGCTTCCCTTTATACGCCTGTTTCAGTGTCTCTGCAAAAGCTGGGCAGGCCCAGACAGACCCGGCAGGGGTGTGATTCCCGTTTTGCTAAAGGCCGGTTTGAAAAGCATGTGGCCAGGAAGTAGCTGGCCGCCTCAAGAAAGCAAGGAGCAGCTGAGGGCCCGCACCTGCGGCTCATTTAGCCGAATGTTCAGCTACTTGAGATCTGCCAGTCATGTGACATGAATTGATGGCCAGTGACTGGCTCGCGGTTTGCCTGTCATAAGTGACAGGGTGGCTGCATTGTGGGAATTCTGCAGAAACATGTGTGTAGATGGCATTCAGTACCAGGTGCTGAAATACTAGGAAGACACTGAATTGTCTGGGGAAACTGTTTTGTTTGCGAATATTGTGTATATTGTGTGCCATGAGTTATGAACAGGCGGATTGAAATCGGGTACCACTCAGCCTTTGCTTTTTATGGATAACATAAATATCACATCTCGGAATGTCTTCTCTGAAATGGATTTTTTTATTTTTTGCTGAGAAATGGCATGGTACAGTGTTTTCACCTCTGCTGTGCAGTTTTTCTCTATTGAAAGCTTTTGGTATCTTGGTCAGTAGCAGGCGGTGTACTGTAGGAAGCTGCTTCAGTGGCACTTAGACTGAAAGGCTAAGGCCTGCTGTCCTGACCAGTAAGGCCCAGCGCAATTAATTGGCTGCATGAATGTTTGTAGCTTGGGTTACTTGTAAATATCTATGGCGTTTTTATCATAAGTGGTCGAATGTTGTGGAGCCTCCATGACTGTCCAGCAGAGCAGCTGGTGGTTGGATTGGACCCCTGAGGTTGGATTGGACCCTTGGGGTTCGATTTGGAATCTGACTCCCCTCCAGTTAGAACCTGGTGAACAGCCCCATCTCTGTAGGTTCAGCTGCCTTGGGGTCCCTCCCCATATCAGGAACCGTAATTTCTTTATCATCTATTACAATGGGCCTTCCTCCTAGAACTGGCCAAACCTCCTGTCCTTCACCTGTTCTGAGCCCTTTCTAATGATCACTCATTCCCCCCTGGGGCGTGCCGATGAGCCACACATTGTTTATGGCTTTCCTTCCCCCACCCCGCTACCGTGAAGTGACAGTGAGGGATGTCTCGGGAAGCGGATTTGACTAATGGAATTGCAGGGATGGAACCTGAGCGACTTTGACAGACCAGCTCTCATTACCGGCCTGATTTATTTGATTTGCGTTGTCATGGTGCAGACACAAATTTAAAAGGTACCTTTAGGGTTTTAGGCTGCACCTCTGTCACTGAACAATATCTGCGCTCATTTGCTCTCCTGTCTTTTTTTGTAGTAATTGTACATGTTTATGATTGACCCCTCCAGATCTGAGTGATCCGGCAAGCCCAGATATTCCGTCTTTCTGTCAGCTATTTTTGTTGAAGGGAAAAGACTGAAACATCCGTTGTAGCACTGTAATAATCTGTACGGAAAGTATATAATGAAATAACGCTTTGTCCAGATGGCGTTTGAGTCATTTGCACTGTTTCCGCTCGTTCTTGGTGCTGTCAGCATGCGGCACTAGGGCTGGAGCCGGAATCTTTAAGCCCCCCCGTTAACATATAACGCAAGTGTGGATCTCTATGCCGACGGATCATCCCACTAATGATCCCTGCGACCAGTGGGGGGCCCGTCAACTCGAGGCCGAGTCGCGTTTGTCACGCAGCCGGACCAATTTCGCAGCCAATTACCACTCAATACCTTTTAACGACATCGGTGGGTCGAAATCCAGAGTGGTCAGGGTGTAGGGTGGGGGGGCGCATGAAGCTGTTTCCTAGCGACCTTTTCAAGTGAATCTTCTGGTGTCTGTGCTCTGCTGAAATGCCCCGTTAGGGACCCGGCAGCCTGATGTGCTTGTTGCATGCCCTGTGCCTCTCGCTGCTCTTATTAATTAGTCTAAGTGTGATCTATGGTGCTGAGCACTTCTCGGTGATTCTGGAGGTCAGTCCGGAATCAAAGGCAGTGCTTCATTACCATTCAGGGGGATTGGCTTTAAATTACAAACCCCCACCTCCCCCACTAATGATCAGTGAAGTCTGATTGTCCAGGCACAACGTCACGCTCCGATTTTAAACACTCAATGTTCAGGTAACAGAGGTCAGATTTGGGTCACGGGACCGGCATGTCACCTGTGTATCTATATTGTTGGTGTAGTCCTAGAAGACCTTCAACCATTGACCTTCAACCCCCGACCTGTAGCGAATGTGAGGAATGTTGCCGGTGCTTGCAGTGTGATGGAAACAACTTGTCAAGGCCCCTCTCTGGCGATACGAGAAATGTGTCCAGAGGGACTGTTAATTCATTTCACACTTCAGTGGAAGTGGGTTAGATTTTTCTGCAGCCGGGCCGAAAGCTCTGCATTCATATCGGTCATTAAGGATGCATTTCCCCTTGAAGCTCAGATGCCACCCAAAGCCTTGGAATCAAACAGTTGGGCCCCCTGAAAACGGGGGTGATTTACAGCATGCGAACAAAACTCGTCGTGGGCCATGGGGGTCCTGGCAGCTGGGGGTGGGTAGAGTGAGTGGGAGGGGCACCCCAAATGCACTGCAGGTAAGGGAGATGTTACCTCAGCAGCTGCAGATGCACATATTCACATCGCAAGTGTTTTTGATCGATACTTGATTATCCCCATGTTCCCAGGGTTTGACGCCTTGGGCAGGGGGGGGGTCTTCTTCTGTTCGCTTCGAACCGCCGTGATAAAAGCCAGACCACAGCATCCTGAACAGGCGGCCAAAGAAGGAAGCGATGTCCCGTCTGTTTCGTCCAGACGGCTCAATCGTTAGGAGTGCGAACACCCCCAACGCCCCCCCGAAGCTAATTTGGATGGCAGCTGCCCCCACCTATGCGTGACGCTCGAGCAGAGGCAGGGCTCAGAGGGGGTGTAGAGCCACTGCCGGGATTCACACAGTTTAATGGCCCGGTGCTGTGAGCCGCACGCTGACAGCTTATGACAGGAGGCTGGGAGTTTGTAGAACGCCCTATAAATAATTCAGCGGACTGTGTTTTTAAAGCCAGTGCTGGCTGCGGTGCCGTCGGTGTTCAGGGCGCAGGACGGGGCCGTCCTGTAGCTCTGTACCCATGCATGGCCCGGGGGGGGGGGGGGTGCAGGGGTGCATGTCTTTAATCTTTGTGTTTTTGCATACTTAATTTGCTTGTCAAACTCTCTCATCCCGAGATGCAAATAGAAAATGGCCGCTGTCTTTATCGGCTGGGAGAAGTTGCCAGAGCAGTGTGGTCGACGAGCCGTGTGCTGCCCCGCTCTGCTGTGGACTCATCCGGCCTGGCGGCGACCTCATCGCCATCCTCCCCCATGAGCTCCCGGGCTGAGCGTCCGCCCCGGTCTCTGTCAGAGGGCGCCCTCTAGGTTTCCGCCATCTGCTTGTCCTGCTTGGCAGCAGTGAGCTCAGCTCCGTGATTCATCTGGCAGCATCGCCTCGTCCGTGCTCCATGTGTCAGGCTTTGACGGGGTGATCCCTCAGCGGTGAGAGGGAGGGCACCGTGTGTGTGTGTCTGTTTACGCATTCATGCGTGTTCAGCATTCTTCTTGCCCCGCGCTTGTCTTTTCACTGGCTTTCCATCTATCCAGCTTTTAGCCTCATATCTTGGTCAGGATCCCTGGTGGGGGGGGGGGGACAGACCCAGGCAGCATAGGGCTGGAGGCTGTGTGTCCTACCCTGGCCGGTACATGTTCCTGTTTATGTCTGCAAGTGGACGAGAGCTTTCTGGAAATCGGGTTGTTGTTTTAATTTGCTTCCCTTGATTTGATGGCACACTTGCGAAAATCTGCTGCACCATATAAAATGCAATTAGCTGAGTGGGCGATGCAGTACGGTGATGCAGGGAAGGGGGCGCCAGCGAGGCCACTGTCCTTTTCATTAACACCTAGCTCCTCGCCAGGTTGTGACTGCTGATTGATGGACCCTGAGCGCCCTTCCTTCACCCTCCTCTCCTCCCCTCCCACGCCAATGTCAACAGCACTGCCTCTGAATAATCCTTCCATATTCCACCTTTCATCTTGCTCTCTCCCCAAATCCTTCACCCGTACCCGTGGCGCAGTGAGGTGGAGTTGCCAAGAAGGACGTGGCTCTGGCCTGGATCCATGGCAGCGTCCCGTCATGCTCAGGTAGCGAGGGCTCTGATTTAGCGCAGCGCGCTCCACACTGCTCTTGCTGGTGGATACAACTTTCGGCCTGTTGTCCTGCGACATGCACATGAGCCCCCGTGGGATTGGGGGGGGGGGGGGCCTGTTTTGCTTACCGGCTGCCATGAGGAACGGTGGATTGGGGAGTAAACAAGGACAACGGTCTGGTCATAAAGAAGCAATCCCTCATCGGCCTTCCTGCAGTTAGGAGGTTAGGGGGCACCTTTCAGCCCGAATGGCTGCCTAATGGCTCACGCAACACGTTTCTGCTCTAGCGGGCACTGGAGAGAGCCACTGGCTGCCAGCGAAGCCCTCGTCCGGGGTCGTACACAGTACCTGCCGCGCTGTGCCCATTTACATTTACATACTTGGCAGATCCTTCTGTTCAAAGCGACGTACGAGTGACGTCAACTAGGCGTAAGTGCAGCTAGGCTGAGCTTCCAGTGAGTGCACAGGTACAAGTGTGAGCAGCACTGGAGCAGCAGTGATGTGAAAACCTTACAACTACACATAAATATTAGCAAGGTGAGAAGCTAATAACTCTCCCCTGAACTTCAGCACAGTGCTTCAGTGGCATCACGGCTCCGTCAGGGTTCTTGCCTTGGAGGAACCTGTACTCCATGTCTTACTGAAACATTTCAAAATGTCATCTCGGATCTATTCTCCCAAAACAGGCATGAGTATGTTGGTTACTTCCCCCACGCACACACAAAACTAACAGTAGTACTGTCAGAGTAATGAGCTGCATAATATTTATTTATTTATTTTAATATTTATAATATGAAAGAGTTGGCAAGGTGGTGCAGTCGTTATTGCTGCTGCCTCACACCTCTGGGTTCAAGTCTCCAGTGTAAAGAGGTGCTGGGGGTGGGGTTGCATGTTGTTGTTGGGTCCCTCTGTTTGTGCAGATTGCCTCTGGGTTTCCCTGCTTTCCTTCTGCAGTGCCTTTGCCTGTGAGGGTCTTGTACTCTTTGCTATCGGAATCACCATGACCACTTGACAAAGCAGAGCCTGCCAGAGGTCATTGTGCTTTGACTGTGGAGTGCTGTGTCCCTAGAGGAGCCATCGAGCCTCTTTGGTCGTCTGTGAGGAGCAAGTGAACATCTATATATTTTATCATTGATGCAAGTGGAGGAGCGTTTGCCCTGAGGTGCTGTCAGTGCAGTCCCTGCAGAAGGCCTGGGAACCTGTGGCCCTGGGCCTGGGGGCTCGGCCTCTGGCCCTTGGGTGTCACCTAAGGCGGGGCAGAGAACCCACTGCCACCAGCCTCACTGAGACAAACCATGAGAATAAGCTCCTGTGTATCTCTGTATGCCATTTCCGAAATCTTAATATATGCACATTAGTTTCTCCTGGTTTCTCTCTTCCCAGCACAATAAGGGAAATCAGTGAGACGTCAATTGCAGGAAATGTTGTGAAAATAAATTCTGAATAGAAATTTTGGGCTTTAGTAACTCAGAGGCAGAAAGCCAAAGGGCGGTAATCATGCCTTTGTGGGATTGAAATCGGCTGGATCTCACTTTCGTATTCATGAGTACCCGCACCTGTTTTATTGCTTGAATATTTAAAGTCAGAAATGGTATAAACACACATTTTGGACATCAGGACCCATAACACTCATGCACTCCTTGAGCTGAGCTTGCCTGGGCTTGCAGTCTGACTGTATAACTTTAAGTTAGTCCAGTTCCTTCCCACTATGCCTCGTCCTGCTTTCTCATCCTTGCTATTGCAGAGCAGGTGCCTCATGGTCCCCTTCCTGTTGTCCTGGTCTATTGATCCAAGAAAAATAACCGGTAAAATAAAAAATAAACGGGAACAAAACCAAGGTCAGACTGACAGTTATTCCCGCCCAATAAGTGACAGCCTGAAGATGCTTTTTGATCTATAGGCTCGGATAGTTCTCCTTTAGACCTTGCCCTCTTGTGCTGTTTCATGCCACATATTTGCTCATTTCCTGCAAGAGGATGCAAAAAAAAATGCAGTGTTATGCCAACCTTGTGCTCAGAACTTCCTTGAAATGAGGACCTTGAGCTAAAAAGGAGGAAGCAGGGGGAGAAGCTAAGCCTTTCATACTGGCTTTATTTTAGGTATCATTACCGCTAAAAGCCCTTCAGCATTTTGACGGGGTTCCTTGGCCTCTTTGGGGTTTTGTAAGCCTCGTTTGAACATATGATATTAAACTGCAGGCCTATAAATGCTCAGGGTGAGTTGGCAAGCCCCGGCTCTTTGCTAAGTGTCTGGCAGTCGCCTCAGACTGTCATAATTAACGTATGAACAGCAGTAGGGTCCTCCTGTTGGCTGCAGTCATGCCGGATGAGAAGTTCTCATGGCCTGTGAACGCCATCTGCCCAGTAAGGTGCTCTTATTTCGCACGCACCTCCAGGCTGCTGCGGTCCTGTCGGTGGGGGCTCGTTCGCGCCTTTGAGTAACGGGTCCCAGGACAACTTAATTAACCAGCCAGAGGCGATAGGGATTTGCAGCTCGGGCCGGGGCTCCGTGACAAACAAAGTGTCGTCAAGACGACGGCTCATGGTTCCACCATCAATTCGGTACATCTACCAGTGTTTCTTTATTTTTTATATAGTGTGTGTGTGTGTGTGTGTGTGTGTGTGTGTGTGTGTGTGTGTGAATTTATACATTTATAGAGTCGGAGCTGGGTGTGTTCAGTAGTGCGATGGAAACTAGGCAATGGCACGGATACCCTAGACTTTAATTCTCGGAACTGGGGCACAGCTTGTGAGCGCGCTGTCGTAGCAAGCTGTAACGAGATTATAAGAGTCTTCATGAATATTAAGAGGAAGGTGTCCCCATCCGTTATGCCTGTGCGCTCTTTTATTTCTCCTCCTGAGGGATGAATAATCCATTCCGAAATCGGAAGCATATAACTTTACCGTATCAGGATGATGTACAAGCTCAGCCGACGCCATTCATTCCAGTAAAACTGCCGCAAAAAGCCCAGCGTGTACAGATGGTGACTGCCCTTTCCACTGTTTACATTCATTCTTCTCCCCCCCCCTTCAGTTTAATTTATTGGAAAGCTTTTAGCCTAATTAAAAAGGAGTGTCTTTCGTTGCTGGACCGGAGGAGCTCACATCTATTGTTTGCCTCAGGATGGACGTAATGTGATCTGGAACGATCGTGTCGATATGCGGCAGTCACACACCAGGCTGTCTCGGTGCCCCCTGCTGGTGGGAAGGAGCTGGTGCTTCGTTAGCAGAAGCTGGTCTTGGGGCTTCCTGTTGGACAAATGTCAGGACTAACATTAGAGGACTCGGAACAGTCTGCATCTGATTGCCAAGTGTCTTTATCTGAAGTGACGGCAGCCTGCCCAGATGCCATATGCTTGGCTTGTGTGTTTATTTTTTCTCTCCCAGTTTCTTTCCTTCACGAATGCGCCTCCCTAGTTTGTTTGTTTGTTTGTAGTTGGTTTCTTGTTGTGGTGGTTGACTGTTGGTGTTGTTGGTTGTGGGTGTGGTTGGTGGTTGTGTCGTTCCCTCCACCATCTCACAGATCCCTCACAGTATTGTTTCCATTCCCTCTCGCCCTTCCTTTTCAGGAAACATCCAGGGAGCGACCATCGTGGATGCCCTCGACACGCTGTACATCTTGGAGATGTACCGGGAATTTGAGGAAGCTACAGAGTGGGTTGAGAAGAACCTGGACTTCAATGTGGTGAGAGCAGACTCCCCTTTGGCACGCCCTCGCTTTCGGTGGGGGGGGCGTTTGGGGCTTCCATGTCAGAGGCTTATTACTGTGGGCTGCTTCTGCCATCCTGGGTGACTTTGACGGTTTTTCCCTCCTTTTTGCTGACTCAGAGTAATCATATGGATCACAGAATTTGGGAGAAGCTGGCACCCCTACGACAGACCGCAGAGGGCCTTCTGATCGGCCAAAACGGCCCAAACCCCCCCACACCTAGTATCAGATATCAGATGGAACTTTTGTAGAGCCACCTCCCCCCGAGGCTCTCACCCTGTCAGACCAAGGCTGTGCTTCTTCCTGGGTAGATGTCTTTGCGTTATCTGATTACAGCCCACTCTGCCCGCCGGGACCTCTGTGTCAGTCACACACTCGTGTCTTTGAGTGCGGTTTGCAGTCAGATTCCATGTTTAAGAGCAGTGCAGTGCAGGGGCTCACCAACCCCCGCCCCCACCCCCCCCCCCCCCCCCCGTCCCAAAATGAGCTGCTTGTTGGTCCTCTTCGCTGTGTTTTCCTCAGTCATGCTCACTTTCTCAGATCTTATTTATATATTTATTGCCTCATTCCATCTGAGGTATTCTATTCACATTTTATTCCTTTGATTTCACTCCGTCGTTCATTTCCTTCATCCGTCGGCGGAAGATCTGGTCGGCCACATTCGCAGTCTTCCATACGCTAACCCGTGCCCATTGTATCAACGGCGCCCTGCAGTTAAAAGGCGGGAGCTCACAGGTGTCCCCCCCCCCCCCCCCCCCCCGCCACCCTGATGGAAGCTTGGAATGCACAAAAAGGGGAGGGAAAAATCTTAAGAATTGTTGCGTCACCATGCGAGGGATTATTGACAGAGCGCCTTGTCTGACACGTGCAATTTGCCATGGTGGAGGCTTTCAGGACGGCACAGAATTTCCACAAAGGACAGGAAATGGCTTCATACTTCATGATGGTAGCCAGCGAGCCAAAAGGAGACACACGACATCCTTTCATCTTCAGTTTTTTTTTTCTTTACTCTGCCTGCAATTGTGCGGGGTCGCTCATTATGAATTCTCAGAAGAGAGCACTCTCGTTAAGAAGCGTTAAGTTCTCGTCCGCCCTCACACTCCTCTATGAGGGGAGGAAAATATTAATGATCAGATGCTTTAATGAACAGAATTAACAGACTTTTAATTGAAAGGCTTTCCCTCACTGCCCTCCAGCAATTTCGACAAGAAAGGAGCACGAAAAAGCCCACATGAGCCCCGCATTAAAATTCAGTCGGTCTTCTTAATACGGAGTCTTTTAATCTGAAAGTAAATGTAACCTTCCTCTTTTCCCTCTCAGAGCTGTGTTAACATGAAAGAGACAACCTCTGTTTTCCCCTCCTTTGACCTCTATGCCCCAGCAGAAGCTTTGCAAGGCCTGGAAATGGCGGGCTCTTATCTAAGATGCTGTACTTTCTGCCTGGATTGGAGGTGCGTTCTGGGAATACGGAGAGAAGGTATTAATTACCACCACGTCAGTAACGATATGCCAATTACCAGCCTTAAAGCTGACTGAGATCTCTTTGCCGGGATGGCTGTCGAGAGCTAACGCGGCCCAGATGGATGCCGGTGTGACTTTAAATGGGACGGCCCATCGATCGGGGTGAATTGCCAGTGGGAGTGCTTTACCAATTAACCTGTGTTTCATTCGCCCCTGGGAACCTCAATGGAGTGGCCCCATTTTTGTCTCTGTTGTTAGCGAAGCCAGTGGATTTATTCTTTAGGAGGGGGGTGGTAGCCTTCGAGGGTGTCCAGTTAACATTAACCTGATAATTAGCTGACTGTTGAAGCAGGGGGGTTTCCCTGAACATTTCTCCCTCTCCCCTGCTGAAACTGACAGGAGGTGAAAGATGAAGTAGAACCTTCTTTATGTTTGCTTTGACATTAACTAAGCTCAGCAAAGAGCAACGCTTCTGGAGTGGACTCCAGATGCATACTGAAGGAGATGCGCGCTGTTCGCTGGGGTATGGCCTGGCTTAGCGTGCTGACGTGTCTGTCTGTCCCACAGAACGCATTAAGGATACAGGACAGAGTGTCAGGTCTTTCCAACTCGACTGTTTGAGGCAGGACTGCTGCGGTACAAAACACACACACTCACAAGGGTGTCCCTCCCCTCTAAAAAGAAAAGTAGGAATCCATCATCCTTCATTATTATCACTACTGGAACCACCCCATAAAGTTTTGGAATTTTTATCAAACATTAATTTAAAGAGTCTTATGTAAATCCTATTTTTGTTGATCTATTTCCTGTTTTAAATGTCTTGTTGTAAATTATTAATTTGTTTTGCCTTATTGCTAAGATATAGCCCAGCGGACGCGTAATTTTTCTGTAGGAACTCACCAAAAATATGACGCATCTGGTGATGAAGACACTTAATGTTCTTAAATGTTCTGGGGCTCTGTGTGCTTGTAGGCACTCCTGGGATTGGGACAGGTCACATCTCTGTCTGGAGGTTCTAATGGAAAGATGTTAGTGACATCTTGGTATATTCAGTGGAGGTTTTAGACTGTTCCCTGGAATTCCCCAAGGACTATTAGCTTGGGTGGTTAGATCATGCCTGAAAATGTACCGCCTTCAACTCTCTAGTGCCCCCTTTCTTCAGGGGCTGGTATGCAACATCCACTCCACCATGGTATACCCTAGACATGATGGTGTGCCTCCAATTCTCCCTCACGGTTTAATTTAGGTGGCAGCTGACCAATGAAGAGAACTGACTTCTGAGCCTGGATCTTATGGGATGAACACGAACTAAGCTCTCTGCTCAGTTGTCTGTCATGCCAATCAAGGGAAACTCCAACCCCAGCAGCCGGTTTCCCATCCTGTTAGATCGGCAGACGATCCCTGACACGTTCAAGAAGGTGTCTCTAAAATGGCATCAAACTGTAGATACTCCTGCTGACAGCAGCTCCTATGGGGAAACCAAAGCCATGAAGCACTATCGTCATCTAAGTGTCTGCTGTCTGCTACGATGATGCTATCTTCACCCATGTTTGTGACGGATGTTCTCCATGGGAGCTAGGTAATACCATACCTCCCAAATTCTGGAGGAAAGGCTTAGAATACAGAACAGTTGCAGGGTAACTGGGATGTGTCCGTAACTAGCGTCAGACCTGGGCTTATGTGCTTGGACATCTTGGTCCAGTAGTCTGGAAAGCAGCAGTGAATCTATCCTTTTAAAACTGAGCCTACCTTGTAACCAGCTTAAAGGTCTGTAATTAATTTCTGCACCACTGCAGTCGTGATCCCGGAGGTATGGTGTGACTCATGTTGCCCAGTCATGCAGGACCCCATGTGTGTTTGTTAGTGTTTTTGTTTGTGTGTGTTTGGGGAGATCCCGGTTATGATATACTTTTTTTTTTTTTTTGTGACCTCCTGGAAAGGGCCGGTACACACCATCCTTTGGCCGCATCCCCACAAGAGCTGTTCCAGGAGCAGAGCGTTCCGGAAAAATCGGAAAGCATATTTGAAAGAAAATTACTATTTTAAGTAGACTGCTTGCCTACGCTGTCTCCAAGGCTTGGCTGATAAGGTTAATGGGCAATAACTTTTATTATGAACTTAAATACAGTTGGTAACAAATGTAAAAGTAATTTTAACTGTGGCCCACTGTTTTATTATGCTAATTGTCTAATTGCGTCATTTGCATATTCTCATCTTTGGTAAGCAGTGGTGATTAATTTTGACAGTTATTATTTTTGAATGAATAGAACTGGGTGGGTGAGGAGAATTTATTCTGAGCGGAATGGTTTCCGTTTAAAGGATAACAAAGCGAGGGAGAGGTTTCGGGTTTGCCCGAATAAATCCTCTGATTTTGTGAAGTCAGATTTTTTTTTTTTTCCTCTTCCTTTCTTGTCATATAAATGTCACCATGTGGACATGTGCTGTGTACTCAGTTGGAGTCCATTCCTATTTAATGCCACAGCCCCACCTCTTTCCACTCTTTCTGTAGACGTAACTCAATTCCGTTGGTGTATTATGCATGCCAAGCTGTTATTAAAATGAATGAGATGCAGTTTGGAAACTTGTACTTGTTGCTAGGGAAACACAATTGTGTACCTTCTCATGTTCTTTTACCGGAAGGTAGTGTTTGACAAATAAGTTTTCATTACCACCTCAAACCCCAACCCAATATTACCAGTACTGCCGTCCCCCCAGCCGACGATGGGCTGTGAAAATCATAATGTAATGGGGAAAGGGGGTTAGAAGGCTTTTGGTGTTTTATGCTTAAGTTTCTCTGAGTGCAGAAAATGAAAAACTTGTCTTTGGCGTCGTTGAATTCTCCATCCATGCCGTTTGTTCTCGGCTCCTACGCATTATTAGCCGGTGGTAAGGGTGTCTAGCTGTACCCAGGTCGTCCAGTGGTGCTCACTGCTGATCTGCTACTTAGGTTAGGCAATCAGGGGATTTTGTATGAGCGAAAGATCATAGGGAAGCTTTTTTTTATGGGTCAGGATAATAATGCATAGAACTGGCAAATATGCTTGGATTCCGTACATGTCCCGTTGCCTTTGAAGTGAAGGAAAACACCTGCCAGTCGTATGAGTACAGGTACATTGGAATTCTTCTTTTCACATATCCCATCATGCTCTCCTTTGAGACACTGATATATATATATACACATATATAGTACACACACACACACACACCACACACAGTTGAGTGAAGCTTGGGTCTGAGCACAGGGTTAGCTATTTACCCGGCGCCGTTGGAGTATTTTGGGAGGGGGGTTAAGGTTTTTGCTCAGGAGCCCAGTAGAAGGTGTGACTATTCTTCCACAGCTGGGGCTTGACCCAGCAACCTTCCGATCGCAGGCACAGAGGCCTAACCTACTCGGCAACACTCCGCCTTCCTTGGGTCTTGCTTCTCCATCCGAACACTTTGATCTCACTTTCAGCTTCCCCGTTGGGTTCTTTTCTCTTTTATTCTATTCAGTAGTTAGATTTCCGTGATCCAGGGCTTGGTAAACAGAGCTAACAGATGCTGAGATGAAAGGCAGAGGATACTTTGACCTATAGCAGTAATTTTGTAGACACACTAATATGTATACATGCATTATGCTTTCTGTATAAATTGAGACAGACCCAGGTATTGGGACATGACATTTCTTACAGATGCCGTACATGTGCCCCTCACCTCTACGTTTTGGCTAACTGCAGCTTTGCACCGTCCTCTGTTCTCTCCACAGAATGGCGAGGTCTCCGTCTTCGAGGTCAACATCCGCTTTGTCGGTGGGCTCCTCTCTGCATACTACCTGTCTGGGAAAGAGGTAGGGAAAAGCCGAGATGAAAGACTCCCCTGGCTTTGGAATACACAGCTGCTGCTGACGTACTTGGGTACATGTGGGGTTTGACAAGAAGGGTTCTTACATTCTGATGTGAGTCACTGTGGTTGGGGGGGCGGTGGTGCGGCTTGGATTTGTACCCAAATAATAAGATGGTGTTTCTGTGTGGGTTGTATTACCACATTGTGGTGAAACCTGTTACTTTTTAGCTTGTGGAGACAATTCTCAGGCAAATATCTATGAACGCACTCGAAAAATCACAAGAGCCAAAAGTCTTGTGTTATGCTCATAGAAATGAATCAGGAAACCTCACAATGATAGGTGTGTGTCTGTGTCTGTGTCTGGCCAGGCTCTCCCTAAGCCTGGAAGAGTGAATAAAGAAGGCATTTCCTTAAAGTGCTGGCCTGCTTTGATTAAGGATAGTATTACGCCCAGCCTTGTCTTGATGCTGGTTTGGGGGGAATGTAGTATTAATGATGCCGACTCAAGTCCAAGCCTGTTTTGTTTTTAGGGACTAATTGTTCCCAGTCTGCACCTGCCATGGTAACGTGTCTGTGGTGAATATGTTGTTGCTGTAAATGCTGAAGTACACTAGTGTTGGGTAACATTTCGGACGCTTTGTGAGGCATGCTGTTAAAGGTCCTCCCTTAATCGGAATCACCCGTCGACAAGTGGGTGCCGTGGAGCCCCGATAAGTGTCCGAGTCTGGGAGTGTGCCAGGGATAGAGATGGGGAGTGTGAGTGCCGAATAATCCCGAGAAGAGCACGATAATTGCCAGAAGCATTTTGGAAAAACTTGCGGCGGATGAACAATTGCAACTGCCAGCACTGGGATCTGAGAGGAGCCACTGGGCTTCCCAGCTGTGTCACCGTCACAGAGCCGGATGTCACTCGGGAACAGAATCGTTCGCTTTTTGTTGTTATCCGAACGCTTGTCCCCAGCAAAGTGCAAAAACGTCCGTTAATGTTCAGGCACTGGCCTGCTCCAGTAGGCTGCAGGATGAACCTGGTCATTATGGGATATTATCGCTGATATAGCTATCATGTTTCCGGATTAAAAGTTAGAATGCCTTCCAGCGTTAGTTTGCAATTTGAAGAAGCAGTAATTACCCCTTGAAACGGCATGTGTAATAAGCCGTAGCTGAGCTGATCCACAGCTTACAGCACTTGTTAGGCCACTGTGTAGACGACCAGAGATGCGGGTGGGGGGGGGGGGCGACTCGATGGCCACGGGGGGGGAGAAGAAATGAGTCATTCATAGTCTTTTCTGCAGCTGCTATTCATCGGTCTGGTGATGAAGGCTGAGAGCCGTTTCTGCCGCTGATCATCATTAGCGCTCCGGTAGCTACGGCCGGTTACCTTGGCCGTTGAAGTGCTGACTAAGCAAAAAAAAATCATTCCCAAAAAGCATTCCCGCCAGCAATGGCAAACATGCCCATGCATGTCACGGGAGGGAATGGCAGAGTTTTCCCTTTTGTACGGTTGCTAAGTTCTAAGGAGCAAGAGGTTAATTATCCATGACCTTTGTGTTATGTTGAACTGTTAAAGCGTATGGCAGAAAGTTTGGCTTAAGTGCGTCTGGGTGGTGGTCATGACAGTCATATGACAGGTTCCAACAAAAATGTTTCAAAATATTCCTTTTTAAAGCAGTTTCGGTTATAGACGCTGAAATCCTTCATAGGTAAATACAGGACTGAGATGCCAGGGGAATGAATGCCATTATTTCAGGAACAATTGCTTTGGGAGGTGTGAAGAACAATCAGGAGGGGTGAAAAGAGTGAAATCAATGAGAAGGTCATAAGGCCCCTTGGCGTTGTGCCAGCCGTGAATCGGCTTACGGGCTGTCAGGGCTGGCTGCATGCTGCCCAGTTCGGGGACGTTATGGCGAGCTAAATTCATTTGCCCCTGAGTATTTTGTCACAATCCTATGTGGCAAAGTAAATAACTGTCTTTTGTTTAAGAATTAACACCTAATCAGGGGCCATTTAGCAGCAATATTGATGAACAGCAGAATCTTTTGTTATGAGGGAAGAACTGTTTGTTTCCCTGTTAATCTCTCCGGCCTCGGGGTGTGTTTTGGCTCTTTCACATCAAGCCCTGGCCGGTGCTAGTGCCGGAGTTCACGCGGACCCCACCAAAAACCGTCTCGCATTCACACTGCACTTGGTGCCGAGAGGGTAGAACGATGACGTCAGTATGTACGTGTTGCTGGTGGGAGGGGTACAGTTTCGGAGTGAAGAGAAAAATGGAGGGCCGTGTCAGATGTGATGAACGCAAGACTTTTTTTTTTTTTTTTTTTTAATTTACCGCAATTGCTTACATGATTTTTAGCTGTACTCTCCATGTATCGGACCCGCACCGCTGCCGGGCCAGAATTTAGGCTCGGCACAGGCACCAGCCCTGGTGTGAAAGGGCTATGTGTGTGTGCCCAGCCTCCGCCATCGCTGTGGACGCTCGGTAATGCAGTCTGCCTCCCTGAACGGTCAGTCAGCTGTGAGGATGCATTATTCACCCGTTTATCACTCGGGGGGGGGGGGGGGGGGGGGTAGGCAGCTGGGGGCCGGAATGAGGCCCTTTTGTTACCTGTGAGAGGCACGGACCTTGAAATGGGCTTCTCAACATGCCAACGAGAAGGGGGACCAGTCCCGGGAGAGTGGGGGGGGGGGTGTTTCTGGATTGCTGGAATGAAAACAATGCATAGCGATGTGGGGGGAGGAGGGTTGCAAGATCTTCATCTCGATCTAGACTCTTTGATGAAATTTTTATGGCCGAAACTGCACCGGCGTCTGCCCCGCATCCAAAGCAGTGGCGTCATTGCAAGTCCGAGCTTCCAGAAAAGCTGTGAGGGGAATGTAAACATACAGGCTGTCGTGGTCCGAGTGGGGGGGGGGGGGTGGCTGAATCCGTGTGAGCAGCCATCTGGGGGGGCAGCGGGGGCGACCTCCTGGGGGGGGCCGAGGTTATTCAAGTCGATATGAGTAACAGGTGAATCGACTATGACCTGATATATGGGTTTATTATTAACGGCGGGCAGGATTTCCTCCGCTGACCTGCGGTTACGGCAAGTTGCCTCGTCAGAGCTGAGCTCCAGGTATTGATTTCTGCAAGCATAAGTCATCCTTATGTGTGGGACAGGGCCTGTCACCCGGGCAGCACAGCTGGGCCCCGTCGTTTATTTTTGGCTCCTGGAGATTAGAAAACATCAAACACCCATCCGTAATCTTACCTGATTTTATTCATATATTTTTTTTGACAGTCGCCTCTGTTGTGGACATGTGTTTGGATTTGCTTTATCCTTCCGGGCTTGTCGGCATGGGGGTGGGGGGGGGGGGGGGTTGATGGAGAAACTCAAATCAAAGCCTGTCAGGGACAAATGGAGCGGAGGCCTGGGGGGCGAACTTGTAGGAGAGCTGGGCCGGGGCAAGACCGCCCCATCACGTGGCAGCCTTAGACGCTGTCAATCATTGTCGGTGGGGGGGGGGGGGGCAAAACCACAGAGGGGTTAGAAGAACATGCACATGGACACAATTCCCCACTGCTCCCGGGCAGGGGAGGGGTGGGGGAGGTCATATAACATGTTAATAATTAAACGTCCACGGAACTTAATCCTTCAGGGAGCCTGGTACCAAGACAGCATGTGGTTCCTGCTACCCTGCTGCCACCCGCTCTCTCTGTACAGTGTATGCTAGATTTGGCCCCTGAGCCTTTAGCTGGTGTTGAAATACTGTTAGCGACACACCCCCCCCCCCCCCCCCCCCCTCCTCTCCGATCGGTGTCTGTAGGGGAAAAGAATGTGGAGCTCAGCTGGATGGGAGCGTAGCTGAAATATTATAATAGGAATATTAATATAACATCGTAACACGAGTCGGAGCGGTAATAATGACATCGGAGATATTAGTAAAAATGAATAATTGTCTTTTAAATGTAGTCAGTGTTACAATGAATTTTTGTGCCTTAAAATGGCGCAAAGAGAGTCAGTCTGACAGCATGTCTTGCTTTTAACCGCTGAGAGCGCAGCCCATTAGTCACACAACCCCTTGTGGTCTGCTTTAGGTGTGGGCAGCAGTCAGGATAGTCCCCCAGGGGTTTGCCGGTTGTACTCTCTGGCGCCCTCTTAAGGCACTCAGCGGATAGTGCGCGTCATTCAGCATCATTATTTCTCGGTGCTGACGCTACCCAGCCAGGATGAAAAGCTGAGGGTCTGCTCTTTAAAAAGCCGCTCCTGACAGAGGCTAACGGGTGGTCCGCAGGAAAGCGGCGGCTCCCGCCAGACGCTGACATTTACCACGGTGCAAGCTGCCTCTTTGCGTCTGAGAAGCAGCCCCTGCTGTGAGTGCCCCGGACCAGCCTTTATTTCCCCCCGAAGGCCACAGGCAAGTGCCACACAGCAGGGGGCCCGAGGCATGAAGAGGCGGGCCTTTCGGCCAGCCCCGTGTCGAATAACATGGATGTGACGGACAGTTAGTTGTTTAATTTAGACCTCAGTAACACCCTGTTCAATTAATCCATTTGAAAACCTCACCATATTTATAAAGGATCTTCACTGTATGGACATAACAGAAGTGTTTTGGGGAACCTGCTTGCATCAATCATGTCTCAGAAAAACAAAATGTTTATTCAGAAACAATTAGTGTCAGTAAGTGGGTTGTGGTGATCGGCCGTTGGGCGCACAATGTAATCTGTGAACGTTTTTTTGCTGTGCTGAAAATAGCACTGAGGCACGCGTGTCAGTGTGCTGGGCGACAGGGTCACAGAAGCCAGTCGACAAAAAGTAGCCCCTGAGAAGGATGGGAGATGCCTGGTCGGCTTGGACCCCGCTTCGAGCTGCCTGGGGGGAGGCCGTCCGCTGTGGATCCGCGCCGCCGAAGTCGCTTCTGGTCCTGTATGGAGGAGAGACTGGGAAGACAGAAGTGGGAATTACAGTGTCTTTGTGTGTTAATTGTTGCTCCGGTGAGATTAACGTGGCCCATCCTGACTCATAGCTAAGGCCCCTAAGTCTGCGGAATTGACCCAGTATAATCGGCAAGGGGGGGTGCTTCCTGCCCCCCTCCGCCAAAGCGGGAGATCCTGGAGCCTCCACGGGCCAGTGCTGCGCTCCTAATCTTAGGCCCCCGCTGGGTGCCTGGGAGGCCCTCTGGTGGCAGTGGCCAGGCAGCACGCCTCCGTAGAAGGAGGAGATGTCACAGCATGTCTGAGCTGTAACTTCACAGCTCCTTGTATTCGCACCGAACTGCCTCCGTCGGCAGCAGCTCAGCTTTCTTCCCATTCCCTCTCATTTCCAGAGCTGCAGGTTTATTCACTCGAATCAGCTGCAATTGTGGACCAATCATAAAAGACTGGGGGGAAGTGGGATCAGTAAGTGGAAAGTCATATGATTTCTCTACTCGGTAGAGTTATGAACACACAACCTTCAGGCACTTGGTACTCACAATCCCTCAGAGTGGTGTTTGATTGACCCTCAAGGTCATATGATGGGATCGTGGACCTTGAAGCAGGGCTGGCTCTACCATGTCTATCATTTCAGGGGCTCATTTCAGCCTTGAGCTCGCAAAGCTAACCTTGCCTCTAGGGGGCCTCGTCGGCAAGTCGCGGAGACAAAGCAAGTCGCAGAGACGGCCCTCAATTCCTCTAGATGACTGGAAGGTCTCTGAAAGACGCACAGATGGATGAGAGGCTTATGCCCCCTTCCCCCCCCAGAGGATCAGCAGCGACTGATCGCCAGGCCTTTTCGCTTTGTTCTTCCTGATGATCCTCCATTAGCATGTGAATCACGGCATGTCAAGCTGATAGCTCGTTACCACTGCTTATTGCCCCCCCCCCCCAGCCATATGATTAGAAAATGTATTTCCCTTGTTTACTGCTAGACAAGGAGGAAATTAATCATAGCCCTGAGTAAAAAGCCATTTGTTTCTGTCAGAAGACACTGCCTATTACAGTAAACAGTGCATTTGTTCCTGTCCCTAATTAAGCAGGTCGGCCACAAAAATGTCTGCCTGTCCCTTTACTGGCAGACATAAGGAGAGCACGGTGTTCTGTCCCCAGGTATACGTCACATGCAGGGGACCAACGACAGCATGCCAGAAAGCGATCCTACAGGAGTCTGTGCCACGGACAGCTGGCTCTGGGAAGATTGATTTTGCAACTTGGTTCCTGTGTTTTTTTTTTTTTTTTTAAGTTGATCTTTATAAATTCATCTTAAAAGTTTTCGTTTCTGTATATTTTCCAAGTGAAAATTCATGAATCACCCCGTAGTGGGTTACTGTGCTTAGCTTTTGTCTTTTGCATTGAGCCGGCTCCTATTAGTAGTGCTCAGTGCTGCTCCATGTTTCTGCTCTCCTGGCCTTTATTTCCAGCGTTTAACGGCGCAGTGTTTCCTGTGATGAGAGCACGTCTCTCGCGTACAGTGTGACGTATTGATTGCAGGGCGGTAACCGCTCACCTGTGCGCCGTCCATTCCTTAGCTGGGCCACCTTCAAAGTCAGAGGCTCAAAATCCAGTACGGGGGGGAGATTAAAGCGATCAGCGCTTCACGCACAATCAGGTAAATCGATCAGTCTCTGCCTGCAAGCGGTTACTAACATGGAAGCAGTGAGAAGGTTCCTTTAAAGAATGTGGTGACCATGTGTACGTTCACTGGTTTCAATATCCTGTATGGTATGAATTTTTCATATACTGCCATACCTTAGCATAGCTTAAACAACAGCCATAATGCTTCAGTAGGCAGCTGATAGAAGTGCTGTGGGTCACTGTGCAGAGTGTATTGGGGGGGGGGGGCCTGCTAACTGCATTGAAACAACATGGCTTTATTGAGCTGAATGTACATTTTTAATGTAATGTCTTATTGAGCCAAGTGCACAGTTATAATCCATAGAGCATGTTGCTATCAAGCTGAATATACATTAATGATTAAATGAAACGTCTGTTATGATGCTCAATATAAATATTTCTTTTTTTTTTTTTTGCTTTTGAATTTGAATTTTTTTTTTTTAAGTTTTATTGATGTGGACACTGCTGCTGTGGTAAGGAGCTTAGAAAAAATTGATACGTCGTAAAACTGGCAGAATCTACACAATGCAAATTTTTGGTCATGTTGCCCAGCACTAGACTGGCTTTGCCATCAGCAGAACCGTCCAAGTTGTGCCAGAATATTACAGGTTGTTTCGGGAACTCAACATGGAGACCCCTGAGATAGGCTTTTGGAAAATCCTAGCGAATGGTGAGCCGTGTTTTATACAGATCTCTGTAAATGCCTGTCCGCTCCTTTTAGGCCTCGGTGCTATCGAGCGTCCCGGTGCAGAGACGGATCGTCTCGTTCTCCTGTTTATTTCCAGGTGCTTAAGTGAGTAATGGTCCGCGCGTTTCACTGTTGTGAAATCTCCCAGCCATGTGAAATGGGGGAATTGATTACAGATCAATCACTGCAGCAAAGGCCTGCAGCGAAAAAACGGGGATTATTTCCCTAATATGCAGTGGGTGATCATCTTCGGCTCGGAGCTGGTATGCTGTGTTAGCTGATGATACCATTGATTGTGTGTGCGTGATGGCGGAGCGGTGTCACACGGCTTCGGGACGCTCGTCCCCGTTTGTATCCTCACACAGGATTCTCTCCGAGTCCAGCAGCCGCCTTTCAGCCCATCACTGATTTGCGGCGACACCAAGCCCCTCTCCAGTGCTTGTTTTGCCACGCTCTGTGTCATGGGTGCTACGTGGTGTGGCCCAGATTCTTGATGCATCTCTCTTAAGTGGGAATGAGAGCGATCGAGTCCAGAGTGCCAGCTCCTGCCGTGAGATAGTTCCAGGGAACTATGAATTAGCAAGCAGGGGCTCTAGGCATGGTTTTACTTGGGGGGGGGGGGGTAGGCCTACCAAGAACTGATTGCCCTAAGGCACTGCCTATGCTGCCTGTAGCTAGAGCTGCATGCAAGTATTATACTGTGTTGTTCCAATGATGCTTCTTCGCTTTGGCTCGGGGGCAGGAAGATCTTCCGACAGCTACAGGTATCTGATACAAACGGCTGCCCGGGGACTAGCGGCACATGCTCTGCTGGCTCCACACGCTCTTCTGGCTCCTGTGTTCCATATGCTCCGGTCCTTCCCAGATGTACCCAGTGGTCTGACCATGTGGAGACTTTGCTAAATGTCTGTCGTATCTCACATTAAATTCCATAAATGAGCCAGACCGCTAATACTATAAGACGTGCTGCTTTAACTGCTTAGCTTGTTTATTGGTTTGATTGCTTTGGCCTCTGTTGGCGTAAGTGATAATGTCTTTAATTTTACAAATCCCGGTAGTTTTGCTGTTAATTTAACCAGATGGCGAGCTGATTTATCACGATTAGCTTGAAAGGCAACAGGCTCTCTCGTAGCAAAGGCCGTTTGGATGTGACAGTTGTTCGGCGGCTCTTTCGCTAAATTGAGTTAGCCGCTCTCCGTTTAGCAGATCGCCGATTCAGCTGGTGCTCTAATGAAACGCTTCGGATCTGGACGTCCTTTACTGGGAGGACCCAGCACTCCTTTGGGAACCTGAACCCACAACCTTCGTTTAGCTCCTCGCACGACAGGGAATGCTTCACCAAAGTGTTTAACCCAATGAGTGCCAGACGCGGCTCCCAGTTGTATGTCCATCGCTGGATTAGTAGGCTAGATTGTAGACCATGGCTACCACACGTTATACCGACATTTTTTTTTTATACATACATTCATATTTTCAGAAGCATCACTATTCGGGTATTTTCGTATGTCGGGGTGGTACAATTTGCCAAGCAGCATATTTTGTCGTGGGGGACCAAAATGTGGCTAAGGTTTCGAAACACGACGGTGCACCGTATTACCGTAATATGGCCGCAGCCTACTGGATAGCTTCCTGAAATAGCTGGCTGTGTGCGTATTATCCTGAGCGATGCCGACCTGTTGTCCGCGTGTGTGGCTTTGGGTGATCACTAAGCCACACGATCACAAAACAATACTAATAATAATAATAATAATAATATGAAGCTACCGCTAGCTGGTTTCATGGCTTTTTTATTAATTAGATTTCTGTTTGCTCCTCTCCCTCTGGCTCCCTTTGATTCCTCCCTCAGCCATATGGCCACATTCCTTTCATCAGGGTTTTATTCTGTCGGCGGAGGCCGAGCCGCACTAATGTACAGTCATTTTTATGACAGCAATCCCTTTGTTGTCTTTTGGCTGGTGGTTTTCGGTTCAGGGAAATAGCCACCCTACCCCCCCCCCCCCCCCCCCACCCCCGAACCCGCTGCTTGGAAACGCATTAAGTAAAGTGCTTTCGATCACAAGTTTGCCGGGGTGGGGGGTGGCAGGCACTGTCAGCGCCTCTGGGCACACGATGCCTTTATTGGATAAGCCTGAGATTGTCCTCGTTGATACTGTCTGCGGGGAAGGTCTCTCCATGGAAGGCAGGACCTGGGTGTAATAATCCCACATTCATGATCCGTCGGAATATGATAGATTATGTGATACAAAACTCAAATTCATATTATGTATGTGGCTTTTGTGATTAAATAATCTATCCTTTGTATTTGAGCGCAGTTGCAGCACCTGTGAGCGCCTGTTTGGGGGCGGTGGGGGGGGGGGGGTCGTGGAGGTCATGCAAGTTGGGTGGTGATGCACTGGAAGCAAGCGAGAAGCTGCTCTGGGGTCAGGTCCGGGATCCAGGGTGGGATGATGGGGAAGGCAAGACTCATTCTGACTAGACGCCGTAGCCCCCCCATTGCTACGTCTCGGATAACCAGGAGCCCGGAAGGGGTCTGCCGTACCGCAGTTTATTCTGAGAGGGATTACGCTTTACGGTGTTCTGTAGAGTACAACCCTCAGTTTGTAAACCACCCCCCCCCCAACTGATAGCATTGTACCATTCTCTCCCCCCATCTGTGGGTCGCACAGCTGGTCCTTGTTTCCATGAGTACCGTCGTCGTGAAAGCGGGGTAAACAGTCTTTGACGATTCCCACTCAGGCCTGAATTGCCAAGCTTTCATTGGTAATCAAGAGGTCTTCACACAGCACTGTCGTCCATCTGTTCCTCGAGTGGCTCGCTTCTCCAGAGCCCATTCAGTCTGCCCCTTGTGACCCCATCGTGCCGGAATCTCCTTCCGGGTATCCGTGCTGCGCGCTGTTTCCCAGCCAGCGTACATGACGATTAGGAGCAGCTGTGGGGCTGCTGTTGTACCCTTGGGCGCCCTTGTGGGCAGGAGTTCACAGCGCCTTATGTGACTCACAGCTCCGCCGTTTGCTCATACAGCCAGAACATCATCATCGTGGCTTTGGTCTGGAACCAAAAGCATGTACTATGCTGTATGTGAAATGAAAAAATGCAATGAGGCTTTATTTGCCATTTTAGATTTAGGTTTTTAGCTTTAAGCTTTCCTTGTCCCCATGGGGGAAATGTGGCTGAGGCATAGTGCATGGTTGCTTTATATAAAAACACATTACAGAACATCACAACATACAAAGAGGGAGAGGCGCACAAAAAAGACAACCATTTGAATATCCTCAACGACAGCCTGGTGCTTTGAGTTTGTGAATTAAAGAGCCATTTGCTCTTTTGTATTTGAAATGTACGATGTATGTAAGTGTTGGTAAAAATTCTAAGGTGCCTGCATATTTATTGCACATTCTATTGCTTTATTTGCCATTTGCACGAGTACATCATGCTTTTTTTTTTCCCCGTCTTGCTCTTCTTTGAGAGACGCATGCACATACACAGTTCAGTGTGAAGCTTGGAGACCAAGCACACGGTCAGCCGTTTACCTGGTACCCCTGGGGCTTTTTACCAGGTTAAGGGCCTTGCTAAGGGACATGTGACTATTGTGCCAAGTCTGGGCCTCAAACCAGCAATTGTTCTGATGACAGGCAGAGGCTTTACTACGTACACAGAACGTTTGTCTACCTTTTGGAATAAAGCCGTCCCAATCTGAATCGGTGACCCTGGTGCAGACCTTTTGTTTTCGTTTTGCCACCCTGCAGCTTCGAATAAGAGAGGGAGCTCGGTTAGCCGCGTGTCAGCGGCGTTGAACAGGTGGCCGGCCCACTGCAGACTATCACAGCGCTATTGGGCGACTGTCCGGAGGCGACTTGGCGGGTCGCACCATGTCATCATCATCCTCCTCCCAGAAACCGTGAATTTAACGCTTGGCTGTAGAGCCTGGCGTTCTCTTCTCAACTTATTTCTGATGGTTTCTCCCCCCGTTCCCTTTGTTTTCTTTCTGGATGTATCCTGCATTCCCTTTTTTTTTTTTTTTTTTTTTTTTTTTTCTCCTCCCATCCTTTTTATTTTTTTCACTCGAGGGGATTATATTCCGGACTGTTCTGGCGTTCTTGTTAGCAGCCCCGCAGGCCTCTTCCCACGCGAAGCCCGATCCGTCAACGATCCGCCCCGTTTCCTGGGAAACACTGGGGGGCAGCGCCGTCCCGTTTGCCCGTCATGCTAGGTGTCGAGGTGAAGCCTCCTATATTCTCCCCTTCGCCTAGAAGACGCGGTGAACCAATCAAGGTGGCACAGAGGTTTCTGATCTCGCCCCGTCTTCACGGTGGATCATAAGATCCATATCCTGAGGGCGGAATGCCGAGCGGGACTCTGCTTGATGGGGGGGGGGGGGGATAAAGGGCAATGCTGCCGGGATTCAGGCCGCCACAGGAAAAGAGTCCTGAAGTCCGCATCTCCTCCGGGGAGCCTCGTTAATATTTATTGCCAGCGTGGTCTGTTTACCAAAATGTCGGGTTGCATCCCGCTTACATCAGCTTAGCTGCGTAGATGCACATTATATCAGCATGTCGAAGCCTAATGGTGTCCCGCGACCTGCGCCGCCTCGTCGTGCCGCTTCTTTAAAAGTTACTTTCTACAAGGTCTTTAAAAGGACAGGTCTGCATGAGATCTGAGGGCTTCTGCTCTGACAGCCTGCTTTGTTTTGCAGTTCCCTTCCAGGACCTTACACCCCCGAAGTATTTCTTCTTCGTCAGCCTGTTCTTTAAGGTCGCTGTGGGTCTTTATCAAAGTTAGCGCTGGAACAGCCTCGTGCTCATATGGGATGGATGTGGCCAGAGGTGTGACCCTGAGAAGTCACTCTGCATTTAAGCTGCCTTCTTGTCACCCGGGTGGCAACTGACGCGGACGCGTCCCTGAGTGAGCTTTGGAAGTGTGCTGCAGGGATTATTAGAATGGCATTTGCTGATGTACTGCAGCCCGGATGGATGGATGGATGGATGGATGGATGGATGGATGGATTGGGGGGCAGTGTGTGGCTCAGTGATCTAAGCCTCTGTGCCTGTGATCAGCAGGGCTCCTAACCACCCCGCCTCCCTGGACACCACAGATGGCTGCCCTTCACGGCCAGCTTGCTCTTGTCTACAGAGAATTTCCCCATGGGGAACAATAAAATATCAGTTTTATTATTAATATTTATTATTTTATTATGATGATGATGCATGGATGAATGCTTGGATATATGGAGATACGTTTGTTTCTTTGGGTACATGAATGGATGGATGGATGGATGGCCACATAGATGGATGTTTGCATGAATGCATGTTGGTTTTGTCCTAATTCGGCTTCGCAGTCTAACCACCAGTGGCGGTTTAGAGAGCACTATGGAGCGGGATGCTCTGTCCGCTCTGCTGGACGTGCTGCTCTCAGCGGCTCTGCTCTTTCTCACACGGCCTCTCACGGCTCATGCAGTTCCGTGTGTGAATCTCGCGTTTCAGGTTATAGCTCCAACTGAGAGAAGCCCAGGTGAAGCGCTTGCGGTTTTGCGATTGTCCCGTTCTAGTGCTCTCGAGCATTTAAAGGATTTGCATGAAATTATGATCCTTTGGGATCTGAAAGGCTGCCATTGCTGCCTGTGCTCCTCCCTGCCTGTTTTAAAGGCTGTAATTATCATTTATCACTATTCATGTATCACGGGCTGGCAGCAGCCAACAGATATTCAGTGGCTCCCCTGTGCCTCTGGGTTTAGGGGGGTACTAGGGGGATCGCCCCCAGGGTCATGATCCTGAGGGGACTGAGTGGGCCGTCCGGCCAGCGATCTGGGGGCGCCCTCAGCCCCCGACCCTCCACCTGACCGAAGCTACTCATTTCTGGCCAGATCAGTCTCGCAGGCTCCGTAGTGCAAATCTCACTCCCCTGGGGGGGGGGCATCCTGCGGAGAGATGTCCGCAGGGGGGCTTGACATGTCAGATCAGCTCCCAGTTCATTAACTGAAAAGAGATAAAATTGGGTGCTTGGCTCTTTAAGGGCAATCTTTAATTTACAATATTTCGTACTGCAAAACAAAAGCATTCATCGTGGTTGAAACTGCAGCTGGTATTGCGTACATTTGTCCCTTTGGGCCGTATAATGTTTGCACTAAGGGGGATTTTCATCTCTGGGAGGCGTGGAGGCTGTTCTGCTCTCACGCTCATATTGCCCTCATTTCTTACTGGTGCCTCTCCCCCCACCCCCACCCCCCACCTTTATGGGGTTGTGTTTCATGTCGCACTTCTCATATCGCCCCTGTGGCAGGACGCCTCGCG